>NW_022197436.1:474776-907018 GCF_009176525.2 Contarinia nasturtii | reverse complement strand
TGCCATTTTTCACTCGGGTAGTCAAGTTCTGACAACTAGCAAGCAATTGTCTAAAAAAGTCTATTGTTTTAGCCCATTTATAACGTTTATTGTTTAACAATAACGTCTATTGTTTTAGCTGGCTAACGTACTGTCAGCTCAACTGACCAGTTAATTCAATATATTATCTGATTCTCATGACAAAAATGTCTGTTTACATGTCGCTCCCCTCCTCCTCATTTACGTCCTCAGAGGAACAATCTTCGATAAAAAAAAAATCCGTTTGATTTTGAGGCATTGGATCATGCATTAGTCAAATGCAAATGAAAATGTATTCGCTTTTGCCTATGTTCAGAAAAAAGCAATGCAATCAGTTGAAAATGATCAATCGTAATCTATTTTGGATTGCTATTTTTTAAATTTGAATTTATTTCATTTGCTTTTGTTTGGATAACAATTGCAATAACATCCCGTGTGGAAAAAAAGTGACATGAGTTTAATCTGCTCACGGGAACAAAATCAAAAGCATTTTTGTATACATTCGCAATCAATATTCAATATTTACAGTAATTTTGTTGAATTATTAAATAAGATTCATAAATTTACTGTCACCTGACTCAACAAAATCACTGTAAATAATGAACATTAATATCAACAACACATCATCATCCACAACTTATACTTTATAATTTTCAGTCCGATGATCGTACTTAAAACAGCCACCTCTACAAGGCAGCAACACTACTCAAGCAATTTGGATTAATTTTTTGTTCAAGCCAACTCGAAGAAAGGTAAAACAATGTCGGATGATCGTTGGCATGGATTTTATGTATGCAACTGTGGTCATAAGTTCAACTCTATAAACCGTCAGTCAAACCTAGCGATTTCATGTTCCAGATGTTTGACCATGAATTCTCCACAATGTGATGTAAGTAAAACTATGAAATGAATTCAACGAGGTTTTTTCCAAATATTCAATAACAAATTGAATTCTAATTCTTTGATTCAATTCCAGATGAAGGCCACACAGTGCAAAACATGTAAACGTTACAGTTAGATGATATAACAACTGAAACATGCCGTTGTCTTTCATCATGCGAATAAATTTCTACGGAAAACACATTTTGTCAATTTTTATAATGATTGAATAAATCGACACTTAAATTCGTTACTCGACAAAACCCCAATAAAAATCAGTGTTTTTTCTTATTTAAATATCTTCTAGAAGTTAGTCACCTCTACAGATTTTTTCTTAGAACCTTCTTGATATGTCAAATGGCGACGCATCGAAGAATACCAAAAAAATTGTACTATTAAAAGGAAAATCAAACAAATCGCTTGTTTAGAGTTGTAGAAATAATGAACGGTATTTATTTGTGTAAATATTTCTTTTCTTATTAACATCAAACTTTCGTTTCTTAAGACTTGGAATATTTTTTGTTGTTGTTTTTTTGTAAAGGAAAGGAAATACTTTTTGTTTTGTTTCAGTGCGAAACTGAATGTAATTGGAAAAGAAATTTAATCTAAAACTAATAGAAAATGTGTGTTTGAAAATAATATGTGGCATTCACAGTGATTTGGTTTTTATTTAAAGTTGAACTGTTCAAAACTTATTGGGTTTAAACGCCTGTGGCATGCATGGACCAAAAAACACATGCATCAATATCACGGAATGTGTTCGCCATTAAAATGGGTAGAGATCTTCATCATCGAAATCGCATTCGTTTGTCCAAACCTGTGAAAATGCAATCAAAATCGATTAAAAATGACATGCTGATTTGTGTGATTTTAAGAAGAACCCATAACCAAATGGCACTTACATTGTATGGATCATTAAATTCTTCGTCATCGTCAATGCCATCGTCAATATCATCATCGACCGGATCATAATCAAATGCGCCACCTTCTTCGGCAAAATACAAATTGTCAGAGACCACTCCCGATTTATAGTTGTCTTCCCAGGACAATGGCACCACTTGCAAAATATGCAAATATTCTTTGCGCATTTCATCGCTGATCAATTCTTTCGTCAATTTTAGCTCATAGTAGTCCAAATGAATGCTGAGCTGCAATTTATCGACACGTTTCATTGCACTTTCCGCCATTTGGACAAATTGTTGCGATGTGATCGGAATGATTTTGCTGCATTGAATGATGACCAATTTTTCGAGTTTCGGTGCATTTTCGACGAATTCAAGCATTTGCTCAAAATCAATAACATCACATTCGATAACGTGAAATTCTTTGAGTTTGTCCAGCTGCTGTGCAATCGATTTAATGCTTTTCAATTGGCCATCGTACATCGAAATAAGCTTGAGAATTTGTAAATTTTTCAAATTGCACAAGGCACCACACAATTCTGGTGTTAGTTCAGCCGATGATATGCCCAATTGTTCGATGCGATTTGTCATTGCCAAACCCGATACAAATGTAACAATTGGCCGAAGATTACAATTAAATTCAAGCTTACGTAAATGTTGTAAACGCAATAAATTGTTGAGATTGGTTTCGAATTGTGAGGTCACATGCACCACACGAATGTACAATGCTTCCAAATTGATGAGATTGTCGGCAATAATTTCGAAAATTTCGTCATCAACAAAATTACAGCCAATCAACGACAACGATCGAAGCTGTGTATTTTTCTTCAGGAATGTATTCATGCACAATGGATCAAAGTTATCATTCGATCGCAATGAAAAGCCTTCGAGTTGGGGAAATTCGTGCATCAAACAACGACCTGCAATCATTAAAACCGTGCATTTTTTTTAATTAATAAATTTTCTAATCATGTGATTTTAAGTGGTTTATGCAAACGACACTTACCATCTGTGTTCATTTGACGTATCATTTCCAATTGATTAAGCGATGAACATTTTTGTAATAATTCCTTTAGCACATCATCATCCACATAGCATTTATCAATCGTTAATTGATCGATATTGGACCAGAGACGATTGCAACGTTCGACCGTTTCATCGTCGATTACAAATTTAACCATTTTAAAAAAGCGTAAACGCTTGGCACCACAGTATTCATTGATAATTTGGAGCACAACCTTTGATTCCGGTTCAAATGAGTCTGCATTCACTGTCACCGAATCCATTTGACCGCCAAATGTATTGAGAATTGTTTTCATTTCATCCTCCGTTAATAGTGAATATTCACCTTTTATATTCGTATTGCTAAAATTCAACGTTTTGTAAACCATTTTGAAAAAATATTCAGCAAGTGCATCAAATCTTTTGCAAGTATAACGTATTGCACACAAATCCAATACAGACAATCGTTGAAAAATTTCTAGCACACAGTCATCGTTTAGATCATAAAATTTTGTCGCATTCGATTCATATGGATTGTGAAAAAATTCATTTTGATGAACCTCCGCTGACATAATACTTTTTTGTGCTCTTTACAATTTTCGTTTATTTGAAAAATCGAAAAAAATTTGGTTGTTTTTCTCTCTACGTTAAGGACGATGCTTGTGCTCAATGACGATGTGACATTCGGTATTTTGTTGTTAAATGAGGCTAAGGAGAATCCAATGTGCGTTATACCGATGACCTTCTTCAAAATTAACTATTTTCAATCAAAAAGGGAAAAAAATCTGCAAACAAACAACACCAACATGCAAATTAGTAAGAAAGAATAATGATGACAAACTGAAAAATCAATTGCATATTTTCGTAAATCACACTCACCAAATATGGGTAATAAAAAGCAAAACTAAAGAAATAATTTATCCGCACACCTTAGCTGTAATTCGATCAGATGCTGATGTGTTTTTTTTATTTTTGCTCACCAGTGGAAAAAACGTACAATGTGCGATTTACTGCAATGTTAACTGCGTCAAAATGTGTATGCCATACAAAAACAACGGAGTCAAACATAAACCTTACTTGTCACATATCGTTTATACAGGAGAAATATGTATCCCTATCGGTAAACAATCCACCTAACGCCATCTTTATCTTGAAATAAAAAAAAAAGTTAAATGAAAACATTCGTTTCAGTCAGACGTTGAATCTGCAACACATTCATGGAATGTTCGTTAAACGTTTCGATAAATATCCTTTTACAACATTTATTGTGTATTACAGACTGTATTGGGAAACATTACCATTTAAACTGAATTGAATTCAAAATGAGTCATTTATTTAGATCATCGTTTCGTTAAGCTATTTTTCACACAAACAAACGATTTTCGTTTGAATTACTTTCATCCACTGTCATCCAATTCATTGATACCGATTTTTTTTGCATTTAATTTTTGATATTTTTCAAATTTTGATTTTGCTTTCAAAGTTTTGACGCAATTTAAAAACAACATATTTGAATATTTTGTTTATTTTTGTAACCGTGTTGACTCTTTATTTTTCAAATTATTTGTTTATTTCATAATGTAAGGCTGTGTTTGTGTCAAATAGCTGAATTTCATTTTATAAATAAAAGTGATTAATTCCGTTTAGAATTCATCATTGGATTTTGGGCATTTCGATATTTTTTCAATTTTTTATTGCATACATTTGTTCTGATTAAATTTCATGCTTTATTTACACAACTCTTTATATATATAACAATATATATGTAGAAACAGTTTATGTAAATAATCGGGTTTTGCAATTGTTCACAAACAAAATGCAAACGCTTAATAATCATTCTATTTATGCAATCGAGTTGTATACTCATTTTTGTGCACCATTGTCAATATGCACTCCTGATAGGTCTGTATTTTTACTTTCATTCAAGTCCTGACCAAAAAATATTGAAGGTCGAATAAGCTCATTGTTTCATCAATCGAACGGCAAAGTTTTGTGTGAAAAATGTCACATTTAACATGGAAGTGTTATAAATGTGGGGCGATAAAAGAAACATATTGCTATGACCTGGAAGCTTGCAATTGCTCTTTAACAAAAGAAAAATGCTACACATGCAACACTGCGATGGATCTTGTAGATAAAACATCAGAAATGTTGATGTTGGCATTATAATTGTAAGTCGAATTCTTAACTTAAAAAAAATCTTTAATAGTTTCTATTTTTTTAATTCCATCAGAATTCCCTTGGAGCAAAGTGACCGGTTACATCAACAAACATAAAAACAACCATTTCCTGTCTCACTTTTTATATATCAAATTGCATTTTTCAATAATGCTAAAAACCAAAGTGAATAAATGTAAAGAAACCCACAAATGTTCATGTATGTTTTTTTTTGCGAAAATGTTTTGTCCATTCTTTAGATCCATTGAATTGAAACATCTGTATGACAAAACAAAATGTTTGTGTAGTTTTTTGCCTTTATTTATCATAGAGGTAAATGCGACAAATTGCATTGAAATCATTGTTCGACATGTAATTAATTTATCGTATACAAGTAGAATGATATTTTAATATATTCTGCGAAACTTTTCGAGAAAGAAATACTATTTCAGTTGAGTGAGATGAATGTATCGTTCTTGATTCAGCATTTTTGTAATCAAAAGACGAAAAATGCATCTTTTTGCATTATCAACTGTCTTGTGTAATTTCAATTTTTCCAAAATACTGGAAATGAATAAAATGCTAAGAAAAATGTCAAAAATCAAATATTTTCTAGTAGTTCTCATAGGTGATGACGAGGGTTCCTAGGGTTCGGATTACCCCCCTCTAAAATATTTTTAGGAACCCTCAACAATTTTGGAAATGAGGACCTTTTTTTTGCTTTTAACTTTTTTTGGCTGAGAAAATTCTTTCGATTTGCTAGGGTTTTTCGTTAAAAAAGTGAAGAGCAAAAAAAAAAAAACGATTTTATCCTCATTTCCGACAAATTGTTGACTTCGTCAGGGACCCCCTACGGCATTTTGCCGTCACCCCCTTCTAAAAAATTTTACGTCATCATCTATGAGTAGTTCTAGTACACATTTTGAATGCGTCGATTTCCAGTTTTGCATGATAATGTATTTGTCTAAAGACAAAAATGTTGTTGTCTTCTGTATATTTTTAAACTTTGAATGCATGTTTGATTGATCCGAAGCACGTTTGATTGCATTCAAATAAAAAGAATACAAAGTCTAAGTATTGCTTGAAAAGATAAAGAATGGAACACTTGTTTAAATGTAAAAGACAAATTTATATAATGAGGATTTGAATATCGGGCAAAAGAATTAAATGAAATAACCGTAATTTTGCATCGATTGTTAAGACATTGTATTCAGAATTGTGAAAATCCGTTTTCTTTTGCTCAAATCACAAATACAATGTGCGATTAATCAATGCAAACTCGATATAAAAAAAAACCGAACGGATAGACGAAAAATGTTTTAGCCAAACAAGAGGAACGTCAACAGTAACAACACCGTCAACATTGAAATTGCACCAGCAAACGATTGATGAAAACGTAAATAACAAAATAAAATCGTTTAGTAAATGATCTGAAAACGCATTGAAAAGGAAATGGATTGCACAATCACAAAACAGCAACACAACAACAACAAAAAAGAAACACTTGAAAAGATGTCGATTCGCATTCAATCTTGTCGTAGTCAATTGCAGAAAATGAGACGACTGCATGAGACATGTTTCTGATATGTACTTTTTAACATTCACTGCTCATTCCAATTCTACAATACGATAGATGATTAAAGCAATTAAAATGATTTTACTTCGATTATGATGAGCTTTAATGACGAACGAGTAGAGGACTGCAAAAAAAAAATGCCGACGAGATAACTTTATCAAAAGAAATCATTAATTTACATGCAAATAAATAGAAATGGATGGATCTAGAGAAATGTGATGGCTATGAGATGCGAAACACATCCAAATGAGCTCACCGAAATGTATCTCTTCGTACGTCAACGTTTTTTTATAGCTCAAAATGGGAAGAAGGGGAGTGAATGGTTTCAATTGCATAAAATGCTTCTTCTCACATGCAGACGCCGATATAAACAATGAGTATCGAAATCGACACACTACTTACGTCGTCGCAATTATAATGAACAATACAAGTGGGGAAAAATAATGTCCATATCATACCTTTTTATTGAGTATGTTTATTTCAATACCATCTTCAGAAGAATGAGCACAAAAAAATGCGTAAACATAATGGATGACAATTACATTATAAAAATTATTTCGAATTAACAACGAGAACGGAATAACACACGCAAACACACACGAACAAAACGTCGTTTAGATTTAAATTCATTAAATTGATGTGTTGCATATGTAAAGTTTTTTTTTCATCCATTTTAACCCAATAAGTTATGAATTTAAACATGTTGAAAATGAACATTTATGCATATTGTGTCCTCAAAAACGAACGATTTAAAAAAAAATGTTTTTTCTTTTGGAAATTTGAGGTGGTCCTCTTCTCATTACCATGAACTATTTTTTTAAATCTTGTTTGAATGCATCAGACGTGCAAAAATTCTATCCAGCCACTTTGTAGGTGATATTTAAACACACATATGTCAAGTACGTGGAATTTTATTTCAAATGCTGTGTGCAAAAAATCTAAAAAACGACTGCGTTGCAATATGACTGAATGGGTTAAATGCCGAATCAAATAAAGCATTTCAATGGTATTACTTTTTTCTCGCCCCAATTGCACCCTATACGCCAAATTTTGTTAATAGAAATTGAAAAAAAACAGTGCGTCAGACAATATGTACAACATCAATTACATATTCGCAATTTGAACATTGCCAAATCCAATTTTTTTTGCTATTCGATTTTTGTTGATGGCTCACGCAGAGACATATCAACAAATTCATAAATACGAATTAATTGCATCATACGTATCGAACGGTATTATTCCTGTATATCTTTTTTTCGCTAATAAACCACAAAATATCACTTGATTTTCATGCGATTATTTCTCAATGGCATTTGTGGTGTATTACCTAAATCGCTGTTGACTGGTAACTCCATCCTCTTGGGAACCAATTGAAAATGCATTGAAAAACATCACTTTCCCCACCTAAATCAAACTTACCGTATTTTTCCAATTGTATTTCCTTGAATAATTTTTCGTTCATGTTGAAAAAAATAGAAGCAATTACTATACCAATATTCAATATTCCCATTCGAGTTAAAAAAAAGTGAGAGTGGGCGGTGATGGAACAATGTGAACAGAATAATTCAATTATGAGAAACGTTTCGAAAATTACTGTTGAACGGATCGTATCGCTGAACAGCGGAAGAGCGAGAGAGGGCGGAAGAGCGGGAAAGGAAGAGAAAGAGAGTGAGAGTGGAATGAATTCGGCATTTAATGGTAACGCAATTATCGTTTTTGGATAGATCTGTGCTAATGTGATTTTTTTGCGTGCACGGTATCGCTCTGCTAAACGAAATTTTGAACATAGAAAAGAAAGAAAGAGAAGTGTTGTCAGCAGGATAAAACATTATTCATGTTTTGCACATTAATTGGTAATGAAATTGGTGGAAATGTCAATTCGGTGAAAATAGGTAGATAGTAATGAGCATTCATTTCGATCATAAAAACTCAGATTTAACACTGTTAAACATAAATGATTTTTCCCCCATACACATGTGAGAAACCGAATGACAACAAACAATAAATATACTAACAATTGTGAAACTCATTTCAAATGTGTCACATATCGTTGATTTTTCGCTTGTGATCGATTTGGTGCGATATCAATTTGATGGGATAGTTTAAATGTTCAATATCAACCATAATTAAGCTTCTGTTAAGCCAATAAACACTTTGATCCGTTCAATGTTGAAAAAAACAATTGAAATATTCGCGTTAAATTCCATTGTGTCAAACCATAATAATCAAGAACTAACAGTAAAGATTCACTTGTGTATGCACGTTTTGTTTGTGTATATACGTGTTCAATTCAATAGACAGCGGCAATGGCAAAAGAAAAATTCTTTGAGGTTATGTTCAAACCTTATATATGTAGAATCAATTGTTCGTTCACTATAATAAATGTAATTTAAAACTGTTTTGTTTTTTTAAATAAAACACAAAATGATTTTCCAATAGAACTCAAGATGTATTGTATTTCATTGGAATCATCAATTTTCCATATTTTCTGATGCAAAAAATAACCTTTTTTGTTAACTGATTTGTTAAAAAAATGCTTTTTTATTTATCGTCGTGGTCGCTGCAAATACATTGTTGTGATGAATTTTTTTTATATTAAATTCAAAATTGATGTGAATCCAGTTGATTGTTGGACGGTGGTAATTTAACTGAAGAGCAACAGACGATACGGGCAATTGGTGTTTTTAATTTGCTTGTTTATTTGACTTCTTTAACTTGAAGACCTGGTGGCAATGATTGTTTCAATTTTTCGGCCTTCTCTTTGTCAGCAACAACCAATGTGTACAAGAAGCGTGAGCAGCGAATCTTGAATTTGGTGTTCAATGGATTCTTCTTTATTTTAACGGCACGAGCGTCCTTTCGGCGCGCCTTGATCAAAAAATCTTTCACTTCTTTGATTTCTTTCGGCATTTCTATTGGTACGACAACAACGTGTTTTTATATGTCATCACACATGCACCACACCATTTATACACCGTGCCAAACACGAATACACGACAATGAAAAAGAAAATAAGAGCAGAAAAAACAACAATTTTAGATATATTTTCAATTATAAAATCAATTTATCGATTTAACTCGAATTTAATTGGAATATTGTCAACAATTTTGCACAAATTACTTACTGTTTTTCGAGTTTTTTTTACAGAGAGTGAAAACGCACAACTTCTCGATTCTGCACGCTCAGTGAAAAGAAAGATTGAGATGCAATATGGCGTCAACTACTTCCGTCTATACGTCGTATTGTGCGAAATGTCATTCATACGTATGTCAAATGTACTCTACTACGTAGACTCTCTCACTTGTCATACAGTACGACATGAAGTTTGTACAAAACATTCATTTTCATTTTAAACATAATTAAACATTTTTTTTGGTTTTTTTTTTTTTCGATAAAAAAATTTTTCGCGTCATTTTTAATATTTATATTCATAAAAATATTTTGAGATCTGAAAACAATATTTTTTTCTCTTTGTGTTGCGGTAATGGAACTCGTATTCAAGTAATTTAGCATATTGTTATCGACACTGAATTTATTATGAGTGAGTTCGAGAGGAGGGGGAAATATTTTACCGACTTCGCGATGTTCAAAACGAAACATTCAATTGCGCTGTTTGAATAGCGATAATCGGTTTTGTATCGGGATTTCAAAGACTTTGATTTTTATACATTTTTAGATATTTATTTCAAATAAATTGATATTTTTTACTCTAAGGGTTATTGATTTTATCAGCAAATAACATATTATTTTCGTATGAATTGAGTTTCCCATAGAAATATGAAAAAAGATCTTATCTTATTCAAACATCGGCTTAAATACCCAATATTTATAAGTAACTTACACACAGAATGTTTTTCGTACAGTAAGAATTACACATGGTTTTTGTGGCACTTTTTCCATTTTTTGTTTTTGAAATTATGCAAACATCCAACTATGTATGAACGAGACTTGAATATGCAGTACAAAAACGCATACATTTGCACTTCGAAAAAGCTACAATGTCGATGTGAATTTTGGTTTTCTTCTACTTGTTTGCGATTTTCTTTTTGTTATATGAATGTAAATTAAATTGAATGAGCCAGAATAAAAAACCGACTTGAACTTGGACTTTTATGGGTTCAAATTAGAAGCTGACTTTTTATTCTGACCCAATCAATTAAGAATAACTATACAAAATGATAAAAAAAACTTCTATTTTCAAAATAATAATATTTCTTTTTCAAAATAAAGTAGATTTCATTTTTCAATCGGCAAAGAGGAAGAAAACATAACATTTTGTGCTTTAAAAAGAATGTAATTCCTATGAGATAAAAAGTACCGTTACGTTAATTATTAAATGAAAAAAAAAGCAAAAATGTAAGCTGTAAATATTTTGAATACGAAGAATAATATTTCTGCAGTTCAACAATGGAACAAAAATATGGAGAAAAAGGACTAAGTGAGATTAAGATTAGTCGATGCTATGTGTTACATGTTCGCCTGAATCATGTTTCAGGTCGTTATTTGAAATAAGCCGAAATGAATGCGGTTCACATTTGTCGGGTCGTCTCATAAATATCCGTAAATTCAAAATGTAACAAAATGTTACCAACTAACAATTCCATACATCGTATATATTTATTGATTGCACAAAAGATGGATTTCTTATTAACATCCAATTAAGTTTTATGTTTATTTAAGCAAATTAATTTTATGCTAGTAAAAACTATTGAAATATGAGAAACGTTGTCATTCTACTGCTATTGTGTTCAAATATCCGCACATACATGCACACAATTAAAATTCACTTGGCAAATATGTTTGCTTATTATGCGGAAACTAAAAAGCAAATGAATTGAGGCGACCTAATAATATCAATTGCAAATGAATGAAATGATGGCAAAACATACGCATACGCCATAAAGAGCAAAACGGAAAAAAATCGGGCCACACGTGTTTTTGGATAATTTATAAATGCATTTGGTTTTTGGCAAGTTTATAAAATCGGTAAGAGTAAGTTTCTGGTGACCAAAAACCAACGCTTGTTTCGCTATGTGGGGTTCGTGGTAAAGCACATGTGTTTGTACACTCTTCTTTTTCGCTGTTAACACATTTCCTTTCTCTCCCTCTCTCTCTACCTCCATCCGCTGTTCAAGTGGTTCAACTTTATGTACCGCATATAGTATAAGTTGATAGAAAGCATCGGGAATGTTAGTTGATTTTATTCATCCAGCGGAAAACTATGCAAATGCACCGCTGTATGCGATAATATTTTGATTTGGTGAACTGGTAGCTGTTTGTCACTATAAGAATACCGAAGTGAAGCGGTGATATTCTTGAAAATAAAAGGAACATCAAAATATTAAATAGGTCGCCTATGCAGGTGAATTGATATCGGTATGCATGTTGAAAAATGAACATTAAACACACACCCATACCGGCAGAAGGTGTAGATCGAACAAATTTGTAAATGTCAACCGTTGCGCGAATTTGTCGAAGAAGCCAAAAAACAACAATACCACAGCAAAAATTAATTTGTGATTCGGTGAATACAATCAAATGAATTGTATGTTCAAATATGGAAATTGAAAGGATGTTTCATTGTTCGGCATCATGACCCTACGTAACATAGGTTCAATAAAATCGCCACAATTCGCTAGCATTCACTTTGGATTTGTGAATGAAGAAGAAGCTGGCAAATAGATGTGTCCACTGTGCACACATGTTCAAATGAAACACAATGCTACACAGATGTACTGCCACTACTTATTGCAACCATTTCCGTTGGTTTAATATCCAATTCCGTATACACATTCTGGATTGATAAATGACTTTTCTACCAAAAATCACATGTAGGTATGTAACAAGAGTAAGAGAGGAATTTACATTTTTCTGTATTTCATCTTAAACTTGTGCAATTTTACTCCATTTAACAATATTATGGTTGTATTTAGATGGCATTGCAGTTGTACGGTTGTTTTCAGGACCAACATTTTGGTGAGCTCAAGATTCGAATATTGCTTAGATTATGAGAAATGGCATGACATGAGAAATGATCTGCACAATGAAAACCGTGTCAGGAATGTCAGCTACCCAGTGGTTTGCCTTTATGCATGTGCTCAAAAACATACTTTTTACCATAAAATGTCATCGGAATCTCTTTTTTTTCGACCCAAATTTTACTTACTTTTCTGTACCCCATCTTCTACTAGAAGACTTTTAGTGATACCTAATATTTTTGACATTCTAGATGTTGTAATTGATCTAGCTAATTTTCAAATCGTCGGATAACATCTGGATGGTTACGGCGGAAGAAAATAGTTCTAATTGTGTCTCAAATAATAGTTTGCTATGACTAACGTTTACTCTAACTGATTAAAAAAAACATAAATAAAAAATCCAACAGGCCGATACGTTATCTACGCTGAAATGTTTGTTATTTTTTATATTACTCGATAGGAATCATATGACCGTAAACTTTGACACAGAGAATTCTATGAATCAAAATTGATAAGATGTATATTTGAGTCGCAAGCTGTTATTGGTCTCAAGCATTCTATACGGAAAATAATATTAGAAATCGAATATATTTTTATCATAATTGAATATTTTTGGCTGATTGATGCCGCGAAATAGAATCAAAGAGAAGAGTTTAGTTTATAAAATTTAGTAGCGGTATTTTTTTTAATTACTGTCTTCGCATTCTGCAACATCTTCATTCTCACTCATATAAACAATTTCAATATTTTTCAATCACTAAATCTCATAAATTCGAGCTCTGTAATGATCACTGCTCGGGAAAAATTAAAACCACATTTTAATTTGTTCTTAAATTCTTTATTTGGTAATTTCTTCTAAGCAATAGCATTTGCATTGATTAATTTGGAACAAATTATGTTTTTATTGAAGAGAATTAACTATCAATGGGTTTCTACAAATATTTTAGACATTCTGGATGTTCTAACAAAGGTGTGCCACACCAATTGTTTGCTGCTGCGCGACATTCATCTTCACCCCATTTGTCTATCGTATATATGATGGAATTCCTATTTACAAACTAAAGTAAGCCATGTTAAAACATTTAAACAAATAATGAATAATTACTTGGCTGGTTTGTTGTTCGGTGATATGTATTCCATTGGTGCGCTGTCCAAAGATGCAACGAAGCAAACCAATAAAATGATGAAGAATTTCATTTTGATTTTGCTCAAAGTATTCTGGTCGATGATATTCTTATGAATGCACCCAAATTTATACACATGACGGCTTATAAGTATTATAAATTTGGCAGTTATCTATCCTACACTGATAGAACTGTCAGTATAATTGCCACCAATATTATACGTGAATAGTATGACAAAAGAATCATACTGAAACCAGTGCAACTACTATAATATTGTAGTTTACTAGGGCAGTGCAACTCATTATTGTGGGCTTAACTCATGGGAATGGAAAAAAATTAAGGAGGGGGGTCCATAAAAAACCCTAGCAAATCAATGATTTTTTGTCCCGAAAAACCCTAGCAAATTTAAAGATTTCTCTTCACCTCAAAAACTTGAAGAGTACAAAAAGGTCTTCACTTTTTTGGCGAAAGTTCCTAGCAAATCGTAAGAATTTTCGGCTGCCGTCGGAAGGGGTGTAGCTCGAACGATTTAAGGGGAGGTTATCCGGGCTTACACCCCCCTGTGCCCATGTGTTTAATACTGGTGATAATTGTACTGGATGTTCTCTCAGTGTAATTCCAAGAATTATTGCAATCGAAATCAATTTTGTCTTATGTAAAATCAAAAAAAAGACACATTGTTTATTGAATAGAATATATGGTGTCGTGATGTGAAGTCAAATCGTTCGATGTAGAAAGTGTTTACGAACAAAATTCAATGGACGGTGACTAATAACGGGGGCAATTTCGTCAAGAAATTAGAGTATCATTCAAAGCACTAAAAATCAATTATAGAGACATGTATTATTTGTTAAAAAGAAATAAATTGTTCAAATCATTTGATCTGAAACATATGACAATTCAAATCAATTTATGTAAAATCCCATTTTGAGAACTCTTTTATTAAAAGTTATCAAACATTAAAACGCAGATGACGTATCGGTCGGCTGATTTTTCTAAATATGATTTTTTATTTGTGTTTTTTTATCAGTTAGATTAAACGTTAGAAAATAATTTTAAGAAATTCGCAGAATTGAGTTTTGTAGAACAAATCCACATGAAATTTGTCTATTAAACGATATGAACAAAATGGTGAAATAGTCGAAAAGACAATGGTACAAAATATTCACAATATGATCGATATTAGACGAATAGTGTTTGAGTGGTCTTCACACCGGCAATATATGGGCGCAGGTGAATGAAAAATGGGTGGTACGTGTCACGCTTCATGCACACAAATAAAATGGTTCTTCATTCACTAATGTAAACAAATTGAATGTTGTGTTTTGAAATTGGAGTGTTTTTTCATGTTCGTGTCGTTTCTTACGTGTCGTTTTTTTTTTTTTTGATTGACCAGCCAATCAGAATGATTGGAGTGCGATAAATTCGATTTGTAATGGACGATTTTATGCATGGCTAATAATTGCATGGCAAAATACGCTCAAATAACGCAAGTATTTAAGAATCTTTAATTTTGGCTAAATTTCATATTTTTTATCAAATTTTGAAAATAGTAGTCCCCTTCTAATAGAATTGACTGTCCTACCTAAAGTGGATTCTTTTTCCATGTATTTGTATGCATATGCCAAACTGTTGTTGTGCATTTGTGATTGCAAAATTTTCAATTTCATTCATAAATAGGCAATTTCCTGAATTCAACCACAATTCTGATGATGACCGCATATGAATTCTAGTCGATTGACTAAATATTTCGAGGAAATCAATTGTCTCTTCCCCGTGTTGCACATTGCGTCGATAATAATCGTTAAAAAAGATCATTTCAATTCAATTTTATGGGTTTTTTGCTATTTTGAAGCATAGTGAAAAACGAAAAATTACCAGAGTATGCAATAACGCATTTAGTCGACAACGGACATTCATTACAAATGCAATGCAGAAGCAATTATCAGATTTGTTGCATTATATCCGTTAACTTTGTTTGTCAAGCTAGTTCACATCCATCACATCCCTTTCCGCATCACACTTGTTAGTTCACCTTTTATTATTAATTTTGATTTGGCAGCGAACCACGTTTGGTTCATTTACTCTTACATAAAATTACTTCCATTTGAAATTCGTTTTCATATAGACTGTAAATTGAACGTTACGTGTTCAATGATTAAGTTTTTTTTTATTTTGCGAAATCTGGACTGTGTATGAATTTAAAAAATAAAATCACCATATAAACACAATGTTTTTTTTTTATTTCCAAGTCAGTTTTTGTTTTATTTATTATTTTTTTAATTTGTATACGCCAATTTCCATCGGGCTATACATAACGCATACTCTCTAATACAAGCATACTCTCTCTAGTATGCGCAAGATAATATCAGATTGGATAACACACAGTAACCGATTCACTTTTGTTTTACAAAAAAATTTAGCACAATAAATCTTTTAATAATTCATAAACACATGCTACCTATATAGCGTATGAAAAAAGAGCACCCGATCCAATCCAATCAAAAAGAGACAGGCGCTTGCATTCGGTTTGGTTGAAAGAACAAACAGCGATTTGGTGGAAAAAATGAGAGGGATACACATGTCATACAAGGTTGCTTTTGCAATAAGGAATTTAGACAGTGCAAATTGCGGAATTTATAGAATGCCTTTGAAATTTATTCGATTTAATTGATGGATACACCAAATATTATTTATATATTGTCGATGTTCAGTTTTAATCCAATGAAGGTCACAAATTTTTATATTTGGATTTCATGTGGCAACACATTGTTGTGCTAACTTGGTGTCCAACAAGAAGCAATATAAATTGGTGCATCGTGAAACTTTGTTATCCATTTTACAGAGAAAATATTTCCGGGGACTCAATTTTTTTCAAAATTACAGATTAAAGCGGATCAATAGCGAAGAACTTTAAATCGGATTCCGTATAGGATTCAGAACAGATATCAAAGGAAAAATCAAATGAAATCCAATTATAAAATATTTGTGATTTTCGACCAATACATATTGTTACATTTTTTGAATTTTTATCGAAATTTTTAAGACCATAATACATTACATAAAATTTTGGATTTAGAAAATCGGTACCCCCGGCAAAATTATGAGGATTCCAAAAAATGATCGATTTTTTGAAAAAAACTTCCAGTCTTACTTCGAAACAAAATGTTGTACACTTACCTACACTTTCTCTACACTTAATTAAAACAATAAATTTTGAAAAAAAAAAAATTATGTAGCAAAATGATGAGTACACAGCCGAAATTTTGCTCATTTAAGAAAATATTTTGATGAGAATTCAAAAAAAAATCTCTATTCTCAGTCATTTTTGTTTGCAACTACGAACATTTTACTTTTCCGCACGCATAGTGTAAGGTGAAAAGTATTGTAATCGCTCAAAATTTTGAAAACTTCAAAAACATGTTTTCTACCTATTATTGAGGTCAGAGAACACGAATTTGGCGTTTTTAAACATGGTTTTTGTTAATCTGTACGTCGTACGCAAAATTTGTTAGCAAGATTGCGCTCATCGTAGAAACTTAATTCAAAATCTGACTTCACAGGATGATTGGGGGTCGCGAGGAATAGAAATCATTAGATTTTGAGCGACTTTGGTTGATGGAAAAAAAAAAATGTCATGCCTGGAGTGATACCTATGAAAAAGAGTCCAATTTTCGTCCAAAAGTTATACTTAATGTAGACTTAAACACTCAAAAATATGTATTGGGGTGTTTTTTGGCACGAGAAAACCGAATCCGACGTTAGTTTTGAGATACAATCAATTTTTGATACAGTTTCCTTGAAAAAATTACAAAAAATTTGGATCTTTGTATGGGAGCCATGTCTGTATGCTAATTTAATGGCTTAATGACGTGAAACTTTGCACAGGTTATTTTTTTCACAGAAAATTTTTTTGACCCAAAAATTGAAAATTTTGTATGGGAGTTACCCCTAATTTTGATTAAAATCTCTTCAAACTTCCAGAATGTTATTTTTTGTGTAAAAAATAGTCTGTGCAAATTTTCACGTCATTAAGCCATTAAATTAGCATACAGACATGGCTCCCATACAAAGATCCAAATTTTTTGTGGCTTTAGTTATGAAAAGAGTTTCAAAAGTAATTTTTATGGAAAAATTAACGTCAGACATATTTTTTTATAGTGTTTTTTTAGAAAATAGAATACTTTCAAATGTCGTACAAATGGGTTCATCATAAAAGTGTGAAAAATCTTTTCTCGAGTACTTCTGCTATTAAATGAAAGAATATTTCGATGCCAAGGTTTGAACATATTTTTTGGTCTCGAACTTTACGCCGCTTGAAAGGCTTGAAAAATCGAACAAATATTATTTTGAACTTGCTTAATAAAATACGCAACTACCACCATGCGGAAAAGTTCGTCTTACTTTATTTTATTCCGATTTCGTTCGGTTGTTATTCCAGAATGAATATGGTAATATTGTCATATATAAAAATAGTTTTATATCTTACATGTATCATACAGGTATTAAATGATTCCTAATTACAAAAAAAGAAGAAGAAAGTTCTTTGTGCTACAATATCTTGGTTCATGTCAAAGCACGACCTTAGATCTTGAAGTAGAACTCTATTTTGTTGACATCCTTGTAAATTTCTCGCTTTGGAATGCAATTTTTTTTACTATTTACTGTTTAAAACTCTTTCAGACTGAAGTGGATGCTGTGAAATAAAAACGCATACAGCATGAATTTTTAAATGGATAAAGTCATCAAAAAAAAATATCTTTTATGAGGTATAAACCGCGTTAGTTTCGCAGATTCCTTAGCGCGACTAATGTTGAAGGCGTACAAAACCGAAATGCACAAATTCATTTATTGTTTTGTTCGTTGCCAAAAACTTGAATATGAAATGTAATTGAAATTTATGAATGCGTAATGCGATGTATGTACCTGAAGATTGAGCGTCTCTCTCTCTCAGCGCGTGTATTAGAAATGTTCAACTCAATTTGATAAGAATATAGTTGAGATATTAAGATTTTATGTGTATAACTGTGACTCCGACCGTTTCTCATCATCATATTCTTTTTCTTATTTTTTATTATTACATTTTGTGCGCACATATTGCTCTGCTCACGCACGCACACACACACACACACACAGGGAGAGAGTGTGAGAATAACATACACGCGAATGAAAGACAATCATATCGTTAAGCATATGTGCATACTTTACTAACCATCATCACCATCATCATCAGATGAGATGGCGCGCGCTGTGCTGTCGCCACACTGACATAGAAATTTCATAATAATTAACGATATTAATCCCATTTTCTTTAATTAGTCTTCCTTGTAGAAGATGATGAATGCTCTTTTTCTCATGTGCCTTCATTTATATTATGGATTTGTGTGTGTGTGTGTGTGTACACGACCACTAAAAGCCGGCAACTTTCTTATATAGAAATGGGAAATGTTGTTAGAATTAATGGATGAGTTTTATATTGATGCATTACGAAGTAATCTAGGAAGTAATATAAATGTGTTCGACTGTGCCCTTACACGCACATACCATGCCAATATGATCAATCGACAACCTGTCTACCACATAAATTGACATCCATTCTACTATATTCTCAAATAAATTTCAAATTTATTGATAAAAAGTAAAATATAGCAACTTTGCGAGCAATTGTTGATTTAATTTCCAAAAATCGACGTTATGATCAACGTTCGTTTGAATAGTAGACTTTCCCCCTCACCCCAACTTACCTATTTAACATTACTTCCGCACCAGCGCATGAATTTGCATACGATTTGTGTGTGTGTATGTGTGTGCATGCGAACGGCAACAGCATTACAGTGGCAAAAATGCTGTAAATGTGTTATATGATGAGTGAAAAGATGACAATAATAACATAACAAAAGGTATAAAATAATGGCGCACAAGAAATGAAAGATAGCGACGTTCGTAGATGCAACAACAGCAATAATTATGATATACATATAACAAATATTGTTATCGCTACAAAACAAACATTTCAAAGATATTATGACAGTGGCAGAAGTGCCAATGAATGCGAGATGTAAACGAGCACATAGAGAAACAAACACATACCGGGCCATATCATGGTATGAATAATGCGCGCAATGTCTATCATTGAAACAAACATATTTCAATGTTTGTTACATATATAGACAAAATGCTTTTGTCTGCAGAAATCAAACACTAGACACATTACAATATCACACAATATTTTGTGTCACTTCTCTTATTTTTTCGTGATTTCTATAAAATATATTCATTCGAATAGGCTGTCTACCAACTTCTTCTGCACTTTTCCGTTGAATTCGTTGCAAATTTATTTCAGTACATTCATTCAGTCATCACAGCACGGGCACGGGTACGCACGCCACTTGATACATGAATTAACCGCATAAATTTATTATCTTTCAAGAGTATGTGCATTTTTTTTGTTGTTGTTGTTGGCGGTTTTATTTTCTGTCTTTCATTTGCATGTGTTTGGATCTATTCTGGCGCACACATATTTGTGGACACGTTTGTTTTCCTCGAACCACTTTTATCTTGTTGTGAACACACAAGCGCATTTCGGTGTTTTTCACATTAAACATGAAAAATCGATTGGGGGGAGCATCGATGAAGCGATAGAGAGAGAGAGAGAGAGAGAGAGAGAGAGGGGAAGGGCGGAAATGAGATAGGAATAGGGTGTGAATACATAGTACAATTCATCGTCAATGACATATTGTTGATTGTACCTTAACTGTTTCAAAATAAACAAGACATTTCATGTGGAAGCCTATTTTAAAGTTCAACTTATCCAAATGTCACATTGTTTTTTTCTTCTCTTGTTTGTGTTGTTGCTATTTTCAATGTAAATTTTTCGATACAAAACATAAGATAGTAAACAAACACACAGCTCAAAAGAACAAAAGTGAGAGAGAGAGAGAGAGAGAGAGAGAGAGAGAGAGAGAGGAGAGATAGCAAAATACCGAAAAAGAGTAAGAGTAAATTATCAAGAACGAAACAAAATACATCGGGCTGTTGCGAAGAAAAACTTGAAGAAAATCACAAAGTATCTTACGAACATGTTAGCTTTACGCTGCAATGATTCACAAAGCTTGTGTGTGTGTGAGAGAGAGAGAGAAAGAGAGAGAAAGGGTGAGATAGAGATACAATGTTTGATATTTCCTTTTAAGATGCTTTGTAACCGTATATCGAACATGAAGTCATGTTTTCGATACACTTGCTCTTTGGTGTATGCACAAGCACACACTGTATCGCATGCACATATTTAGAGCTTTTGAATTTACCTATATCTAGTATGTTGTGTTCTTATCTTCCGTTCATTTTCTCTCTGTCATTCTACCAACTAAAATCGGTCTCCTTCCTTTTGTTCAATGGATTTTTGCATTTCCGCGTTTTGGCTTCACTCGGCAATGTTGCCATCCAGTGAATGCACTGTATTTTTTTTGTCTATACGGTTCATTTGTGTTACAGTAATCATGAGTGCATACCGCCAACATCCAACAAAGCACCTAAGCTATGGAACACCGGGAAAATGGTGTATATTGCAAGCATTCAGGTACGCATGCTTCTTTCCTATAAAATAGATTTTTGTTACAACAATCCAATTTTATTGCACAAACAAATGCTATCATGATATGTATGGATTGCGCTCAGACTTTTTTATTCAAATGCATAAATTCTATCCACTTGCAAACTGTTCCAAATTTAAGTGTTGTCGGTGCTCACAATTCAACGCATGCTTTTTTACTTATTTGCAGCAAATATTGTATGTACACCCAGCTTATCTGACTGAACTTAACTCCTGTGGCTGAAAGAGACGAGTTGACTTCAATAGTATACTTTCCCATTTTCATACATTTCACACAGCAGATGAGCCTAATCGGATGAGATATTTTAGTTGGCTGCAAATATCTCAGTACAATGTCTGATTTTTTTTGCTCTGAGAGCTGATGCTCTTGATTAAAATTGGAATGCTTTGAAACGAACATTTTTGTTACAAACATTTTTCACGAGCACAGCAAATCAGCTGGAAAATTGATTGTTTCAGATTCCGTGCATTTGGAGAATAATTATCTAAATTAACATGTGGAAAATCACTTCCGTCGGTGATTTATCAGAATAAAAAAACTTTCCGTTGCGAGAGTGACGTGACATTCAGAAGGTGATATCAATTTGAATGCCACTCAATAGAACGAATAGTTCTATTGTTAACAATATTTCAAAAATAAATCCACCAAATTAAACAAAATCGTGTATTACAGTTTCGATTAGGTAAAAAAAAGAATCCATAATTGATATCAGACCTTTTGTATTCCGAATGTATTCCATGGTGTTACTCTATAAGTTAAAAAAATAACCTCACATAAGGAGGTTTTTCATAATCAGGAGTTTTGCGATGTTTTTATATTTTTATACCAAAATATACATCAAATCTTACTGTGCGAACATTTTTGAACACTTTGTGTGACACACAAATTGTGTCTAATTAGAGGTGTTAGTGAAAATTATATCGAATTGTTGGTCAAAAACTGAATAAAGAAAATTTAACGTTTTGCTTAATTATTTCGTCCAACATTTTCGAATAGAATGGTGCTTTCCTCGGCTCAACGTGTGAAGGTACGACTCTATAGTTGTATGGGGTTCAAACCGGCCCTTATCAGATCTCCGTCCAGTTTTCTATTTGCACACGGGGCGATAGATTGATAAGGGACGAATCTACCCACTTAGAGTCTTAGGTGTACAGTATGCGAAGTGTGAGAAGAGGTATTGTTGGTGAATCACCCTCTAAAAATATTGCCTCTCACATTACGGTAATTGATGAATTTGTTTTTTTCACTTTTCCATCGCATCTGAAATCACACAAAATGAAAGCAAACGATAAAAAGTTCAACAAAAAAGTTATATACTTACAAGAGTAAATAATAACGTTAATTGCTTCGAAATCACTCTTCAATCGTGTTAAAGATAAAGAGATGTAGAAATTATCCTCTAATTGCGATAAATATTTTCGCGTGTGATGACAAAATCTTTTGAATTGCATATATGATGAATGCAGTGTTTCTTCTTCTCTTCGTCATCGTTGTCGAAGTAAATCTCTCAAACCGCCAGTGTGGTTGTGAAGAGATAGAATAAAAAATGTAAGATATTACACACAAGTTGGTTAAATTAAATTATGACACTGGTGCGCTTGTGATGCTGTTACAATCAAAGTCACACAGATCGCTGAAACAGACCAGAAAATAATATACAAAAGACTGTCATAAAACTCAATTCGTTTTGGTAAATGATATAAAGAGAACGAGAGATCATGACAGCAGAAAAAAAGGGGTTGCAAATCTGTTAAACTAAAATGCCATGTAAAAACAAACAAGAAAAATATAGAATTTTGTTTAAAATTTGCATCCTTTGAAGTCTACACTTATGTGCTGTCCGCATCATATCCCCTGTCATACTCTATTGCTCTCTCTCTCTCTCCCTCTCTCTCTCTCTCCATTTTTATATACGTATAGATCTTCCATTCATCTTTCTGTCTATAAGCATGCAGCACAAAAGAACGTGCGGCGGTGATAAAAATATTTTCTTTTTTTATATGTATATATATTTCAAACGTGGTGCACCTCGGGTTCTAGTTGTGGCTTTTCTCAATTTTATATTTGCATCATCTTTTGTTGTACTTAGTGTTTGGGTCTTGTGAAAAATTGTGCTGATCCGGATCGTGGTGACGCTCTCGCGCACGCAAACTCTCGTTCACGCTACAAACTCAGCTGCTTCGTCGTTTGTTTGTAAAAATGAGCCAGACTTGAACTCAATTTATTGAAAGAATGCCTCTATCGTCGTCGTCGTCATCGTCATTGCCTCGTGTGTATAACGAGAGGGTAAAAATGAGCACATCTAACACACAAGTGTGCAGTTTTTCGTTCCAAAATTTGATGGGTGGACGCCTCCACTTTCCTATGTCGCGAGCGCCAATGTCGAGTACTCGGTTTCTTTTTTAGCCTATGTGTACACGATTTATATATATAGTAATGTATAAACTGCACACACACACCCACACAAATGAACATAAAATCGTCCATGAATATAAACATTCTACATGCCAGTGAATTGCATTTATGCAGGTAAATTTCAAATTATATCACATTCAACACCAAACCGAGACGATGTTTTCCACACACATCCAAATGTAAACAAACCGGAATCGAGAATGAAAACCAGCATCAGCTTTATTTTTCAATGCTGTGTGTATTGTATGCAATGCGTTGCGCTGTGTGTTATCCGTTTTCTTTGTGTTTGTGTTCATGTCTGTGTCCGCACATTCTTTTTCCTATCTTTGTCTCTCTTTATCAACCTGATGTGGTTGCTTACTTCACTTTTCCTGTTTATTTCAACTTTTTATTACATCTATCGAGCTTTAGCATCGTAATACCGTCTGTTGTAAGTGTATGCGAAGAGCAAATCTGGTGTATGTATGCAGCCGTTTCGATCGGTATATATTGGTGTGTGTTGTTGTCGTCTATGTGTGCACAACGCCCGTAAAAAGACAGACAATTCATATACCGAAATTATTATGATTGCTATAACTATATGTATCTATGTGCAGTTGTGTGTGTGCAGTTGAAATTTTCATTTTTGCATATTTCAGGGAGGAATTTTGTAATAAGGATTTCATGTGAGAGAGAGCGTGTTTGTCTGTGCAATGCATTGTACGTGTGGCCATTCGCCATTCATTTGAGATCATTTTGCCATTGCATGGCCAATTTTTTGCAATTTGAAGTATTGGCTTTTGAAAAAGCAATTTCAACAGCTTATGCAGTTTATTCGATATTTTTGTACGCCCTGCACAACCGAGAATATATTTCGCCAATCGTTTTCGAAAACATGACACATGACATATGACACATAAAACATTGAATTCGCTCATAACCATTTTTTTTCTTCTTCTTCTATTGAATATTGATTCTCATTGATATTGAACATACACGACAAGCTAAAAGTGAATTTTTTTTGTGTTTTGTTATTCAATCCCGACTCAATTTACAAATGAAAAAAAAAAAAAAATCTGTATACCCTTTTTAGGTGTAGAATTTGATTGAACAATTGTGAACCGTTCGGTGAACGCGATTCTGTCTGTTTCACGTCTTTAGTTGTTATTTTTGAATTCATCGTCTTCATTTGGCGTAGTTACATTCAATCGATGGTATTTCATTATGGCCATTGAAGTTGTGGAGGTTCGGAAATCTGCAAAAAAAAAACGAAAATCCAATGAATTTCTAATGCGGAACACAGATTCAACATCAATATAAATGGTTCAAAAGGCATTCATATAAATTCAGTGCGATGTAATCAAGTTACGCACTTGAGCTCGTTAAAAATGAATAAATATGGGGGAGAGGAAGAAAAAGAGCAGCAATCCAAAGAGATACTAAATTAAATAAATATTGAATTGACGGATATGATTACAGAAATATTATATATTGTTGTTGCTTTGTATATCTTAATGTTATTTATCCGTCCGTTCAAATGTACCTCATACGAAAAATGTATTCACAGTCTGTCAATACATATTTATCGATAAAATGACCAAGATTTTTGTTTTCCAATTTAATTCAATGCTCTGATTTTATTGGATATTTTACAGAGAAAAACAATCATAATTTGTTTTGTATAGCATTGACATTTTTCAAATGCACACGCACACACACAGTAGGGATTTGATAGCTCGGCGAACAAAGGGCCAAATTGAATTGGCAACCGAAAAGATGTAAACATTGTGTCATTCAAAATCAACTCATTAGCTTATATTCGGTTGTTTTTATTCAATGTTTGCAACGAGAATCAGTTTTGGAGAATGCGACGCATTAAGAAAACCTACACATCCGCAACTGAAAAGACACAAACACACACACACACAAAAAAACGAACAACATTTATTTTAATCACTCGGTCTCAATAGCTGCGTATTGTTCAAACTTAAAATTCTTCAAACAATCGAAATAAAATAATAAAATTAGCTGATTTTTCATCGGTCTGTGCATGTCTGTGGTGAATTTGTGCCGTATTATGACGGTATTAAACTCAATCGCAAAATAAACAAAGAAAACGAAGGCGATGTCATTAAATTTGAAAATAACAGCACCCCGTATCAAATTCAAAATCTTCGATTTCAATATTGTGTTGAGTGAATGCGTTCTTTTTTTTTCGTTTAATAAAAGAAATTTCATTTTGCATGTGTGCGTTGCACACTCATAAGGTTCCAACGACATTGGTAGCGACATTCCTCTCGGAGATATTCATCGGAGTGGATGTTTGTTACCCACCGTCATTTTAGTTGAATCAGTGATAATTCGGAAACATTTCAAAATTTCAATTGAAAAGTTTCAACAATGGCAAATAATTCTTGGGAGCAGCTATTTCGGTTAGAAGAGACGGCAGAAATTCAACAAATTGAAGCAGCCAAAACTGAAATCAAAGAATCGGCACTGAAGTCGGTAACCAAATTGAGTGGCGAATACAAGAACGCAGCTGCTCGGGTCAATGAATTGAACATGAACATCAACGCCAAAATTGAACAAATATCATCCGAGTAAGTTGTTGATTTTTTTTCTCTCTACGCAAACCAATTACAATAAAAACTTGTAAATTCTTCATTAGATTTGAAAAAACCCGAAACGATTTGGAAAAATTCAAAAAGTCTACTGCCAAGAACCAGGAAGAATTGAAAAAATATGGCGAATGTGCAAACGATAGCAAAATTAAGGTCAATGAAATTACTGAACTCAACAATGCGGTGAGTTTGACATTGAAAAACGAAAACCATTTGATTCTGATTTAAAAAAAAAAATCTCTGGTTGATAGCGCAAAGATGTCTCAGGAAACAGTGTTGATCTTTTGAAAAAGGAATTAATGGCACTTCAGTCGGAATTGGATGAATTGCGATCGAAAAAACTTGGTACGATGAAAGAAAAGGCATAACGTGGCGAGCAAACATATTTTTATACGTGAAACTGTTCTTCTTTCAACTAAAAAGGATAAGCAATAAAAAAACCGTATAAACACATCAGAAAAGACAATCTCGCATTATTTTTGTTCCATTCGAAAATCTGTAAAATATCTATGTGGCCATTAAACATTCTGTGTCTCTGTTATCATCGTTTTTTTTACTCAACCGAGCGTGAATGTATACATTTTGACCGAATTGATGCATCGTAGTTTTTGCGAAACCAATACATTTTCAGCAGTGCACTGAATGAGCACTGGCCAGCAGGGATGCTTACGCCAGACGCGTCGACTGCTGTCATTTTTTTTTTTGCAAGAAAATAATATCACACCTGTGTGGTGTACCCTTCAAGACACCAATAGTTATTGTGAACTATCCAAGCATTCGGGAAAAGTTTTCAAAGCCTACTGTTGTCAAAAGTACCAACAAACTCTTGAATAAAATATGCATTTGAAGCAACGAAAAAAGGAGAAAACGCGAATCCAAGGGCAGTGAGGTCATTCAGCATATACAATAGTAATTTATGTTAATCGTTTTCAAGTTTAAAAATAACAACAATCACAGTGAAATTACAATGAATGAATATTTAAATAAATTTGGGTGACTTTACACAGTTTCGTTTGTATGTGAAGCGATTTGCATAGTTTGTGTGGATGTGTATATTTTTTTTTGGTTCAAGAATTGATTCGTTGGCCACGTCGCATTTCATTAACGGTCTACGAAATTATATGCTGCTATGAGACTGCATTTACAAAATTTCACATAAAAACACGGCACATCCATGAAAATCAATGAAGTAATTTTTTTATCGTCATTATGGATCGCATGAAAATTTGGTGATTTCGACGACATTTGGTCGGTAGGCCTTTTTTTAATACTCACACCGAACATTTTATAAACTACATTTTTTTCACTTCGTTTAAAGTGGTCACAAAAAATATTAAAATGTGTGAATGCTTTGCGATTAAAATGGACTGAGAACTAAATCGCTTCATTCTATTGTAGCGTACGTTAACGAATGTGAATAAACATTTTGAAATAAACAGATTAATTGAAAAACAATCAAGTCCACTCATTCTCACTCGATCAAAAGGCAAACTCTTATTTTTTGTCAATCATGAGACAATGGCATTTTATTACAAATTCTAATTCAAAGCATAGACTATTCTCAAAAAATGTGATGATACCATTTCCTTTTTTACCTACTTTGTATATATATGTATAATATGCAATTCAGAATAATTCAATTTAACATGCGGATAAGAAATACTCTCCGAACTTATGATTTGGGTGAAAAGAAATGAAAAGTGACCTTTATTTATTCATATGATGGACTCTTTTTTCGGAGTGCTGTCAATCACAAGTATTTTGCATCAATTGTTTAACATAATTCAATCGTTTATTTTCTGTCTCACATTCATTCCATTTTTTTCCCCTCAAAGATATAAGGATTTGATTCTTTAATTTCATCATTTTGTTTAAATTTATCGTCGAAAATGTTTGAGCGCGTGTGAATTCGTCGAGGTCATAAAATCATTTCATTTAAAAATCATTTGAAAATGTCAACAATGTGACATCTGTCAGCCGTCTTACATGGCCTTAAAATTTTGGCGTTAATAATTTCGATTCATTCAAACTTTCCAAATGCAGTGGCCGAATGAAAAGAAAAAAATCTCGACACGAAATATGAAAAGACAGAAGAAATGAATAATATTCTGAAAGAGAATTGGATCATTTTCAAAGTTTTGTTCGGTTTGTGTGTGTGTGTGTGTGTGTGTGTGTGTGTGTGTGTGTATTTTATTCTTTTCTTGGATACAATTGTTCTTTTTCATCTTCTTCAAGAGAGAGAGAAATTGATATCTATGGATCATGTTTTGAGTCTGTCTGCATAATAATAGTGAAATCCTCTTCCCGATGTTTGCTCATAACGTTCTTAACTACGAAGATTTATTGTGGCATTTAAGCGTTGTATCTAAAAACTGTGTAAGTCATTTGAATGCTCTTCGTCATATGGTTTGTATGTTTTTGTTTCTTTTTCCGTCTTTGTGACGTTCCCATCCAAAATTTTCCATTTCTTTTAATTTTAATGGCAGTCTGTGTGCGCTGAGATGTTTCCCAATTTTCAATTTGACACATTTAAGCATTTGACTTGTTCCCATTACTCTTTTTTTGTTCGGTTCGATAAGCGCTCCCTTGTGCGATGCCTTTATTTATTGAAATGCTTTACGAGTGCCACAAAACAATGACACCCAAACATGATGAACACCAATCAACACTTACTGTATTTGAATGTAATAAATTAGCATGAAAATATTTTTTTTGTTTTTTTTTTTTTTTTCGTTTCGGTATGTCAGTTGCGTCGTCAGCAACCAACACGAAATGTATTGAATGAAACGGGAGCGAGAAAAGAAGAGTTATAAAAGAAAGAAAAATTAATCATTCACCATTGTTTGTTAATGTTTTTAAAGGATGGATTTGATTCGATGTGGAATTTTTGTGCGATTTTGTTAAAATTCTGTTTTTCATAGCAACAGCGGAATTTAAAATGATGAAATTTATTTGAAAAATTTGAAACATTTCCAAAAAAAAACATATTTTAACAATAATTTTATAAAACAATGTGATTTTACATCCAACACGATTTTCATGGAGAACATTTTGTTGCGACGTCTATCCGCTTCAAATAAATTAGATACATTAATAGGACATTTTACGCATCCAGCAATATAATTAATCAATTAATTATGAAAATTGCTAAATAAATAATTGAGGATTTTTTTTTTTTTGGTTTGTTGCTGGAAAAATCACAAAAATTTATAAATGCAAGTACATTTCGTCGTCGTTACCGATTGAAAGTGCGCGCGCGCGTGGTTAATTGTTTTCGCCAACTTTTTTTTTTCTGTAACCGAAATAATTGATGCGCGAATGTATGTTCAATTTACACATACATATAAATACATTAGCCAATGGCAGTATGTTTGCTGCGCATTTTTCAAAATGTATGTGAGGGTGGATATATTATCAATATTAAGGGAAACACTGTGTGTTCGCTACTAGTTATTATTTGTGTGTCAATCATGAATACAACGACAGGGAGAGAGAGAGAGAGAGAGAGAGAGAGAGAGAGAGTAAAAAAACAATCTCATCGTGCATATTATTGCGTCAATGGTAATTTCCGTGCTTGTATCGCGATTTTGAATATTCGATCGAAATGTTGTTCCGCTTTCGCGTGGAACACACACGCGGAAGACGAACAGAACCACAAAAAAAAGCACCGAGCACCGAGAGTCATCACATATCGGTGCTTTTCATGTGATACACAAATATATAACGAATGTATTGTATACATACAGATAAGATAGGAATGTATGTAAAAATATCATATAAAAGTCATATTAAATTTATTTATTGTTTTAATCAACGTCAATTTATTCCATTTTGTTGTACTCAATTAAAGCGTCGCACTGGCGATTCAATTCATTCTCGGTTTTTGTTGTTAGTTAGTTACTTCTCTGTCTCTCTCGCTCTGTGTTACTCTAGTCGGTTTTTTTTTTGTTTTCCGTTCATAAACTCGTCAATAAATAAGCATGGCGACAAAATGCGAATCATAATATTTTGAGTCGCCTCTCTATTTGAACATACGTTCCTATTCCCTCGTATCAAAATTGCTACGCATCCAGGGCTCTCAACAGTTCAACAATAAATGATTTGCTGTGCTTCAGCATAGCGGTTTGCATTAGCTGGGTTCATTTGTTCAAATAAAAATCATGTCTTGTTTATTTCAAAACCTTCCCCCCAAAAAATTTGTTCAAGTTTATCAGCACATAGAATGTGAAAAAAAAAGTGCGATCATTTAGACAATATGCTATGTATTTAAACAACAACTAACATTGCGGTCAAATGGTTGTTCGGAAACTGTTCCGAAAAACATTTTTGATGACGGGCATATACTTCGAACATTGGATGCCTCCGACTCAATTTGAGCGAGATAGAAAGATACAGTCCGATTTGAGGTTTAGTTTTTAGATTGAACTGAACCCAAGTATTTCTCTCGCAATTCGTGTGTGTGTCTGTGTGTATGGATAGTATGAACTTGATTTGGTGATAAATAATTCAAAAAGAGCTTAAAAAATAATCCAAAATTGGTTGCGATGCTGAAATACATTGAGCTCTTCAGAAGTTTCATAATAAATACAAAATGTGAGTGAACGAGTGTACACATACCAAATTTGACGGCACTAAGAATAAACACGCATTTCCATTTTCGTTTCTACGGTCGGTCGGCGGCTCGGTTTTTTCTCTCTCTCTCTCTCTCTCTCTCTCTCTCTCGCTCTATCGTATCATAATGTACGTTATCCCATGATAATGTTGTGCCAGAAATGCGTTGTAGGGAAAATGAAAACGATTTTTGAATAATAAATGCTTTGCGCCTTCGTTACACACTGTTATGTTCATATAATTATGGAACTTCATATAATGTCGTTAATTTCATCAATGCTAAATGATGAGAATATGCTTGAGAAACTATGGCCTATTCAATCGATATTGACTGATGACGCAATGCCACACTTTATTTGCAACGCATTTCTCGTCGAAACGATTCAAAACTGAAATTTATCTATGGCAACAGAATCATTTTCTCTGTGGCTATATTACGCATTTTAAAGACATTTTAAGAGCGGTTTATGACAGTATTATTTGAATATATGTCACATTGTTTAGAATTAAACATGATCAAATCATCACTTGTGCAGCAGTCAATTGTATCAACCTTTGGTTTTTTTCTTCTCTGTCTCTCTCTCTCTCATCTCGACTGTCATACATGAATTTTGCAAATCTCCAAGTTGAATCCAAATTTTTCATATTATAATTTTATTCCATGTAATTTTAATGGATTTTCATGATGGTTTTCAGTTAATGAATAAAGTAGATTCATTGCATTTGCTTACGTACGTTGGTCTTACTGCAAAAACGAAAGCTGTGCAAAAGTTGTGGTCGTTCACAAAATACATTTGGCATTTAATGTGGTCTAGTATACGACCAACGGAGACCAAACGCTGCTGAATTTATTTCCTGTTTACGTTTATGGATTGAAGTTTTTTGTTGTTGTTGTTGTTTTTCTAAATCGTCAGAGAGACAGACAGAGAGAAAAGTGAAAAATGTTTATATTTTCTCATATATATATGTGAAAATATCTGAAAGTTTTTCGAATAGTTTGACGAATCACACATAAGAACATATGAGCATTTGCAACGGAGATAGAAAGCGAGAAAAAAAGAACACGAACAATGCACAAATCCTTCAGATGCAACAATTTATTAGTGATAACACATGTAACTCATAAAACAGAGACAAATGTTCGTTGGTGCAAAGCAATTCATTTCTTGAATTTGACATGCATATGCATCCAACTATGACATTGAGGGTGTTTTAACTATCCATCTCTTTTTTTTCTTCGGAAAACGGACGAGAGAAAAAAAGACAACACAGAGAAAGAGAAAAATGTTATCGAATTTTCAGCTTTATTTCAGTTAATTTTCCATGGAAAAATATAGTTTCGACTATAAAAGAGAGAAGATGGTACGAAAACCCTTCGTAAAAACAAGATCACATTGGAATTCTTTCGTATTTATTATAAAAGTTTGCAACTCATCTGTAAATCTGTGTACAATATACATGGAAGAGGGAGGAAGGACAAGGAAAAGTTGGTTTTATTCGAGGTATTTTTGCAGTTTCATTGCAATACAAGTATGTTTGCATTGGTAGATCCTTATTTTTGATGTAGTATTTTTTTTTCTTCGCATTTCTTTTGCTTTTTGTGAAATTTTTGCACAATCGCTTTTTTTGTCGTTATAGAAAATTAAAGCATTCAAGCTTACGTTTATGAATTACTCGATGGCTGAAGGACTGTTTTTCCTCCCTCTCCCTTTCTCTCCATATCCGTTACGTTACAACAAAAGAGTGCAACATTGAGAGACTATATATGAACTGTGTGTGTGTGTGACTATATGTCGACAAGCAGTGAATTATAAACGAGGATAAATGCAAACGAACAAGCAAACTTTTAATGAGGAATACTTTCTAGCGACTTTCATTTCGTTACATATTAAAAATGATTTCACTCCCGTTTTAACTATAGTCTGTTTATTATATTCTACTTCGGGGCATCGTCATTGATATTTCTTTTGCACCGACTTCAAATTATTTTTTTTTTCTCTCCTTTCATTTGGGTTTCGTTCTCTTATAAATGGATACGTGTGTGTATGTTTTTTTTCCATTGAAATCATCTGGCGTTTGAATATATATAAAATATACACATACTTAGAACGGTGCATTTTCAAGCCAAAGCTATGTGTGGTACGGTGGCACGGTGGCACTAAGTATCTTTAGCTTGTAATCAAATACTTATGAGCTGAGAAATTGAACAAAAATTATGAAATTACAGTAATTGTATGGTTCATTGATAGAGAATAAATATGCATACCATAGCTACACTCGATAACAGATACATTCAGTGCACACAATGTTGTGCCAAAGTATCAAATGTTTCAAGAAATTTTGCAGTAATAATTTGATTTTTTTTGTTATTTCGTAAATAATAATGTTTGGAATATTTTCAATATTGGATTTTGTATATCATGATGATAATATCGCGAAAATTGTATCTGTAAGTATGGCTATAAGTTGGCCAAATTCTGTGTTGGGTCTGAATGTCGTTGAAGAAATGGGAGACCGATAGACAGCAAAGGGAGTGGAAATATAATTTGAAACAAAATGTTCAATGTATATGTTAAATGTATGCCGAAAATACCGATTAATTTATCCCAATGAGAATTAACGCAAATGCTGACTATGAATGGCTCTTCTTGCGATATTATGAGAAGAAGAAGAGAAAAAAAATGCCACAGAAATGGTATTGCTGAATAAGATTAGATGTATTTTATAACTTTAGTTTATGTAGAAGCAGAGGCTTCACTCTCTTCCATTCTCGGCAAAAACAGATAATGTGTGTAAATGATACTTATATTCGTATTTATTGTAATGCCATCTGGGGGGTAAGAACTTGTTGAAGTCTATCTCTCTCTCTTTCTTTCTTTCTTCTTTTTTCATTTTGATTCAGTTTTTATCGATTATGGTGTTAGTTGGCAATCCATTTACATAAACCACATTCTAATACCCCTTCGAAACATAAGATGGACATGGGCAACATCTAACTATATATTCTATGACATACTTATGCTTGGGCTTAAACAATATTTTCGATTAAAATGACTGCCAGTGATGAAATGAGGAACAAAAACGCAACAAAATCAAGTTAATTCATGTTCATACTAATGCCACATGTAAAGGAAACTTTTTAATGCTCTTTGAACGCATGTTTATAATCCATTACAATACAATAATAATGACAATTTGAGAATGAATAACAGTTACAACACTTTTGTTTATCATCGTGAATTGTGAGAAAAAAAAAGGAATAAAAAAATATCCATACACGCACGTTTTATGCCGAATTCATATTATTCAAATTTATTCGAAATTTTAATCCGGTCATATCAAGGGGGAAATCACTCTTAAAAAGTAATTTTTGAAATTAGTTCACAATTAGTTTGCAATTACTTTTTTCGCTCAAATTACCAATCTGTCAAAATTATTTTTATATGAAAAGTAATTTTGACAGATTGGTAATTGCAGGGAAAAAAGTAATTGCAAACTAATTGTGAACTAATTTCAAAATTACTTTTTTAAGAGTGATTTGCCCCTTGGGTCATATGTATTCGGTGGCATGGTTCGAATACAAATGGCGAAAACAACAAACCCATTTTCAAATAGAATTAATAAACGGTTTTTTCTTCATTTGTTTTTTTATTCATCATCTTTCAATCAACATCAGCATAGAGATTCAAGGAATGAAATCACAAAAGGTAAATTGATTTTGGTTTAGAAGATGTCGACAATAGAATAACCCGAGGATGGAACAAAACAAATGTGATTGAATTAATTTCATACCTTCATTGGAATTTTACACGGAGTTGCAAGGCATCATATTTCAATTATTTATGTTTTTGTATCATACATGTTCAGGCAAAGATTTTAGGGGGTGCTAACGGCAAAAAAAAAATATTTTTTCACATTGAAATTAAAAGGTTCAAAATTGTTTGCGGGAGGGAGAATTTCGATCGAAAAACTTTCGAAAGATTTTTTTCTCCAGAAAAATCTCTAGCAATTCTTTAATAGATAGAGTTTTTTTTAGAGTGGATGATCGAAACCCGCGGAAATTGTGTCAACATCCATGTTTCGTTTAAAAATGGTTTTAATTGCGCTGTATTCAAGTGTGTGTTTTTGGCCGCATCTTTCAACATGTATGCATGTTGTTATTCAGATGTATTTTATAAGGGAAATACACAACTGCACAAAGATCGAAAATGTCAATACAACAAAACTAGTTTGGTGCGTTATAAATCTAATGGAAATCATTCAAAATATTTTTCGCAAAACAAATTCTATTAATAATTAATTCTAATAATAATTTTCATATGGAATTGAAGTTCTAATTCATTCATTCATAGCTATTTCTGCGTTTTCATATTATGGTATCGTTAGAATTAACCCCGAATGGAATTTAAACCGATTGCATTCTTGAAATGTATTCGATGCTGTCAGTGGTTTATGGCTATTTTAATAACTTGTGAATTTTGATTAATTGAATGATGTTTTGGTATTATGCATGCCATTTCTGTATAATATTGACGTCAATTCTATAATATTTGAAAAGCCTTTTTCGACAATGTAACATATGCTGCGATACCAAATATTGTCAATCAAAAATGTTGCCGAAACAGAATTGAGACAATTTTCGTTCAAAGTAAATAATTTAATGTTTTTACCTCTTTACCATCGATAAAAACAAATCAATTTAATCGGTCATTTCATGTGTAAGAAATTATATAATAATATAAATTTGCTATTTAAAAATGATATAACATTACCGAAATGTCCAGTTATGTGACGTGTACGTAAAATAACGGAAATGTTATTGTCGTGCATTGTGCAATGCTTTCTTCATTTCCAAGCGTATTTGTTTGATAAACTGGCTTTAGGTGTGACACAAAAGGAACAAGTAAAATTTGTCTCATCCAAAACTAAACGCATTCGATTGGCCAAATGAAGATACGATTTAGTCGTGGTTGTCGTTATTCATCTTTCGGCCCATTCGCTTTTGCGCATTTATTTCATTCACAAGTGCGGCACTCTTTTTCAAATACTTGAATGCATTCTGGACGGCAGAGAGTGAGAGGGACAGAGGATTCGAACGCGTGTGTATTACATTTTATGTACAATGGCAGTAAATGTGTTAAATTACTTGAATGACACACTCACATTATTCAATAAAGTATTCACTTCCGGTTTTTTGTAGTTGTTCTTTTTGGACATTCACATATTCATTCAGAGTTCAGTTCGGGCCAACAATTTTGCGGCATGAGTACGCATATACATTATTTTTTGTTGTTGTTGCTGTTCAACGCTACTTCGACGCTTTTTCCCGTCATTTTAATTATAAATTCAATCGATCATTTCCATTTTTTGGGCCGGAGCTCTCTCTCTCTCTCTCTGTTTATGTATATTGTATATCCATTTGATTGGTAGTCTCATATGTTTATTATATATTTTATATGGGCAAATGCAATAAAATTGTATGATCGTTGTTGAAAAATCACTTTAGTTTTGTCCATCGTCGCTTGTCATCAACGCACCATATCATATAAATGACTATGCGTGAATGTGTTCTTCATAAATCAAGCCGCCCTGTAAACTCTTTAACGGCAACGATATTTAGAAAATTTCGTTTGAATCATGCCGATTTCGAAGCGCTTAGATTCTAGTCTATTAAATACATTGCACGTTCGCGCGCACGCCCATATAAAAATGCATATGAACACAAACGTCATGCCTGGAATGTCGCCAAAAATGATATTCTTAATCATTTCATATAAAGACACGTGATAAAGCACAAACTTTGACATATGAAGATGCAAATTTCAAAATGCATTTTGTCCACAAAATTTGTACAAGTTTATTGATATCAATAAGGACCGAAGAGTGAAGAGATATGCAAAGAATTCAAATTAAATTTTATGGTTTTTGCCTGGTACACATGTGACTGAAGTGAATTGTATCTTTTGTTGGCTGCATCCATCTCGGGCTCTTTTACTTTGCCACACATAATACCCACATAAACAACATGCAGGTATACAATGCCACAAATTCGTGGTAAGCAACGATGAATTTTCAAATGAATGAAATATCTTTTGTTGTATCTTTTGATGTTGCACACACTATTTGCTTTTGGAAATAATTTGTACACAAAAGCATATAACCGATAAACGAACACGACACACATACCAAAATAAATATATGTCATATTATGCACGAATATCGAATAAATAAATGAAAATATTTTACCTATTATTTTTTATATTAAATACTTTTCTCGATCAGATATGGGCCATATCATATGGCAGAAATGGGTTGTTTCTTTTTTTTTAGCATCTCTCAGATGTATCCAATTTTTCATTTTTTTTTTCATCAATGTATCAAATTTCAATTGAATTCACAAAATCATGCAGTCGAAAATGAAGAATGACAGTAATTTCAAAAAATAAATTACCAAACCGGCCGAATAGTCCTTAAGTTTACCCAAACAGAGAGTGTCTGAACCAATTCTTCGTTCATAAAATTCTGAAATGAATGTGTCATGCAAATAGAGCATTTGTGGTATGCACATCAAGAAAAAAAAAACGGAAGAATATACAAAACGAAATAGAAACGAAGTACACAAAACTAATTTTCATTGAATTTTCACTGCAAACAAGCCAGAACGGATTAGATGGATCCAATACACATTTACCCATGACATGTATGTGTGTGCAACAATCTTAGCCGCATATTATTTTCTAAGAGTAAGCATATTCTGTATATGGTTATTAGGTAGAGAGTATAAGATACTAATTCCCCATGCCATGTTACGGCTCTGTTCGCATTTCGATTGCTTCCCTTTGTTTGTTTGACGAGAGAGGCAAATTTTTTTTTATAGAAATGGCATGTGTGCTCAGTTCATGCCTTACTCTATATGTTTACGCATGTTGTGTACATACACAATGTGCCTTCAAAAGACAAGAACTATAATCTTTTGTTTGCTATCGTATTCGTGTTGATCTCGTATTGTTGCACACAGTAAGCAATATATATAATGCTATACATATTGTTTTTTTTATTTCAAAACTTGTATAGAGAAAAACAGAAAATGCACACACAAAAACCACTCATACCCAAGCAAGATAGACAATCAATTTAGGAATAACACAACGAACTACACATTCGCATCAAAAATGATCGTCATGAAACGATTCAAATCGTTTAAAAACATTGACATGCAAAGAAACTGGATGGAACACAGAATGATGAGAAAGAGATTTCGCGTAAATGTGTTGATCATTTGCAATGAACGGTATCAATAATATACGCGCTTCAAATTATGTGCGCATCACATTAAACATTTCAATGGAATATTGTACAATCATTTTTTATTGAAAGAAAAAAAAGAGAAACAAATATGCCCCGACAAATGCATATAAAAAGGAATTAGCTGAAGAGATGCGAGTGTGAGCGTCGTAGAAAATGAGACAAAAAAAAAGCGACAATGATCCATCGAATATGGTGGAACGCACATGTGAAATGTGTACATTATGTCAAATACGATTTAAAAGCGAGACAAATTATATGTGCAAGCTTATCTCTTTCTCAAATTCCCGACAGAGTAAGGCACATACTTCCTTTCTCGCTGTGTCACATTTGTTTTTTGTGCGTCCAAGTTCTTTTTGGGTCGATTTTTTTTCTTTCTCTCTCAAATTTCGTTTCCAAGTGATAGTGTTCGACAACCGATTAAATCGTTTTTGGTTTTGAGTTTTATCGCCTGTAAGAACGAATCTCATATCTTTCATTTACAGATGTGTGTTGTAATTGCTAAAACTGAGCTGAAAAACTATGAGTCATTGTGCACTCGAGAGAAGAAAAAAAGAAGGACCAAACTATTATAGTTACTATACAAACATTGGAATTGGCGTGTGCGTCCCAAAAGTATCAAATAAAACACAAAAACATGTGTTATAAACGGAAATTCATCTTTTTGGCAAGCAATTATACGTTCATTGGAGAAATCAACAGATTAAGAGAACGATTGTAAATGAAACTGGGAATGAATAGATGGCAGACAAATAGCATACAATGGCAACAGAGTGTATGGTTTTCTGAATTAAATGGAAGAATGAACGCGTGTGCACTTTGAACATTTTTTTTTGCTGTGATTAAAACTATGCGGGTTGTAATTTACCTAGTTTCATATGAACTCGGCACTTTGCACATCATTTTGCTTATATTTCAGTTATCAAATTGGACAAACAGAGACACTGTTTTTTGAATCTACTATGTTATTCAATTTTTTTTGTCAGATTTAACATTCAGATACGAAATGAGTTCGCATGGCTAAGTTTGTTATGAACATTTTTCAGTGCCTGATACCATCCAATGAACTATATATAAGCTTTTACTTTTTGGCAGTATTGTTTCTATTTTCCAAAGGTCCAACATTTCATGCGAAAATACTGACAAAATTATTTCAGTCCTTGATTTGAGCTTGAAGGCTGCGGTATTTCCGAATTGCTTCTTCATTAGATGTGAAACATGCTCGATGTATACGGCACCTTCTATTTATGATTTGACCTAAAAAATACGTGCCAAACAATGCTAAATGTGCCAAACCAAAAGTGTTCAACAAGAATCAAATGCCGTGAAGTAAATCAAGGTTTTAAGAACATTCGCATGTTTTGGGGCACACAAAATCGGTGTGTGTGTTCCTTTTTTTATTTGCGTTCTTTTTTTGGCCACAAACAATACCATATCGCACATATTGTACCATAAAAAAAGTGCTAAACAGAATGAAGCCATCATGTGTGTTGTGTGCACACGTTCAAAAGGACCAAAAAGGGAACGAAAATGCGCAAACCAATTTATGACATAAAATAGGCGATTCCACCATATCTTCATCTCAATGCACTGATGTCAAAATATGAAATTGAGCACAGAAATGAAAGGAAGGAAACGCATATACTCACAGAGAATGAGAGCGAGGAAGAGAGAGTAAGTAGAGCAAGTTTGCCTTCTCAAGACACAGCCCATGACAAATAAAAAAAAGAAGCAGAAAATACGTTGGCAGGTTGCGCCATACGCGCGCACACTCAAACATACGTATAAATGAATAAATGTTTCATGGTTTGATTTCAAGGAACGTATTGAAGTTCCAAGTATTTTCAACGAAATAAACTTACGACTAGAATGATTTCATTCTATTTTATTGTGCAGATTAAACTTTGGACATATGTTTGCAATATATTTCTATTTATTATTTTCGACACAGCATTTCGTCTCGCTCACATACTTATTTTTACTTCTTCAGAGTCACTAAGTTTCGGGGCCATTATTGTTCTCATCAGTGCCGTTTTTTCGGCATCATGTTCAACATTCATTTCTCTCTCACTCACTTTCTATCTCTGGTTTTTCTTTCTTCAACAACATTTTATACATTATCTATGGTAATCGGTTATTTTTTCGTTTCCATTTCCAAGTTTTCGTGTTTCTTTTTCACATTGTCTCGAACATTTCAGTTTTCACGTTTGCGCTTGCAATGGCATACTTCGATCGTTGAAACGAATGATTCTTAAAACATATTTTGGCATCATTTAAAGTGATTCTTTCGGAGAGAGCAAAAAAATGCATTGTTTATTTTTGTTGCAAAAAGTATGTGAAATTTGAAACTTAAATCAATAATAATTAATGCTTATGTTTGCAGTTTTACATAAAATTATCAACTCTCTCTCACTCTATCTTCCTCTCTGTGTGCGTGTTTGAATGAGCAAGTTTTTGGAAACGACGAAAGTCCGGAACGGTTACTAGCCAATGATGGCTGTGAGCGAATATTTCGCCGAAGACATTCGAAAGTGGTTGATTTGTGCAAAGTAGCACTTAAAAGTACAATTTTCAAGTTTTTGTCAACTTTGAGAAGAACTCTTGTTTTTTTTTTTGTGTGCTGCCATCACAGTCTGAGAATGAGATAGAGATGAAAATATTCTGTGCTGTCGACATCGTCCTTTTTTTCACATTCTTTTTTTTTTCATCGCGAACACGAGAGATGAATCATTTGTATGTGCGTTTTTTTGCGATTTCAATAACAACAAAAAATAGGAGCAGCAGTGACGACGATGTAAACGATGAAACAGCACTTAACATTAAATACTCATGTGACGGTTAGAATTCCATTGCGCTTTCGTTTGCATTGTGCAAGTGACATTACCACAATGCAATTCAAACTATGATGGATTTTTCGCTTCGTATAATTACCGTCGTATCTTTGTATATGAAAGCGTAAGAAGTATTTCAATGCGTCCGGATAGAAAGAGTTTGGAAACCCGAAAAAGAGGAACAGAGAAAAAAAAACTAAACAAAAAATTCTTATTCCAGCTGAATTTTCAGATTTATTGAAGTGAATTAAAAAAAAAAGAATATACGATGCGATATGAGGCGTAGAGATGGAATAAAATAAACAAATAAAATATGTTTTGTGTGTGCAGTCATTAGCAGGCAAAACATTAAAACATGAATGCAATCAGTTACAAAAATGTGGTCTTATTTCATGAATTCTGTTGCTCTGTTCATTGTATACACTAGAAATCACTTCTGCTAAAATTCATCTCGGATAAAACGTGGTTACATTTTTTTGACAACATATGGGCGCAATACCCTTATAAAAAAAATATTGTAAATAAAAATTCACCATGCGAAGCGTTTTTGCATTATTTTCCTTTCACATGGAAAATCGGTGACGTTTTCAAATGCATACACACATGCTGCACATGAATTTCATTTCACTAAGGAACAACATTTATTGGGCAAAAATGAAATGTGTTTTTTTTTTGGAATGCAGGTTTCTCTAGCCTACCTCTTCTCTGTCTCTTGTGGCCCTCTCCACTCTGAAAATTTGAGCATAGTTTTTTTGGTCGCAACAGAACTTGAACAAGTTGTTTCTCATGTAGCTGCATCGCTCAAAAATCGATAAAAAAACTTATACAAAGTGTTTTTTCTATATTAAAATGATTTTTTTTTTGAGTGTCAATTGCCTCGAACTTTTGACGTCTTTTCAAAGCAAATATGAATAAACTGCAATTGAAAGGGTGCCTGCATTATGAGCGTTGTTTTTTTTACATTGAAATACGTGAATTAACTATGGCAGGTATTTCACTTTGGTGAATTGAGTTTCATGAATGCAGATTGCAGAAATAATAATATTAAAATAACAAAAACATGCTTGTACATAGCATGAACGTGTCTGATCATCAAATGAAATGAAAACAATTGCCGCAAAAAGAAAACGGAAACAAATTTGACCAAGGATTGTATCCAACATTCTTTGTAACTTTCCCATTCACAGAGATGAGTACAACTCTTTTTTTTTTAAATGAGTACAGTTATCGTGCGCCGGTTCGCCGGAAATGACATAGACATCGATGCAATACTTCATATATATGTAATCTCAAAGTATGCTATCACCACCACCACTACAGCGAAGAGGAATTATAATAAACAAATCTTTTTTAATTACTTGCTGATTGCAAGCGTCGAATATCCAAACCAAATGGAATGGAAGCCAGACTACAAACAAGCCAAAGATGAAAATTGGTGTCGGGCCAGACACACAAAAATTCATAAAAGACCAAAAGAAGTACATTGTAAGTCCAACATTTTTTTTCCCCTTTTTTGGTATTTATAATTCCGTCCAACTTGACAGTATGTGTTCGAGTGTATTTTTGTTCTCTGTTTTTTTTCTCACTTGTATGTGCTTATATTTCGATGTCTTTCGCGCGTTTTTTCTGCGGTTGCTATGCACAAAGTCAAATGAATGAATGAGAAAAAACGGGCAAAATAGTGGCATGTTCGCATTAAGTATTTGCCACATTTCACACTTAAGCAAGTTTGAACAAAGACTCATCTATTATGACTTTAGCTGTGAAAGTTAAAATTTCGACGAAAAAAAAACGCTAAAATAAAAAAATGCAATGAGAAGTGGTGCGCGTGAGCGAAAAAACGAAAAATAGTTGAATTGAATATGTGCGGGTCATATATTTCTATAGTTTGTATTTCGGAACTGCAGCGCGCACAAAACAGACTGATAGAGAGAGAGAGAGGGAGAGAGGGAGAGAGGGAGAGAGAAACCAACAGTGTACATATTCCAGTAGCCACGACAGTAATGTGTTCATTGAGCTCAGATCAAACAGCGAACAAAATTTTAAACAAGCCTTCGATAAACTTTTCCGTCTATAAATAGAAAGTGTTACAAATAATAAAATACATTATTTCATCAGCTACTGCTAATAGTATTACTCTTGTTGCTACTGTTTCTCTCTGTCCCTTATGTCATTTCAAGTATTACTATTTTTTAAAAATTCTAGCATAGCTCCTTCTCTTTTTTTTCTCTGTCCATCATTTTTAATTTCCTTGATTTAGTTAATGATGCTTATTTATGTCTCAATCCAGAGACCATACAGAATTCTCTATGTTTTTTTTTTAAATTTCTTCGATTCCGTTTAGTTTGAACATTAAAAGCAATTGTGACAAAGTTTGAATGGCAACAACGAACTAAAAAAAGAAGAAGAAGAATTTAAAAAAAGCAACAGGACAAAATGAAATGAATCGAAATGAACTATAAGCATTCCATTAGCATTTGCATTACCATATTTTTTTTTATTTGAAGGGGCACTTTTCGACACATTTAGTCGTACTGTATAATGTTGTTTTCTATGTCTTTTTTAGTATGTGCTGTCATTTATTCGTTCACAAAATTGACGTCATATGAATGTGATTTGGATGGAAACGGGAAAAAAAGAGCACAAACAACAAATGTTATCAGTCAGAGACAAACGACAACCGATAAGCGCCCTCAAATACATATTTATATATCTATACTGTGTCGTTCATTGTGCGCTCTTTCACATAGTTTACACACTGTTTCAGTTATATTACTATGCAAACCAGAGTTCACACATAAAACTGCATTATTTTCAAGGATTCGTCGCAAGACATATTTATGAGGCCACTTCTATGATTTGAAGTGATTGAATACGCATAGATTGTTGCGCTATTCAAGACATTATTTTCATATGAATGCATTTTATTCATATGAAGACGAGAGCATTGAATGTTTGCGTTTCGAAAATAATGAACGAAAAAAAAAACTATAATTATGTAATGTTGAACTTACCTATGATGATGTGTGATGTTTGTGTATTTGTTGAAAATGGGATGTGTACTTTTTTAATGTGTTCCACAAAAACCGCCTCTTTTGTTGGAATTTATTATCAGCTCTTATCTCTCATCGGCTTGCACGTCCAAATAACTCATTTTTTTAACAGAATTTTTTTTTTATTTGTTGGCTCTTGTTGGTGTTCGGTTTGAGTTGTTATTGATTTATATTTATCTCGTTGTTTTTTGTAGCATTCGTTTCCACATGGCATTTTAGGATAAAATACCCGTTAACGAATTTCAACATTCCGAAACCAATTCATGCGTGTATATATATAATTTTTTATATGTTTGTACAACATTTTGAATTTCAGTTTATGTTTAATGTTTTTTTTTTTTTGTTTCTTTTCATGGTTCGGTTTCATGCGGCAAGTATACGGTGTAAGTTACTGTAATGATAAATAAAAGAGCAGATATTTAACTCATAGAAATAATGCCGAACCGCACCGATTGATCTATAAAACTGTTAATTTTACGATTATTGTTGCTCTTTTTTTCGCTTCATTTTTATCGGATTCTTCGTGGATCGTAAAGCAAAACTGATCGAAGAAAACACACACTTCAACCATTTTGAGCTGATAAGTAAATGTTCCAAAGATCCGAAACAAAAACAAAAATCTATGAAAAGCAGTTATCAAAAATTTAAATTACGCGTGGCATTCGTCACTCAATCGACTTATAGCTGCTGTTATTTTGTGAAGAGCGTTGAAAATGTCGGTGTGCACCTTTAACATTTCATAAATTCTCTTTATTATAGTTTTAAAAAATTAAAATATCATATTTGCAGTACTAGGTCGTCGAGAATGGCATCACAGGACTCATAATATATCAGAAAAAAAATCTCTCTTCCTCTATTACGTTGTGTTTTATCGTTCAGCGTGATTTCTCAATTGCATTAAATAATTAAACACCAGGCACTCTCATTCACACAAACACACACGCACACATCCAATTTGCTCTCTGTACGAAAAAAAAAGCCAACAACAAACAAATGGCGAACGGATATCTTTCTCTGTCGTGTTCACGGTCATTCAACAAGACTGTTATACATCCATTAAATCGTTTAACACCCAATTCCGTTAGTTTTTTCTATCTCGTTTTAAGTGTTATGTGCGTGTGTGCGTGCGCGCGTGTATGTGCTTCGAACAAAAAAAAAACACCACGCGCGCGATTCTTGGCTATCTGTTATCTGTTTGAGATTATTAAATAGATGACAGCGAAACAATGCCGAGCGAATGAAACATCAAATAAAATATTTGCTCACACTTATGTGTGTGTGTGTGTGTGTGTGTGTGTGTGTGTTTGCGGCACGTATATATGATACTTTATTTGATTTTACGATGTATCAGTATACTTCCTTTCATTGTTTGCAACAATTAATACATTCGTATTTCTCCTATTTCTAGGAGAATGATGTATGTCACACCATTTTTATGCTTTAGCCAATCATCTAACACATTGGCCGGGCAAAGAGGGACGAAAATGTATTTCAATAAAAAATAATAATACAGTTATTATTTGTGCGAGCACAAAAAAAAAAGTTCGGTCGAACGATACAGTACCAGACAGCATTGCGTTGAGATCCCCGTTAAGTTATTTACACATGAATTTGAGAGATTCAGTTGACTTTTCTGCCTGTGTGCCAAGAATAGAATTAAATATTGCGAACGAGAATGAAAGAGAGAGAGAGGGAGAGAGGCAGAGAAAAAATGAAGATGACGTCCATTTCGCCAAAAGAAAATAGAAATCACTGACTTCATTTCCGCTAAAACAACAATATTTGAATCGGCTTTTACATTGATTATTCATTTTTTCGTTTGATATATGTTTTTTGCGCTCTCTGCTATTTATTTTCTTGTTGATAAAATATCTCGAGTCATACGATTTTTTCTTTGGCGACCGTATGTAAGTGGATTTATATTAAGAGAAAAAAAATTCTATTGAAAAATGTTGTCGTACTGTTTATGCTCACTGCATGACTCTATCTCACCCGAATCGTTTAGTACTGCAAAATGCGTGCACATTTTTTTCCCTTCAATAATAAATGTTCAAAGAAAAGTATTTTTATTTTAAATTTGTTTCGTTAAATTCGATTTGAATCGGGTTTTCTTGTGTATTTTGTCCGTTAAACTCTCTTTATGACTCTTGTGTATCATGACCGGCATCTTCATTGCAAATTTCGAATGATTTTTTTTTTACCGTAACTTATAACAAATTATATCCGACAAGGATGCGTATGAAATAATTACTATTATTTATTTTGAATTTATTTAAAGATCACTTGATGGAAAATAACCGAAAAGAAATGATAAACAAACTATTTGACAAAACGAAAAGTTTCGGAAAACTGTTTAAAATAATCACAACAACAATAGCGAAAAAAAAGTAATGAAAAGAAAAAAAAAAACAACCAATTTTAAAACGAGGTATGCTACGTTCTAAATCACAAAACCGAATGACTAGTCGAAGCAAACAAAATCAAAGCTGAGAGCGAAAGAACGTATAGATCATAGTAACTGACGCATACAAACGAACGAATGAGCGAGCATATTCGGCATATTGCTGGATTTCATACGACAATCAATTCTGTACTGTGCTGTGCTGTGTTTGTGTGATGCGAATGTATTTTCACATTTCACAGGCAATGAGCGATGAGCGAGAGAGAATGGCATTTCGGTACAACACACACAGAACCATAGTGTTCTCGTCATTTTTCCCGTTTTCTTTTCCCTCTTCATCGCAATTTAAATGAGGCGCAATGTGGTGTATTGTACGTACTGAACAACGACGATGACGATAGATCTTTGTGCATGTGAACGAGAAGAGTGAAAAAAAGAAAGAGAGAGAGAGAGAGTGAGAGAAATTGTCGTGTCGCTAAAATTGTATAATGAATGGCCATTGTTGTTATGTGTATGTGAGTAAGTGAGTGAACCACCACAAAGCATTGTATGTGCATGAGCCATTTTAAAGCAACAACAACATTGTGTACTCTCTATCGACTTACTTTGTGGCACAACCGAGAACCAAAATCTCATATCTCGTCGTTCCGTTGCAGCTAAATGGAACCACAATAGTTGTCTCTCTTTCATTTTCTGCTCTCCTATCTCATTCTATCACCCATCTCTTGTGTTAAATCGTTGTGTCTCTTTTGGGCTTGCATTTTAATACATGCGTTTGCACACATTCAGTTCTGTATAATTCTCAAATGCTTAAGAACCATTGAGATCGTCATATTTGAAATTACAATACATTTGTCGTTTTGTGCGATTGCACGACGACCCATAAGTAACGAAGGCACACAGTTATTTAATAAACGGGTGCAACAAGGATGGTCTCGTATTCGGTGAACACACACAGACACACACATGTACACAGTACACACAATAACAACAAAAAACACACCGAATAAAAAGTGGCATAAATGAGTTAATGAATCGCATGCTGGTTCGGCTTTTTGTATTGAGGATCTATTGCCTTTTGTCGCTCACACTATTTTTTATTCGTCATTTTCTCTTTCTCTGTATATTCGGCATGGAATTTACTTGAAATTATCGTACACTTAGTTTCGCTTTCTGTGTCATACATTATTCCCAATGTTTGTTTTTTTTTGCCTTCGTCAAATCGCATTGATTGAAAATAAAAAGCAACAACAACATTTTTTTTATCGCATATGTATGAAACATAGAAATAAAGAACGAAGAAAATCATTCGAACATTTATTTAGTTCAATTACAAAATGTATGCGCATGTGTAATTTGAATGGAATGAAAAGTTTACGTTAAATTTAATAAACTCGAAATGTAATATTACACCTCAAGCGCATAACGTTATCATTCGCCTGAATTTCTGAACCATGCAAAGACACCGAATGAAGAGAATAGCAAGAAGAACAGCAACGAGACCAGAGCGAAAGAGAGTTATTGAGTTGGGATAAAAAAAGACAGAGCACGGAGCAACGAGTACGCGCTAGAATCTAGCAATAAATGAATAATGAATGTCATCTCCATCCGCCTGTATCTGCCATTTCCTCTTGCCTTTTCACTTATTTTAACAAATCGTTCGATGTTTTTGTTTCACAATCTGCAAATAGAATGAAGTTCATGCACTCTGCATAAGTATCGCTATAAATTTCCGTGTGTATGTATGGACCAAGTTGGGTCATATAAGGATACGTACACGTTACACACAATCAGGATTGCAAAATGGTTTCATTTTAATATCTCCCTCTTTGCACCGATTTCTCGAAAGAGTAACCAAATCAAGAGAGGTGTATTGATCAATTTCAAAACTTTGTGGCCTGATTTAAGCTTTATGTGTGCACATTCTGGCTTCACCATTTTGTTCATAACCGTCTTTCTTTTTCACTTCGATTTAATTCACACTAAAATCCAAATTTGCCGATACATAGTAACTTTAACTGTCACCATGCATTTGATTGTTTTACAAATCAAATGGAAGATGGTGAGTGCAATGTATGAGATAGTGAGACAGAGCCGACTGAGAAATACAAATGTGGTACAGTGTGCATTCGAACATTTAGTTGAAGTTTTTTTTTTGTTCGTCTCTTCTTGCAAAAGTATGCATATATTACACTGTTTCAAGCAAATAGCGAATTCACATAAAATATTTTACGTCTGAATTGAAAGCGTTTTTGAAATTAAAACTCACAGTCGTGAATCACATGCAATTACAATATAAATATTATAATTCTCTCGTTCCGACTAAAATATCGTTTGCTGTGTGACGATTAACTGAATTGAGCCATTTTGAAATTGGAATTTTTCGCACAATACAATTCAACCGATTGCACCATTGTCATGATATTTTCAATATCCAGAATGTCGCCGAATATTGTCGAAATTTACTTAAACATTCGGCGAGAAATCGATTTAAATTTTCAAGACCCTCCCTATAGCACAAAACAATATGGACTGTGCTTAAATTCGGAAAAAAATTCTTCGAAATATGAATCAGCTCAATAATAACATGATGATATTAACTGTTATCCATATTTTTACCATTTTGTAAAATACTGGTCGCATAAAAGACTTTTTTTTAAATAGCTTCATATTGTAGACTGTGATAAAATACTGTAGAAATGCACTCAAATCATAAAAAAACGAATTTATGGCTGGACATTTTTTTTTGTCAATTATGCTCATTTTAAATTCAGGCCATTTGAAACAACGACGCATTGCTACTCGTCCAAATTTACAATTTTTTTTTGTCGGTTATCAATAGCCAATATCGCTTTTAATTTATGCTAGTTAAATTTCAAGCATAAACACAATGACCATGGGATTTCTATGGCACTGCTCTTTTATTTTGATCATTATGAAATTGAATGCGCTCAATAGGGACACACACACAAAATATAGTGAATGAAGTATATCATAGTTTTTCGTATATTTTACGTGTATTGTATATTATCGTACGCCCCCGAACTAGGCGCGCCTACCAATGAATCTAATCCAATGAATCTATCCAATAATATCCATTTATTTCTGTGTTTTGACTTTTGTTTTCAAGGTAACCGACATTAACCGGTGAACTTTGGGTCGAAAGTCATTCGTTGTAACTTCGTAACCCGGGCAACGAACCAATTCAATTTCAATATACACAAAAAAAAACTACATCGGAATTATTTTGGAAATTTATTGAAAACAAACAGTATTCAATCGAATTGAATCGTACGAAATGAATGATTCGGAACCTTTTTGTAAATGTAGTTTCATTTTGTGTACAAAGTATTTGCATTTATATGCGATTTTCATTACTAATGAATTTCGTTTCAAATAATTCGAAAAACGTTAAGTTTTGCATTTGAGCTTGAGCACGGTACAAATGGCATGGTTGATTCCATGCAATTTATGTTTGTAATTTTGGACAAATGCTACAAGCTCGCTTTTATCGATAAAATAAACAAAGTGTGATTGAAACGCACGTCAATTGTACATTATTATTTTCTCTTTTTTTTTTTTGGTGGTGATCCGGATGTACAGAAACGAAATGCAAGTGAACAAATGTCACCACGTTCATTTTATTTGTGCGCTGGATTTAGCTTCAGCTGGTGTCGAACATTTACCAAAATTAAAACGATCGTCAAATAAAATTGAATCAAAAAGTATCTATCATCAATCGTATCGGTTTTAAGTTATACGCTTTGTGTAGAAAATAGCAGATGTAAATTGAATGATGATGGCAATATCTACTTATTGGATTTTGTTCAATCGAAATGTGTGCGAAACGACATTCACCGAACAAAAATCATTTCATATAAATATTTCTTTGTTCATGTCTTTGCAACTAAGATCCCATGAATGAACCGCCGACCGAATGGCAAATGAATGAACATTTAAGTTATTACAAATTTGGCTCGATTTCATTGCAAACTAAGTTACAATGTCTGTTATAAATTCATTTGTGATAGTGGAATGCCAGACGTAATGTTTGGATATTTATTTGAATTAGCAAATGCAAATCTTTTGCTCGAATTCATTGAACAAACGTTGGAAATTATTGTAATTCCACTTCACATTATATTTCTATATGCAGATGTTGTTAATATGTTATCTAAACACGAAGCATAATTGCAGTGTCGACGATCTACTTTTTTTTTTCTTTTGCCGAGAAGTGACTGTAAGAACTTTTGGCGAAATTTTACGTTTTACCAACTTAAATAGAAAATGTTTGAATAATTTTCAAGATTTTCGTTTCGAATGGAAACTCTTCCATAATCTCTTTAGAACAAAAAAAAAAGAAAGAAAAAAAACAACAACCCTTCTACCAAGGATAGTTGTTATACAGTTTTCGAATATTTACTCCAAATAGCTTGCTGTACTTTTTGGCACCGCTCAAAATTTTCGGATCACAATTGAATTGTTGAATTTATGCATTCACAGGCACAGTGCCAAAGAAGAAATATGAAGCTTTTGTTCATGCAAATTTCACAAATAGATTTGATTTGTTATGTGTTGCCTTACATTTTTCCAACAGAATCTAAATACAAAATAAGTGACTTCTTGCCAAATCCAAGTGTTACATTACAATAATAATCCAATTTTGTTATATGGATCCCATTGGAAATGAAATGAAAAATGTTCAAAAGTCACTGTTTAAACACACATTGAATTACAATTTCAACTTCGCCGGGAGCTTGGTTGCTTAATTCATGTGACAGAAGAGAATTTGGTAAGCTCAAAGCGACTATTTATTTGCTTGGATGAAATGTAACGAGTAATAATTATGCATATTATAGTGATTATAAAGAAATTTATCGAATTTTCTTTAAATAAAACATTGTGTCAAGTTTTTCATTCATTTTTAGATTATCATTTCTATTTCCCATAAGTGTCACCGATACAACAATTATGGCACTCAAACTTGCCATTTCTCAAATTCAATTTAAAAATTAGTTTGTAAAAAAAATAATGAATCGTCATTAAAACAGCGATTTTCAGTGGTTAAGTGCTTTGACTCCGATCGATTTGAGCTTTTCACAGTGAAAACTCTTTGAAAACGAATCGCGTCGACGGGTTTTGTCTTTTTTTTCTTTGATTCATTTTAAAATGAAGCGATAATTGACCACTTTATGTGTACTGATTACACCCAGAACTGATGTGTAATGTGTTCACTATACAAAACATGAATAGAATCGAATGAATGGCAAAACACGATAAAGTAGAACAAGATGAAAAAAAATCCCATTCAAAGTATATACTGTGTGAAAATTGATGTTTTTTTCTTTTTCTCTTGCCACAACGGGTGCCCATATCAATGGGGTGTGTATATCAAAATTAGAGACCAACAGAAATTACTCATCAATGACTCATTAAAGTGTATTGTTGTGATGGTATTGAGTATAAAACCAAGAAATTATTCGTTAAATCTTAGTTTCGTGGAGATCGCACATAAAACTTATGATACATTCAGCCATCTCATGAAAAGGAAAATGAAAATGCAAATGAATTTTATTTTTAAATAGAGTTGGTAGCTTATTAACACTTTTTGCGTTTCTTTTTTCTAGTGTGAATGGTTCGCACATTGTTTCTTCATTTTATTTGGTTCAAGTGCAGCCCGAAACGGAGAATACTAGTAGTTTTGTGCATTGTATACCAAACGATCAACGTATCATTACCTTAACAATATTTCAATTTCGTACTTTGCAATTGTTTCTATTTTCAATGGAAATGCTCCATTCACATTTTACAACAATAACAAATACGGAAATACGTTAAGTATAATGGAAATGCTATTTATTTGAATGTATGCGCGAGTGCGAAAAAGCATCAATATCATTACACATCACTAATGAATGGCGCCTTTTCACACAGAACCGCATATTTTTTCAAATACAGTCATATTATGTTTGCGTCACTTAATCATATAAAAGCAAGGATCATCGTGATTCATCACTACTCTCAACACTATGAACGAGTGAAATTTCTTATTTTCTGGTATTTTTCCCAAACTCTCATTGCATGGCAAACATCGTCCTTGCTGTGTTCAATGCTCTGAAACTTTTAATCTAACATATTTGACTTATATTACATCCTCATTCAGATGTACACTTTCAAATCAATCGGAGTCCAAGAATTATGCTTTTTTTTTACATAGATTCCATAAAATTAATGAATTTTCTTATAGTTAATGCTGTCGTGAACGTCATAATCGAAAATTGTAACCGTCATTTAAAGCAATTTTGATCAAAAATAACAGAGAAAAAAAGATCCCCATGAATCGGTTATTGATCAAATATGTCACATCTGTCAGGCGTTTCTCTCTCTCTCTCTCTCTCTCTCTCTCTCTGTGGAAAGTTGGTTTGGAAATGGAAAATGTTGGAATATTGTATGCAAAGTGTTTCTATGTATGCAGAGTGATTACAACAAAATTGCACGAGAGCATAGTTTTAAATAAATTAAATTTGCATCAAGTGGGAATGCGCAAAGTGCGTCAAGCATGCAATTAAACTTAGTAAATAATTTGTATCACAATCATTTTTCCAGCTGTATAATATATAACAAGTGAAATTATTTAATGTCAATTATGGCAGCAACTTTGTAATAGTCGTTCGCCATTCTAAAAATATATCAGTATCATCACTCTCTCTCTCCCCCCTTCTCTTTCTCCCTCCCCATCCTTTCTCTCCTGAGTGGAAACGTGGGCTGTTTATCATTAACAGCCGGTGCTGAATAAGTGTTGCGCTGAATGAGCAGAGTAAAAGAAAATGAGAGAGTGAAAAAAAGGACATTCTAAGGCAATGAAATTTTCGATTACACTCTAACCATTCATCACTCTATTAATGTTTTAAGCCAGCTTCGTTCACCATCAATGTTTATATTCCATTTTTTATTGTTATGGAAGTGCTCTTGTCCGTACATATTTCTATGGTGTCAACTCTAACTAAAATTCATGTTATCGTCGGTCTTTTGTCATTGCTGGTGTCGGTGTGTGTGTGTTTGTGTCTTTTTTTAAATGCAAAACTCTTCATGAAATTCGTCCAAAAATGTGTTAACCTAATGTGTATTTAATGGCTACGAAATAATTTCGGAATGACAACGAAAAGTGGGAACAATGACAAAAAAAAACTGAATGCATGGCGGAAAGAAAGTGGAAAAAAATATTACAAAATGAAATCTTTATTCGACATGACGTGAAACATGACTGAAACATAATTTTCCATTCGCGTTGTCCGATAAAGTTGCACTAAAAACACATACACACCGGTCGTTCATTTTCTCATTTTTGTCGCGCTGATGCTTTTCTACACAGACTTTAACATATATCATTTTTGGCGAATAAACTTCATGGAACAATCCAAAATATTTCGAAAAATTCTAAATTAGATAGATTGCAATGGCATGTGATAACAAGAAATCTTGCATCAACATTAAAGACGTAAAACGGTATCCATTTAGAAATCCATTCGATCTGACGTCGAATTCATTGAGTTTTTCTAAGAGAAAAAAAAACCATGGGTATCTCATGATAAAATCTTCGTGCATATGTCTGTATTGAATGCGCTTTTTTGGTCCATTTAAATTGTATGCTAAACAACCACAAAAAAATGTCAGAAACATCAGACGTTGGACGTTGATGAGATGCGCTCGATTCTTTTTTTAAAAAATAGAAGAAAATGTTGCTTCAAATTTGATAATAGAAAAAGTTTTTAAGAGCTCGTAATCAGCATACCAGATTAGGCAAGGATCTCTTTAGCCTTGCTCGTACGTTATGCATAAAACTCAAACAGCATGTACATTGTACACATAGTTTGTTTCAATTAAAGGTTCTCAATTTGGTTGCAACTTTTGAAGAAACGTTGCGTTGACTCTTTATAAAAATGATGCAATGTTGTATGCCCTTTTTTCAACTCACCATTTAACAAAGTAAATTTGCACCTCTATCATTTTTTTTCAATCGGGTGAGTGATTTCACGAAGTTTTTGTTATTTTTTTTGGCATGCTGAACTCTAGCAGAACATTTTGCCATTATATCTATCTCTTTTCTTGTCCAAACTTGACATTTAACTGAGTTTTACTACAGCAAAGATTTTATTTCATTTTTAAATTCCACATGGTACTTAGTTTTATATGCATTCGAAAAGAGAAAAATAACTGGAACACAATTCCAAATTATTGAGTGAATAACTTTGAAAGTTTGACCGAGCTTTAAAAAAAAAAATACATTACAACGGAATGGAAAAAAGCGTGACTGAAATGGATCTTTCAATACATAAAAAAACTGGACCAAAAATCTGGCGAATACATTTTATCTGAATAAATGAATTCGTTTGTAAAAATTTGCAGTGAATGTGAAGAAGAATTTTTAATATATAACCGTAGGGAAACGGATAAAAAAGTATAATTATCCAATATTGTCCTCGTATGGTGAGTGATACTATTCAGTTGAAGTGCATGCAACTTACTACCAATCAGTAGTGTATTCAAAATGGGAAAGCAATTGATGTGAAGAATCTTACATACTTTTTTGGTATACGTGCATCATGTTCCACTTCTTGTCTTAATGACCGACGGGCATTCATACAATGTTGACAACTGTACTGCCAAATGCATGTTAAACTAAATGAATGAAAAAACGGAACAAACAAACAAACAAAAAAGTGCAGAAAAAAACCTAAGAACCATTTTGAGGGAGTGACGTATTTCGTTTCGCCAAATGTCATTGAATTTGTAAGAGAAACGTTGAGTGGCGTTGACATGAGCGATGACCATTGCAAAATGTCTGTAAAATACATTGAAATTCATTTGTTATTATCGATGGGCAGCACTTTTTTCGTCTTCATTTTCCGTTGTCTGTCTGCATTGACATTTGTTACAATTTTGTCGTCAACAATCAGAGTTGTAATATATGAAGCTCGATTATGGACCGTGGCAATACACGAAAAGCAGATACAAGAGATATATTGATACAGAGACAGAGATGGCCATATTTATACGCAAAATATGCTGCTACGTGCCGCCATTCATTTAAATTTTGAAAGGACTTGACAAATAAAATCTTAGTTTTACACACATGCATGTTTATACATATATATATAGAGAGAGAGAGAACGAGAGATAGATCTGGAAATGATTTCTCGCTTCTGGGCCACATATGCTTTAGCGATTCGCTTGTAGTTAGGCTTTTACGCTGCTATATTCACGTATAAAGTATGTTTACTCGAATGCATAATATTAAAATTTTCTGCAGAAGATTTATTTCGTTGTTATTTCGAAATCTAAATACACTACACACATTTATACATATAAAATACAATAGAGCAGCCGGCAGTAGGCAAATGCAAGTGCGTCAGATTTTGTCATTTTGAATGTGAAATGGCAACAAATTTTTGTGTTGTTGATGTTGTTGGGAAATTAATTATTCAATGTAGTTGATGAGAATGAGAAACAGAGGTGGAACGTGGGAACACATGAACGACTTGAAGCTTTATAGTCATATGCGGCATAAATTCAGCCACACACATCATGCTCGCTCTCTGTCTCACACTCTCTCACTCTTTTGAAATCAAATGTTGAGACGACAGCGACATCGACCATGACGATGAGCGTTGAATTTAGCTTTTTAACAACATCAATAATAATTTATGCACATAAATGCATGCATCGTCTTTGGTTGTAGCAGTGCAAATGTCCATTGTTTGCATTGAGATTTGTGGATGCTTCAAAATACAAACACTGAAAACGTGTGCCCACTTTCGTGATAAGAATATATGTGCATGTAGATAATTTGTCTTCTTTCTCAATTGGAGACAGTTCAATTCAGCTTTGAGTTGACCACCAAGGATGTAAAAAAAAACACTGTAATCGAAACCGATTTAGCAAAAAGTAAGCTCACAATAAAATTGCTAATATTTCAATTGGATTTACGATTTCAGCCAAATAACAGACTCAATTTGACAGCAGATGATACACATGAATATTTGTCATGAAAATACGTTCGTTTGTCATCATCATTTATGATGATATCATTCTTTAAACCATTTGAAAAATAATTTTGAAGATAGAATTGAAACAAAGTTAGTTAACTTGGTGCGAGCATATCTGTGCACAAATACAGGGACGCCTTTTCTGACAGCCGGAAACAGACATGCGCACGGTTCTTATCGTCGGGGGTGGTTAAGTTGATTTTGGTCCTGAGGGGTTGGAGGCAATTCGTATGCAAAAATATCAAAAAAAAAAAACATTTTATCTACAAATGTGTGCTGGTGACCGAAGCGAAATTTTGCAAATTTGACATAAAACCATTTCAAAATTATGGTTCAGATGTCTCAAAATTTTAGCAGGGAATAAATGTGAAAAGAATTTCCTCAGGGCGGGGACATACCTTCCCCGGGCGTTCACTTATGGCCGAGAATAAAACTTGATGTAAATCGGCAGTGAGTTTTGTGCAAATAGCATCTTTGCAAAAAAATTCAAATAAAACCGAATGGTATTCGAATAGCCGATTTATTGCATTTGAATCATAATAAAATATTCTACCATCGATTTTGATTTGTTTCTTTCGCCTTTTGTTTACATTTTCATCTTACAATGCTATTAAATGCTGAGCTTTTTGTTACTTTTTTGCCAATGATTTCGATCGAAACAGTAATTGTTTCGTTTCCGTTGAATGCCAAGTTGTAATGTTTATGTTTCAATTAAGCTTGAGATTGCTGTGCATGAATTTTGTTCGATGGTGGTGTGCGTTTTCTTTCGTACGAAACTATGTAACAACAAAAAGAGCGAAGAAAAAAAAGTATATTTAAGAAAAGCGAAAAATTACTTACACTCATTGCTTATAGCTTGAAATATATTGCATCGTTTCGTTTTGCTATTTCGTTTCTATGTATGTAGTGGACGTCCATTAAGAACACATTCGTTGCACTTGCCATCGTCGTGTGTTTTTCATTCTCCGTTCCATAATTTCTTCGGCAATGGTTTCGGTTTTTTACCACTGAGAGTTAAATGCCCATGGACAATTTTGTTTCTTCTTGCAAACGCATATACTTCGCCCGCCCACATGATTAGTAATCTGCCAAAATGAACATGTAAAAGAGGGAGAAAGAGAAAGACAGAGAGAGAGAGAAAAAAATGGAACAATAAACAATAAAATGTTTCCCATAAAATGCAGTGCTTTATTTGAAATTTGATAGTTGCTCGAGTTCTATAAACGTACCGAACAACACTTTTTTGTGCCTTTAAATTAATTTTCAATTTGCTTGGAGCTTTTTTTTTAGTTTCTTTCAAATTAATTAAAAATTGGTTACAAAGTATTTTTTTAATTCTTCGCAAATAATGTGAGAAACTATTAACGGTCACCAGAAATGTTTGGTCATCATGGCAAGTGTATGTGTGTTGTACTCTGTGCGCTCTTGGGTGAAAATGAGGAATTTTACCCGTTACATTTTTACAATACACATTTTTATTATGTCAAAGATTGCATTTGTTTCTATTCAAAAATCAATTTAAATCTTATACATTGTGGTCTAACTGCATTTAAAGCAATTTAAATACTCATTTCATATTTTTGCCATAAAAACATTCATCGGAATGGAAAGTTTTATTTTAAGTCCAATTTTTTTTTTTCGCAATTTTCAAAAAAGAATCTTTATAGCAAAAATATGACCACATTGTTATATGTTTTGAAAGAACTAGATTAATTCAAAATCAAAATTTCTTTCTTTGTTCGTTCGAATTCATCACTGTGTTTTAGAAAAACCATGCAATCACAAAGGTCCCACTGCTTAGCGCTATAGGAATGAGCATTAAATTGAGGTGCACATCATCGGTGTTGATGCCAAAGTTTTTACACGAAATAAAGGTAAACATTTGAATGGGTCCCGGAAAAATCCAGTCCCGACAAAAGTTCTGGTGTGAAAAGAAAAGTGAAAAGGAGCTTTTGGTTCCACTTGGATCAAAATTGATAACGTGGAAGAAGGCTGAAGAATTTTCGTCAAAAGAGTTTAAAAAACCAAAATATTGGAAAATTTCAGAGCGGACCAATCGGGACCGTCGGAAACTGGATCAAAACCTATGAGTGTACATTAGGGTGTTTCCACATGGAAAATATTAAAAAGTGGCTAGTATCATTTTGAAGAGCGTAAAATTCTGTATAAGATTATGTGATTTTCGATGCTGATTGGTCGCCGATGTCACTTCCTGAACTAAAAACACATTTGTAAATTGATTTCATGTCGCATTCACGCCAGAATCTGTAATTAATGAAATTATAAGATTGAACTAAATTAAAAAACATAAAAAATAATTTTAATATCAATATTATTGCTTGAATATTAAAAAAGTAACACAAAAACTAACAATTTTACCACAATAAACAGACAGAATGACATTTGAAGCGTGATTCGCTCACGCATGACAAATGACAGGTTATGTGTCAAATGAATTGGCGATTTTGCATTGTTTTGGTTTATTGTGGTAAAATTGTGAGTTTTTGTGTTACTTTTATTAATATTTAAGCAATTATTTTTATATTAAAATTATTTTTTATGTTTTTAATTTAGTTCAATCTTATAATTTCATCAATTGCAGATTTTGGCGTGAATGCAACATGGAATCAATTTACAAATGTGTTTTTGATCCAGGAAGTGACATCGGCGACCAATCAGCATCAAAAATCAAATCATCTTATACAGAATTTAACGCTCTTCAAAATGATAATAGCCACTTTTTAATATTTTCCATGTGGAAACACCCTAGTGTACATTCTTAAAAGAATTGTTGAAACATCAGCCTCGAATCAGTACACTTACATATTCCCATTATATACAAAACGCAATATTTGCTTGTAAATAGTTTTGTTTGAATTTTCATTTTTGCATTCCGCGCTTGCATTTGGTGTTCATAAATGAATTAATGGCAAATGGTTGCAACCAATTGTTTTTTGAAATTTTGTATGGACAACAAAGCGATGGAAATTCGCATTCTCAATGTTATTGATTTAACATTTAATAAAATGTGTGAAGTGGACGTTTCATCAAATGGTTTTTCGACTCTTACTGCAAAATATTAAGTCACATTTGATGTTTTTGTATTTTCAGGATGTAACTATATTTTAACATTTATAAATTATAAATTATTTAGTTTTGAAGTCAAAGTATACGGTTGTGTGTCGTTTCATCAAGAAGTGATATCGTAGCAAAAGTTTTGCATATATATTTTATATAAATGAAGTGTATTCATGTGGTTGTGTGTGTATATATGTTTTGGATTATCGTTTGGGTGTATAGGGAATTAAAGTCAGATATTCAGTTGGATGTCAAGTGCGGCCTGATGATATGTTATATGGTTGTTAAGCTAATTTCACATTAAGAGCTTAACAGACTATCAATTAATCACACATAAGCTAACATTTCCACACATTCAACTGTGGTTTAGTGTAACACGATTTTTCTCAATTTGATTGAGACTATGAGTGTGTGCTAATGTTAAACCAACTTTCGTTTACTGGGTAAAACCATTTCATCAAGCACAAAGGACACATGAAATCAAGAAATAAGAAAATCGAAGTCTCAGTCCATTTTCACAATTTTTTCTTTTTGAGTGCATAAACATGTACGGACGGACTAATTAATTTCGTTTTGAGGGCAAATTGACATTGATTGATTTACCATAAAACCGCGTTTTCTTGCAATACGTTCATTTGGCACAAAGATGGTTTGCAGAGAGACGGGTACGGACATCAATCGAAAACCATTGATTCGAATGATTTGTGCTGATTGTTTTTGCCGATTTATTTTTGGAGTCGCCATTATTCTTTGACTTTGAAACAGAAAAGCAAACGATAAAATCAACACTGATTTTAATCGAACACAGCCAAAAGAATGGTCAACGGATCGTATTCCAAAATATATATATATATCGTTTCATCATTGCCCTTCTGTAAAAAAAATCCTCATTTCGACTTCTTTTTTTTTCAAAAATGATTTTTCTCTCTTTCTCAAGCTTTTGAAAAAATACGGAATTCAATTCAACAAAGTTGCTTCGAACTGTTCGGTTCGATTAAAAGCTTTTACCTCGATTTTCCGAGAAAATATACAAAGAATCTTTTGTGTGCCGATTTTCTGCGTATTCTGGCAAACCGAACTATAATGCTCTGCACTAGTTTGTTACTAGGGTCAAATATCGTCTGATATTATAAAAACAATGGTTCCATTTACGTTTAATTATGAGTTTCGAATTCACTTGACGATAAAACATCCATTGTGCATTCACCGACTATTCGTTCGGTTCACATTGATTCGGTTTTTGTGTGGAAGTTGAAATGCGTGTGCTTATATCATTAGCTACACCATTATATCCGAACGAATTTTATAAACTTCGATACATATATACCATAATCGTTTACTATTAATTTCAATCAATTGTCACTTACAGTTTCTGCTCGGATACGTTAATAAATCAGCAAGTCGGTTTTCACGTTTCTTTTACACTAATTTTTTTTTTTGTCGACTGAAATGCTGATGTTAAACTTCCGATGAAACTATACAATATAATGGGCCATATAATTGTAACACGTTTCAATAACTCAATTACGATGCTTCTATTTAAAACAATGTACAAGTTAAAACATTGTACACCAACATCAGTGTCGATAATGAATCAAAATCCTTGCGAAAAACTTATGCCAAAAAAGAATTCCAATCATTTTTTTTTTTTGAAGTGAAATACACAATCATTGTTCGTTCGTGTACAAAAGCACATCAATTTTGGTTTTTTGTTTTCTGTTCACTTTATAAAAATCGATTTAAACAAATTGTATGCGAGTTTGACCATAGTTAAAGACGATAGTTCGACCATCGAATTCAGATGGTCGTTCATTGTTATAATAAAAATAAAAAGTTTACCAAAATTTCGAAAATATCGAAATCAAAAGCTCTAGTGGTCATTTATTGATTTTATAGTATGCGGTTGATCAAACAAGCTTTATGGCTACTCATCGAATTTTCAAATAGTAGGTTGAAGTGGTTTTTTGTCAATATTGCTGCCTTCGGAATTGTTCAAAATCATATTCATTCATCACGTCCGTATGATAAGCGCTTCAGATTTTTTTTTCGCTGCTGCCACTACTACTTCTTCTTTTGAAACTATGCGGATTTTTTAAATGGTAAATCTCTTCAGTTTTTTTTTTCTTTTTTCCATTACTGTGTCAATGTTTGGCGTTTCATGTAACATGCATACACGTACGAAGCAGCTCAAAATTGAAATGCGCGGATGCATTTGAAATTGCGAAAGCATTCATTTTGGCATCTCTATTCAATGATTTTCTTCCATTTTTTTTTGTTCATTCTTCGTCTCTTGAATGCTCCTTATATTTTATGTAAAGCTTCTATATATCGTACGCACTTCCATGGTTTTCGACAATGCAACGGTACGATATTGCTCTGCATGTTTGAGCATGAGCATCCAATTTCATATTTTGTTCGCTAAGACTATATGCATATTTGAAATAAACTATTCCGTTTGCGAAAAAACCAAAAACTGAACAGCGTAATGAATTAAAATTCGTTCGGAACTGGTTTTTTTTTTCTTCTTATGCATGTGGTGATGTGAGGGAAAATATTTATTTTTCCCGAAAAATTGAAATTAAATTCAAATATTCTTGGAGAATATTATAAAAGGTCTTTTTTTAAAAGTCATTGTCATTATTTTGTAGAAAAAGTCGAGAAAAAGTGTTGATTTGACATTCACCAAAATAGTGTTATTTACAGCTCATGTCTTGTTGCAAATTAATTATATGGACATAATGGATGTGCAAATTATGAAATAAATTTCGTTTGAAAGGAAAAAAAAAAGCATGAAAATGGCAGTTGAACCATATATTATTCAATGTAAAATGGATACAGAGCTCTATGGAATTCACTGGGATGGTCCATAGTTTCGATGTAAAAATAAACTGTGTAGGATTAAAGGCGGAACCCACTGAGAAATTCCATCTAATTTTAGTGGAGAACATTGGAATTTCAGAGTTATTCCATTTTCCGGAATTTGAAATAACTCTATTGAATTAGAATGTGTGCATTTCGCACGAATTCTTAGCATGTATCGCTTTTTGCAGATAATGTATGGTGTATGCATTCAGAGCTGACTAAATTCAATTCATTAAACATGTATAGTGTACAAAGTGTCGGATAACAGAAAAAAATAAACCATGAAGAAAAAAACCTTGTTACATTTTTATGTCAAAAAATGTATTTTGTATGGTAACAAAAATGCACATAATGAAAATTCAAAATGCTTTTGTTTAGTTTGAGCGAGAGCGAAAGAGAGAGAGTGAGAGAGAATGAGAAAGAAGAAGAAAGAAAAAAGAGTGTATCGTTAAGTAAAACGTTGAATGGAAAAAAGGCAATGTGTTGATGAATGCGAAATTTGAATCGATGTGAATTCATAAATCTTCCAAACAAAATGGAGTAATTCTTGTGACAGCAATATGATTGCAATGATTTCGATTTGTATAAATCGATTAAAATGACAATAAGTGGGTGTATACACGTCATTTGATTGACATTTAATATCCCTTTTTTGATGCTTCGATTGCTATCGTCAACCGTTCGGCATTGTATGATTTTCAATGAAATTCCCATTTCTTTTTTTTATATCAATTGAGTGTGGGAGAAAGTGTATGTGTGTTTGCATGAAAGAGAATTGGATATGAATTGAATGCAAACAACTTCGGAGACAATTCACAAAGAGAAATTCCATACAAAATACTAATAGAAATAAGTTTGCTTGGCATTTCAAACACCTTTTGGAATTGTTGTTTAAAATATGAAAATTAATCAAGTGTAAAACGGATACAAGCATCACAATTGGAACACGAATACAAAATATGTGAGTTCTCTTTTCCAAGTTGCTCTGTTTACAATTGCTTTAAAGATGTGTATCAAAGTGACCGTACGAAGCGATGAAAAGATGCGTTTCTGTATGTTATTCAATGGCCATTGCATGCGTATACCGCTATTATCACAAATCGGAATAATCAATGCAAAATTGAATTTGCATATCGTTGTTGTGTATCGGTGAAATAGTATGGAATGTCTCCGTGTCTCCGTACACCAAAATGATCATATACATATACTATACAACATTATGGTTATAATGGGCATTTTTATTGGCTCAAAAATGGAGTGCACACTCTGGCTACTACTAACTATATAGCATAGTGTGGCACTTTTGTGCTTTGATTTTGTTGCTGCTGCTATTTTGCAAAATATTTATGCAATATATTGTCGAAATGGTTTCATAGAACCATAAATATTCAAGAATTCCGTTGCAGCCAGCAGCAGCACCATCACCACCATTGACAGTCGGCAATAGCAGTAGCCTTTAGCAGCATTGTGTATACATCAGCTTTTTAGCCATCAAGTATTTTCCGTAATTATATAATAAAAAAATCGCCACACTATGGCCACTTTAGCTTCATTACATAGAGAGAGAGAGAGAGAGACTGCGATGCACATTATGTGCAAGACTGTTGCTATAACTGCTTTAACACATTTATTTATGACGAACAACACCAGCCATTGCAAGTGCCTTTATCATTTGAAGTTTTCGCTCTCTTCACCTCATTATTTTTCAATTTTGCTCGACGATCAAAAATGTAGTCGTGTATGCTTTTTACTCCGAATAATCATGGCCACTGTTCAGTATTTATAGCTTATGTATTATCTGTATCTCTCTTCCTCTTCCATATTTTTATTTCCATTCATACAACTATCTCTTGGGCATGACATTACACCGCATTTATGCATCCATTTTGAGGCAATCTATGAACATGGAACAAAACACGTATTTTCTTTGGGCTGTATCAGGAGATTTGCCAACCAAAATCACTAAATTTAAGCTTGATACAAAGCTTGTTCCATTACATAGATCTTGCCTTGCAACCACATTTTTTCGGTCCACCTTTTCGGAGTGTGTGTGTGTGCAATTTCAATAGAGATGTTGTTACGTTTTCAAAATCGAATATGAATTTTAATTTACAGCGGGTGTCATAACTTGAGCGCTTCAAATGATTGCATTAAATACAAAAATACTACTTAGTCATTGAACTTACACCTTCAACTGGATTAAACGCAATGATATATATGCTATTCAAAGAGTCCACAAGTAGAATGATTTGCATACACACGGAAATTGTGCGTATGATTTTGAACATTGGCCGTGCATTGGGAAAAGCGTGAAAATAACACGGAAAACTGTTTTCCATATATCTTTGTGCAAGCGCATACATCCATAATACCCCATGTTTTCCATCTGTGTCTTCTAACGAACACTCCATTTGTACATTGTTTGGCGTTTTGAATAGATAAATTAAATTTCAACCACGGAAGAACGAAATGGCGAACGCGATTTTCATTCAAATTAGAGAAAGAGAACGATATCTTATGTTTTTTTGTTCGCTTTTTTCCCCGTACAACCATAAATTACGTGACATTAATGGACAATGTAATTGACATTTATGTAAATGGCACATTTGAGTTTTACATTGAATGTTTTGCAAAATTGAAAATGTTATGCCATAAATTGTTACGTGCATGAATTGCGACGGCGGCGATGCCATCGTCTTCAATTCATGAAACTACAAATAGCCACGGAGTAATACACCGTTTGTATTTGCTAACCGAATAAAATGCCAAGCTCGAGTGAAAATTGCGCATAAGAAACGAGTTCATCAGATGAGTAGATGTGGCAAACAAGAATTTGGCTTGTGTACTTAACAGTAAGAGCTGCGATGGCTTTCAACCCTTTCAATTGATAACTTTGGAGACCCAAAGTTTCACAGTTTTCCGAGAATTTTTGCAAATTTTTGTGAAAATCATTGACATTTTTCGGAAAAAAGTCGAAAAAAGAGAAAAAAATCATAAAAAACCGCAAAAATTTCGAAAAATCCATAATTTTTTTTGGTGAAGTTGATTTTCTATTTTGTTGGCCGATCGATTGAAATGTGGCCACCATATATCTCTGGTTTTTTCAGTGATTGTGGTTGTTACTTTGTTAAATGCAACACAAAAAAGTTTTTTTTTTGTTTGCAAAAGTTTTCACAATTTCTGAAATGGAATGTTCGTAGACAATGTACATTCGAACAAATCGTTTAGTTGTTTATGTCATTCGGGCCTGAAACGCTTTACACCTCTTACCCCCACAATGTAACATTGTGATTTTTGTTTCACTTATTCTTACATGCTCTTGTCAACTTTATCGCAATATGTTCCATTCAATTCATGTTACTCTTTACTTCAGTGACATTTCTCTCTCTCGCTCGCTCTCTCTGTGCGCTTCATAAAATGGTGGATCTGTTTCGATTTTGAAAGCATTCTTTATCGCATGTCGTGTGAAATGTTTGAGTTGTGAAGTTACATAACATTTACCATTCGTATATTTTATTAGCACCACACTATACAGAAATGATGAATAAATAAAAAATAAAAATAGAAATGGAGGCGAGGCAATATTTTCTGATGTGAACAGAATATGATAGCGGTGCATGATATTAGATATTAGGTAGTCGCCTACTAATTTGTTATCTCTTCAACATGCGTGTACACAGATAAGTGCAGATATGGAGAAAACGGATATAGACAAATGTTAAAATATATGTATTTGCAACAAGCGGTGTTTGCATTACTATTTTGCTGCTATGCTTTTTACCACAATATACAATTTATTATATATATTTAAAATGAGCGTGTGTGCATGGGAAAAATCGTACGCATTTGCATTTGAATCGCGCTCGCGATTTTCCCTCATTCTCTTTTGCGCTTGGCCAACCACACAGTCTGTCTGTTGCTTGTGTTGCGTGCTCTCTCTCTCTCCCGTCACGATGGTGTTTTACAGTGATTTTTCATTTCAGTATCGCTGCATCACTTAACTCGATTGATTGTATAAATTTTGATGTGAAGCCATTATATTGAATAAAATAAACTGATCGATTTGCTCCATATTCAGGCGATACACACAATTTCATTGAGTGACTGGTTGTGTGTGTGTGTGCGTGCGCTTGGGATATAGAAAGAGTACTTTCGCTTTTTTAATACTCGCATATATTGCTCATGCCATCATTTCGATACCGCAGTTGCGTTTTCTCGATCGTTACTTTGTCAATTTTTATTGCGCGCAATCTATTTGGTAATGTTTTCCAATGCTATATTGAGCCTTTTCACACAAACTTTTCGAACACACACACCACCGAGCACATATCGTTTGAAACATGACTCTTTTGTAGAGATCGAAATTGAACATAATACACACATTTAGAACGTATTGACGTTTCTCTCCATTTTCTCTGTTACTTGTTCGTTTTTTAAAGTTGTTTGGCTTTCGTGTCGAGCGCATTTGAATATGTCTCTCTTTCCTTTCATCATTTTTTTTTATTCTCTTCTTATTTGGTGTTCTACGTGTTTTTCGTGTATTAAACATGCATCTAGTAACACGCTCACAGAGAAGAAAAAAATGGACGATGTGATGTAATAAGATGCAAAGGGGACATGAGGACCGACAAAACTACGTACGAGCAGCAAAAAAAATAGAAGAAGCGAGAACGGAAAAACAAAACGGCAACGTGAATTTGAGATGAGATGTGATGAGATGAGATGAGATGGGTGAATTTAGAGATGGCATAATGTTTAAGCGTTTTTATTGACATGAATCAGCTCTTCTTATGATGTTGTATTCCTTGTTTTATGTATTTTATGCGTGTATATGTGTACTATTCACGTTTTACTTTCAATCTTGTTTTCGGACCCATTCCAATGCATGTATGTTGAATATAAATGTGCTGTAGCGAATCTCGTTTGACATCTGCAGCAATGAATATGGAAAACATACAATGGCCATCTCATTCGTTTCATCTCTATCTCATTTGTACTCGCACACTTTCGCACTTGATTATTTTATGTGCGGTGGCACGCACCAATGACACTCTTTAACCCTAAAACCAAAAGCAAAGTGAAAGAATCGCAAACCAACGAAATTCTCGTTTCTTCTCGAGTTGTTTTTCTTCTTCTTCTCGCTGTTGCCTCTATTTCATTTTCTCTGCTCATCCTTTTTGCATCAATAAACGTGGCACAAAACGGTTTTTGGTTAAGTTTAATGCAGAGCAACCATGAATACAACACGTACTTTATTTGTTAATTTTCGACGTGTATAAGTGTGTGTATGTGTGTGAGTCCATTTTCTTGGACAGCCAAATGGCCGAAATATATTCGAATTCGTTATGACCATCGGTCTAATCATATGCAATCACGTGAAGTGAAGCGAAAACAAAAACGAAGGACCAACTACTTCCGGAACGTGTTCATGAACAAACGATCGACGTCATTGTCGTTGGACATGCAACCGAATGACGATCCAATTTATTTTTCCATCGATTATTCATCCAATTAGATTGTCATTGTCATTGCCATTGTAATTGAACCAAATGGATGTGAATTCTTTTTCACACACCGAAAAAAAAGAACAAAAAAAGTGGAAATTCGTTTTAAAATCTCTTAAATTCCATCAGAACACATCGACTGTTCGATTCATAGATTCCATTTAACTGTGGGTGTGTGAATGTGCTTCTCAAAGTTTCACTCGTTGCTTATAATAATTAGTTTTCGGTACAAATTTTCCATCAAAACAATAAAGTAAATAAGTTTTACCACATTTTCATTTTAAGCCCATGAAAATCCTATGATAAACGAGCTTTTCATTCAAATTTACCCCTTTTGCCAACACAAACAGATTTACCGGAACACAATTAAAATTAATTTTAAAATACACATAAAAAAACGGACGAGAAACATAGAGAGAGATAGACAAACACACATTGTATTCCAAGCGCATTGCATTCACTACGAATGGAGTATCTTCTGGCTTCTTCGTCATAATTATATTTCGTTGTTGATGTTGTTATTATTATATTGTTGCATCACAGTAGTTGGAAAAGTTTTCATAAAGCTTTATTATTTTGTTTGTTTCTATTTATGTCTGTTTGCTTGATATCGTTTCTTTGAAACTTGCAATTGTTATTTCGTTTAAAACGTTTTCGAATAGTTTTAGAAAGAGCCAGACCGACAAAGAGAGAGCGAGAGAGATAGGTAGAGGGGAGAGAAAGAAAGAAAGTTTTGCTACGTTATTTTCAAAAATAAGTGAATTCATTTTCGATTTACACTTTCTATCTCACTTTTTACGTTAAATTCAACAGGAAAAGATTAATACCTGTGCACGGTGTGAATAACTAATATCCAATATTTTTGTATTTTCGTTAAATGATTTATGCAAATTTAAAATTAAATTTGGCATTCAAACAGACTTACTGGAAAACCAATCACGTAAAATGAAATAAATTGAAAAGTAACAATATCTTTAATCTCAAATCATTTGTTTTAATTGAATTGAAAAATTGACATTTTTATGGGCAGAAAAAAAAAACACTCTCTTCGCTTGGACATTCATTAAAATTCTAAACAAACACATTGTAAAATGAAATATTAAATTAAAAAAAAAAAACGCACAGAAAGTTAAATTGGTCGCTAAGTATGCTGATAAGTTTCTGCACTTTAATATAATTAAAATACGGCATTAGTCTAGACGGTAAAATGGTGAGCATCCCATTCAAGTTCAAATAATGACCAAAAATTAGTGTATAAATATCAGTTTCAACTGGCAGAGAAGGACGAGTTGCGTTGTTGAACAATTGCTGATGAGAAACGAGGTGAACTGGATAATTTCGTATAACAGCACAAACTACTTTTCAAATGTGAAAGTTTTGTGGGTCCAATTATGTAAGTTCTGTTGTGTCACGGTGTAATGAATTCTCATCTAAAGACAAATGAGAACGGTATCATACACCAGGAAACCGAATGAAAAAATGTTACAAGGAAAAACCATTTTTAAATGTGTACCAAATGGAGAGCAACGAACTGCCACCCAATCCAAAATTGAAACCGAATATTTACCAAAAATAGAGAGAGAGAGAAAGAAGATGAGAGAATGTGGATACATTGATTTGCGTGCACCCTTATATTATTAAACAAAGACGATTCTTAAATTAGATAAGGGTATTGATTATGAACATAGATGATGAATGACCACTTGTGCAAATATACTGGTGTGTAGATGAGTGACTGCTTCAGAGAATGTTTGGTGGTCTTGTAATTGTCATTTCTCAATTATAGTAATCAAGTTGCGCGCATTTGATGATGTGGCATCGTCCAAAAACCGTAACAAAATGCCAACAAACGGAATGGGCAAACGAATGTGAGGGTTACTATAATGCCAATAAATGTTGCATAAAGTGAAATCAAATATAAAATGAATAAAATACATACATGTACAACAAAGCAAGCATATCAGTGAAATTGAACTAATGGCTCAAACGACGTAAAACACTCAACTCGGTATTGGATGCCGATGTGTGCAAAATAAAAGTAAATCCATGATTTAACCACATTTTACCGTTATAAAAAGCATTTTAATGTTCTTTACTCTCACGTACAAACAATTCTTAGACATAGATGCACACTCTTCCTCTCTCTATCTTCCTTTCTTTAACACAATCAATAAATTCGATTTACTATTTGCTTGTCCATGGAAAGAGAGAGGGAGAGAGAAAGATCTACGCTTTTGATTCTTAAAAAAAAAAAACTTGGATTCGTCGACATTTAGCGTTTGCTGTTGTAGATATAAAAGTCAACATCTAGGGGGTAGACACATGGAATATTACTTGAGATATTCACCGAAATTGAAGGTACTCTTGGTATTCTTGGTATTCTTGGTATTCTCAGTTTTAGACGAAATGTCAATGCATTCAGCAACGTCTCACAATGTGCATATATGAATATTATCTTCCAAATATTAAAAAAACTTTTTCAACGCTATTAAGTGTAGTATTTCAATTGGTTTAATAAATACAAAAACAATTTTGATAAAAATAGCAGAAAGAAAACGGAAAAAAATTAAAATAAATTTCGAAATGGTGAATGTTAAAACGAAATGGAAGAAACTTGAAATCTTTATTACCGATATCAATTTGACATTTGGTAATCACGGTATTCACATTTTTAGTACAAGTAATCTTTAAATAAGTAAGTAATTGTCATATTTGAAAATAGATAGGTATTATGACAATTCATTGGTATTCATTCATTCTCTATTGTGTCTACCCCCTAGGTCAACATACTCGACAAAGTGACAAAATATCCGTTATCAAAGTGGTGTTTTCAGGATATTACATTAAAAAAACAACAACAACAACACCGCCATAATAATATTCGCATCAAATTTATGCTGAAATAAAATTGAAATACCATGACCGACAAATGCCAACAATTTACATAAAAATGAAGTTTTTTTTTTGCACCACTAAAATATGCAAAGCATATCATGTTTATAAATAAATGTGGCAAATGAAATAAAATGGCAAGAAGATGTAGTAGACGGAGCGCCCACACCGTCAAAATTATGTCAAATATGAACAACAAATCGTAATTCTTTTTAGTAATGAGAATTAACATTTTCAATATGAATGGCGTCACAACTTAATGATCCAAGTTAAATGCCATCGCAATTGTATACCCGTAAAAACGGCGTCCATTATTCACTTGATATTACTCACCGCCCCCGTTTTGTGTTAGCGTTTCCCTTTATTTGACTTTTTCATTCGATCAAATATTAAAACCGAATAAGCAAAGCACCGTGGCGGCTTTTTATCCAACTCAGACACACTCATTTTTAGATTCTATCTCATTTGCACAGACTGTTCCATGCATTTGATTGACGGAGTCTAGGCATATTTCTTCCTTTCGCAGTCGGCATTGTAGTGGTGTTTTATTTCAGTTGGCGCACATCACAGTTGCATTTCATACTGAGCAAGTGGAATGGGTAGTTAATACACCGTTTTTTCTCGTTTCTTTTGGTTTGTTCCATAGAACTTATTTAAAATGGCTTTACATGCTCTGTGATTACATTCTTTTCGGTGTTTCTTTCATTCGATTGTTGGAATCACATGTTTTCCTTTCAACATTGCATTACGCCAAAATGAATAAATGAACCGAAAATCGGATAAAATTCAGTGTGAAAAATCAAAAAATCACTACCACCTCACTTCTTCGACTTCATTGTTCATTCCGATTCAATGTGATCGGAGAATTTCTTTTCTTCGCACATTTAACACATGATTCTCCATGTCGTTTCACTTCTCTCTCTTTTTTTTTCGGGCGAAATGCAATTCACATTGTTAAAATAGGTAATAGTATACAGTGTGCTCATAAACACAAATAACTACAATATACGATGTCATTTCAATTACGGCTGTGAATGTCATTGCTCCAGCCGATCGGTGGAAACAGAATAGGGATATAGGGGTGAGAGAGACAGAGGGTGGAGAGGGAGAAAGAATAAAAGTAAGGAAGAGATGAGTGCACATCTACGGATGCTTTCTTCGTGATTAAAAAATTTAATTACGTGGAAAATGACACTCATATATTTTAGCTGTGTGTTTGTAAGTGTAGAAGTGAACAATATTCAAGCTATATCTTTGTTAAAATGTTGAAAACGGTTTATATTGTTTCTCTTGTTTGTTGAGATCGTTTCCTCTTTTCCATTCTCATTCCCAACAAATGGCATGGGCCCAAAGTATGTATAAAGCATTTGGTTTGATTGTACCGCTGAAGATTTAATTTTCATTTCAACATTGTTTGCAGATCATATATATACACCGAGAGACTAGAAATAGATACTAAAATAATTTCATTCTACATTATATCACTTTGTCTACGGTCTAGTATGTTGTACTGTATGTAGGATATGGTTATTGGTTTGGTCTTCTTTAATTCAACCGTCTTTTTCTCCATAAAACATTATCTCTTTTTTCAGATTCTTCTTGTCTTCGAAAATTGAAAATTGAGCATCCGATATAGATATAGTCGACGGTTGTATATGTGGGCTATAGTTTATTCGCTTGATAACTAACCGGTCAAATATATTGAATAGTATACTATGTGTGGAAAATATTCAATCAAGAAAAGAATGATGGTCGAAACCACAACGTAGAAATTGTATTCTGTAGCTTAACCAACAGAGAGGTGACGTTGTGTAGTGTGAAAATGGCTGAACATACCGTATGGTGAAACCGTAATTTCAGTGGAGTGAAAGTCGAACGGGGGTACATCTTATAATTGCATTAAATTACTACAAACAGAAAACTGAATTGAAGAAAATTCGTTTTTCAGTTGGTTGTTCAATTTAAGATATCGTCAACAGCAATTTGCTCGGTCGACATGGTGCATTCGGTTTCTCACTCATTTGCGCTCTATCTATTTTGCCGAGATTAACACTTTACCATAAAGTATAATTCACTCAGTCATTTTTTTATGCTGTTGCTCTCAAGCATCGAATCCATTCGAGGTGGTGTGAGACCAGTGTGTGTTTGTTTGTGTGTGTGTTTTGGTGACCAATATCCTTGTTTAAGCGCAATTTTTTATTCGCTTTCATTTTTTTTTATTCAGTGTTTAGTTCAACTTTAATTTCATTTATTGTGCATCTCGTCTCACATTTCATCTAAGTGTGTCCGCTCTCCATCGATTGCACTCTACACACACGCACACACACACGTTTTACTTATAATTCTGTATGAGGGCATGAAGAGCGGAGAAAGAGTAATAAATTTTGTTGTTCCAATATGTTTGCGTGAAAATTGGAAATGCACTTCGATCACTGTGTCTCTGGTATGTGTGCTCATATTTCTAAGCTGAATAAAATAACAACAGCAACAGCAGCAATTTAACCATCAAGAGCGAAAGCAATGTGATTTGATGCTCTTTCACTATTTCTACCCTCTCACCTCACACCCTCCAAATCGAACTTATACAATCTCTATATCTCACGATCCACATTGATGGACGATACACACACGCACACACTATACGTATAAGTGTGAAAATATACTTATGTGTTTGTCTCTCTATCTCAAGGGAAATTATTAAAGTGGTATGAAATGGCAAAGAGTCATAAATTGGCGCGCGTGAACGCATATATGAGAGCGATGTTCATCATTGTTGATTTTTGTTTGTACAAGTTCAAAAACAAAAACCAACCGAACGAGCGTAAGAGAGATGGAGATGAAGAGAAGAGCGGGATGAAGAAAAACCGATAATCTATATTAGATACAGATGTTAATTGAAATTAATGGATGTGTTGCCTCTTCGGCTTTTTCACTACACAATTGAGACGAAACCGCCGATAAAAAAAATATGCTTATCGATTGCTGTCACGGCAAAATATTTTCCTTATTTCTCTTCATCTCTCTTTTGTGCACTAAGTTTATCTTTCCTGCTTTCCACTTGTTCTTTTTTTTCTGTTGTTGTTGAATTTTTCGCATTGATTGAAAGTGTGGTTGAAAAATTGAATTTGGCATTTAACCATGGAAATACTTACCACATCGATAAAGTATTGGTCTCACGAATATTCATTTGGTTTTTTTATGCTCCTGGTGATTCAAACGGCAGCATCGCTTGTGTCCGGACCATGATGAAGATGATTATGGATTTGATGACGATGGTACTTGTCTGACTATAATAAACCTGTAGCGCACAGATCGGGAATTTGTTGTTAATTTATTCGATTTTTTCTTTTAATTTTTACGTTTTTTTTCTTTTCAAATTTACTGTCCATCTATCTAAATTTTTTGTTTATAATGAATGAACGGTACTAAACTGTTGAAAAAAAAAATGTACGTTACTAAACTGTCGATTTTACGGTAAAAGTTTCGAAAACAAAAACGGTTTACAAACAGAATATATTGAAATAAAAAAAAAAATCAAAGGATAAAATTTAGCTGATCGTACTTTGAAAAATGATGAGTCGATTAGATGTGACGGTTGAACAAAAAATGCCACTAAATTGCGATAAACACTTGGTGATATTTTAATTTAGAACTGAGAACTACTTTCTAATACATCTTGACTACAATTATGTGGTTTTATTTTTTTATTTTTGAATAAAACTTCTGCGATTCTATGAACTTTATTTGTATTATCATGTACGAACACAACTGTTATGAATAAAATGATAAGAAAGATGGTATTCGATAACAATTGTTCCGAAAAAAAAAAATTATCAAAATTCCGAAAAAAACGGTTAAATCTCGGAAACAAAATAAGAATTCGAAGAAATTCAATTAAAAAAACAAACTTTTTGGATTTCTGTTAAACGATGAATGAAGAAGAGTAAGATTTCAAGAAAAAACGTTACTTAATACACCATCGTTCTCGTGTGCCGAACAGAGCGGCACAGAATCGACTTTAGATAAAATTTCGTCGTGCCGTGGTTTTTATACGCGCTTGTGCTGATAGGGAACACACCGACTCCGCATGGTGGGAGCACCACTTTGGGGTGAATTTGTATTGTTACAATGCAAATGGAAATTGAGTGGGAGTTGTGTATGCTTACATAGTTGAATACAGAGACTGAAAGATGAATATTGCACACGGCATCCTATGTACATGTATTTGTATTCGATTGTATGTATATGTGTTTACATTTATATTGTGAAAGATGAGCAGTAAGCATCGCACACCACACGATGGATCAAATGTATACACGAAATCCAAACGAAAAACCGCGCTATCGATTGATACGCTATTATTTGATGCATTTTGGTTTTATCTCACCATACGAATACAAATTGAAATTATGTTCATTGAAATCAATGCATATGTATTATTTTTCGGTGAACAAAAAAGAAGCATGATCGAATAGAGAAGATTTTGTCAAAAAAAAAAAAAATTAAACTTTCCTTGCTTCTTCAAATCTATCGGAAATTATGTACATTTTTTTCGAGTGTTGGCTTTGTTACTACATTCCGTTTACGGCTTTGAAAGGCGCATGGATATTTTATTTACAGCTATCAATGCTGTGCAGCATTATTGCTTCTTTTTTTATTGTAAATTTTTACCAACAATGCATGAAATCTATACGAGCCGAGTCATGGTGTTTAATACATACACATCAAACCATTCGCACACATTTATCGCACTGAAATACCGTATAATACATATACTATTGCAAAATCAGTTGGAGTTTGAGCAAATATATCCAGCATCTCCGCCGGGAAAAACGTGGGGAAATTGATGGCAGGAGCAGTTGCATGTTGTTGACTCATATTGGATGCAGACGTTTGTTTGCCTAGGTGAAAAATACTTATCCCCCAACACACATAAACACACTCATACACACACACGCGCGCGCTCACACATAGACATCGAGTCCGTTGTATTGTATATTCGGTGATTTTCTTTCTTCTTCTTTTTCTTCTCCAACGATTCGTTTCATTTTACGTATTGAACTTAACATCGTTGAATTATTGAATCGATTTACCTTTTGAAACATCATCGTGCATCCATGCTCAATTTTAATTTCAACATTTTTCTATATTCTCTACAATACACTCGATTACGCTATATTTTTTGTATGTGCAACACTTGCACCGTATTAAGGAAAGGACGACGGAACAAAAAATACAGTCTCATTAAAAGCGCTCGTGAACCATTCAACAATCGAAGTAATATTTCTTTGAGTTTTCTTTAAAGTTGACGTTAGTTACTTATATACTTTTGTAATGACATAGAATTATTTAAAAAAAAAGAATCGTATGACCCACGAAATTGATATGCTTGAAACAAAACGTAACCGAGCACGATTTCAAATAAGGATTTCTTTTAAATAATTCACTCCTATTTTGATCTTAACTATAAGATCACGCTGTTAAATAATAATAATAATGTTTATTGAAGTAATTAAAATATTCAAATAAACCGCATTTCCTTCTTTGATAGATTAAATTTCATTAAGTTGGTCTCGTTGCAATACAACGGATTGTAAATAGTTTTTTTTTTTTGGCTTTTTAAATCGATGCCAGACCTTTAATATCCATTGTATATTGCAATCGATTCATTACCTCTATTAGGACATTTGATATGAGACCTGATGTGTCAGTATTTTACAAATAAAGACAATTTTATGGGTTAATAATACTGAATAATTTCCGATAGAAGCATCGGTTCAATTTAATGTCTTTTTCATGTTCCTTTAGTCTTTTTCTGTCTCTGTCTTTCGCTCTATGTGTGTCGCTTGTTCGAACTCTCGCCCTTTCTCCCTGTCGATCCTTGGATCGGTGTCATCACCGTAGATTCTGTATTTTTATTGTTCCGCGAATGTCTTTTTACGGTCAATTTCGGTGGGATGTAAAGCAACTCCATGGCGAACAGTGTTCAAATGGCAGAAGAGTGATGTAAAAAGACATACACAAGAAAATAAGCGAAAAAAAAACACACATCCATACACTTTTACACGAAATACGAAATAAAACAGTATCAAATGTTGATATTTTTGTGAGTCGATATTCAATTAGGAAAAGAGCTCGAAAATGTAAAAGTTAATATACTATAAAAATATCCCGTTGTGTGTGTGTGTATGGTGTATATGGTAAAAACCTGAATGTTTTTTAAACAGCAAATGAAAACCAACAAAAAAAAAAAAACAAAATGAGACCCAACGAAAAAATAAAATAAAATAAAAACGAAATAATAATCGAATATTTATAAATTTTCGGTGAAATGGATATAGCAAACAATATAATGTGGTTGGCTTTTTTTCTTGCATTTTATATGGTGTACGCGCTATCTTGTCCTTTTTTGCTGATTGCATCAAGCTTTTCTCTCACACCTTTTCCCATCTAGTTTTTTTTTTTTTACTCTCTTTTCACTTTTTTGGCGATTACCGTGTTCTTTTTTCTCTCACTCTTTTCTCTTCACTTCCCTCCCTCGTTCTCTTGCAACTATTTGGCATTAGAAAAATGCTTGTACTATGTGCTTACAAGCGTAACATATCTGTAGTATTAACATATCAACGAGGTTACGTCCCATTGCACACGAATATGTCAACATTCTCAGCACATTTATTCAATTCCGATACTTACTTTCAACTGTAAAAGCATAAAAGCTGAATCGATACCTTTTTTCCACGCCATTTTTTCTTGTTTTTTTTTTATTATTTTATTTACTCTATGCTCGGCCGAATTTAAGTGTGTATGTGTGTAAAAATTGTATTGTTAACTACTTTATTGATCTAGAAGAGCACGGCGAATATTTAAAGTGGAATGCAAAAAAATCGCTACGGTAAAAGTGGGATGCGATGTAATCGTTTAGTGATTCGTGAGAGTAAACGTTTTCGCATCACATCTCACACGTCATTTTTTTGATAAATTTCATCTGAGTCATGGCCTGCAATATTGCAATGTTTTCACAAGCCTGTGATTTTACGAAACGAATGCATCATCAATGAATTGTTGAAGTAAAGCTCGAAATTGACTTGTATTCTATTATCGTTTCAATTCAAATGCATTAATGATCACAGTCAGTATAGTATCATATTGCTGTCAATTCTTCGAAAATTCGTCCATCTCAGTAACTTTGACACAATCGAATTGTACCGAAACACCTCATCCTATCAACTTAATTTCTTTAGATATATGTAAAAGTATGAAAGATCATGGTGATGAATAGTTTTATCACGATTTGTCATACGCAAATGCAAATGTATTCAAATATTCGAAAAATATATAAAAATTGCTTCTAATGCATATAAAAAAAATATGTTAAATGTAATGTTATCTTATTCCATTTTTTTTTTCATTATTATTTTCGACATGTTCAATGGTGTTTTGCGTGACAATTTACGGATATGACTGTTTGTATTCGTACGAGAGAAAAAAAAACGTTGATAAACATTTTCCATTCATTTGAAATAAAACTTTTTGAATAAATGAAAACCGATTGGCTCATGAAACGGATATTTACAAACATTCATAAGCCATTTGTGGTTGATTGGTTGTATGGAGCAAAAAGTGACAGAGTAACGAAGGAGAAAGGGAGAAATGAAACACGTCCTATATGCACGATGACATTCAATAATAATATTTTAGTTGATAAGGCATCTTCAATTATATCGATTCGGTGAAGGATATTCATCAATCGTGCACAAAATTAAAACGCAAGCAAACGGCAAAGCAACACTTTTTTTCTATCACTTCAATTAACAGTATAGAGATATATTACTTTGATTCAATAACTCAATTGTTCAATTCGACATTTAAATCAGATACCGGACACAATTGATGCTAATTAACTACAAGTGGCAATCCAGTTACATCAAGTTATCTCTTTATCTCTCAGCCAAATGCAATACAAAATACTGAAATTACTATAGTTTGGCTGGTTAAGAAGAGATAACATCACGAAAATTACATGTCATCTTTTCGATTGGTAATATTACCATCAGCTATTAAATATCATGGTGCACTTTATGGCACAATATATTGTCATTACTTTATTTCTTTATTTTTCACCGAAAACACTTTGCAAACCATTTTATTATTTTCATTTCAGTTGGCTTATATATAAAAATGATGGTTAATTCAAAGGACCTAAAGATAAAATTATCTTTGTATATTATTTATATTGAAATGATGGAAACTTTTTTTTTCCAACTCACTTCCGACAAAATTTGTCTCACAGAAACTAACTATTCTTTAAGGACCCTGGAAAATCTGATACACTGCCAATTTGTTGTGTTTGATGTACAATATAGTAAAAAATATTTTTCACCCCTGGTGTCGACGGACAAACTGAGTAATTTTAATCAAAAGCGTAGAATTTGAACTCAAATTATATCGACTTTGGCTTGAAAATTCGTGAAAATACATAGAATTTTTTGTAGTTTTTGTAATTTGCTGTACTAGAGCTACGATTCGAAAGTTGATCGAGTATTCTGGCTATGTTTTTTTCTTCAAAAGAGCTACAAAACTAAGCAAATTTTATCAAAATCGTAGAACTTGAACTCGAGTTACAACGTACAAATTTTCAAAAAAAAAAAAATTGTTTTTGTGATTTGGGCTTAGAAATCCGAAAAAACGTATCAAGTTGATAGTCAGTTGTAGATATTTGTTTGAATTATGATTGTCACAAACAAAAAATACCAACCGAAAACGATTTTAAAGTTTCAAGCAATATTATAACGACATTTATTCATTTTCATTTTTTTTTTTTTATTTAAGTCATCAAAAAGTGGAATAGGTAAAAAAAGTAGTTTCAAATACTACAGAAGTTGATGTGTCAATTTGCAGGACAAAATAAGACAGAGACACCAAATTCGACACATACAATATTTACAAATACGTTTAATCACCGCAAGTTTGGAGAAAACTTGAATGGAAGTAAAAAGTGTTCCAAAACTGTGTTGGAAAAGTGTTCAATTCGAAGATGTGGTATGACTACAATTGAAAATGTTTTTTTTTTTAATTTAATGGGAATATTTACCGCGATGAAATTATAGTTATGTATGAAGTTGAAAAAGAAATGACTGAATCAATACAGTTCGCTGTGAAAAATTATTTAAAAAATGCCAAACATACTACGGGTCCGCTTATGTGGATCTAATCCATTTATACAGCATAAATCATTTTTGATACATGCACCGTTCTATTTCAAAAGGAAAAAAAACCAGTCAAAAATGTTTTTTTTGCAGTGTCTTTGATTTTACCAATGGAAAAAAATACGGACAAACACATATACGCACATGTATACATTGTTGCAGCAAGGCAAAAGATTCTCTCTCTTTTTTATCCTTTCTCTCACTTTTTCTCGAAATGATGATACTGTTTTCATGTCCATTGTTATTTTGGTATATTTTTTGTGATTTTTTTTGTTTGTGTTGTTTAGTTGTGGTCGTAGTCAGTTGATGTTTCTGTTCTCGCTTTAATCCACTTTTGTGTTTGTTTATTTTTTTTTTTATCGAAGTCGAAAGAAATCTCGCGTGAGTCATGAATCCAACCAAGTCAAGAGAAGAAATATCATATATATGCTGTGCCGTACGGTGAATACGGTTTTTCTCTCTCAATCTATAGCTGTGTGTGTGTGTGTGTTTTGCTGAAAATCGCTTTGTGTTACGCTAGTAAGTGAATAAGTGTACAAGCATAGCACACCACAATAAAGGTGATTTGCATTATTTATTCAGGGAAGGCGAAAACCCAAAATATTGTTTGGCAATGGACACTTTTTTTGTTATCTTATTCACTTTAGTTGCGACTGCAGTCTATAAAATGTGAACGCTTGTGTAATATTTATATATTTGTAGCATTCGTCTTGGTGGTGATGCCGCTTATTTACGAAGATGTTTTCCTTTCATTCTGTTCATCACCGCTCAAATTGAATGAGATATATACATAGGGAGAGGTTGAGAGAGAGAGAGAGAGAGCGGTGCGGTGAATGGTCGTCGGAATTGATGTGTGGGATCAATAGATGATGCAGAAATGCGGATATTTGTTTACCATCCGACTGAGACCAACACAATCATTTGGTGGAAAAAAGAATGGAAGACGATGGGCGAGCAATGTGAGGAGTGCCGAATAGCGATAGTGGTTAATATATAATTAACCGTGAGGAATAATTTATATACGCCCAAATAGATTAAAATATCTAGCACCTGAATACAATTTTGGATTTAATACAGACAGCGAACGATGATGATGATGTTTTTCATGGATTTGGGCATACAACTATATTCACATTTTGCAATGAATCGCATTGTTTGATATTTGAAATTGCCTATCTCGCAATCAAATATGAGATGAGGCTCATGCTATCTACTTCTTATCTACCAGTTTCTGGCTAAACAGCTTCGTTGAGCAAACAATGGCAAACATTTAATGGACTGTATGTATTTGTTAAATAACCTTTACTTACAACGTCTTTGTAACATCGACATCTACAAAGAAAAATGGAGTTTTGAATAAAATACTGTCAAAAGTACGAAATTAGTACAATATTTTAATTTTCCGGAATTCGTTGCTAAAAAATAACTATTTGAAAAATGTGTTTAAGCATTGTTGTTTATAAGTAATCCTCGTGATTTTTAGCCAAGTTAAATCGCCGGGTAATACTCATAGGCCGAATTATTTCAGATAATTTAATGATCGTTTGAATCCGAAAAGTGTTCAATACTATCGAGAGGTTCATGATAAAATACCATTCTCACACTTGGTTAGAAAAAGAACGAGGAGAAAATATAAAATAGAACCTGGATTATATAATTACTAAAATCACTTGAAAACTCTACAATGTTCATGGAAGATTCATACATAATTCGACCATATTTAGTCGCTTCTGCCTCATTTTCGACTTTGCCTTTTGTTTTGTAACTAAATCTGAAATTCATCGATAAGTTTTCGACGCTAACTTTCTGTTTTATTATTTAATAGCCAGATAATGAATCTTTTTGGATCACAGTTGAGTTGAATTCAATATTTTCTTGATATTTTTGGAGCGTTTTTATCCAATGGTAAGAATCGTCACAATTCTTAGTGTCATGGACATCGAAATTAGTAAAATTTCCTGGAGAAAAACATTTCAAATTGCAGAATTGTGCGATAATTGCAGTTTTTCGACAGTATTTTTGGCTTCCTGTTTGTATTCGAAAGGATTTCATACACTCACATCATATTTAACTCACATTATGATCTTCAACGCAAAAAAAAATGCAAAGGATATTTTTATTATGGTTCCTCCAAATTCCAGAAACCGCGATAACAAGAAGAATGTTTGACCATATTTTTTTTTTTTCAGAAACGGTGAATATACGAGTATTTATTTTGTATACAGACGATGTACTTCCGAGAAATGAATGGTTTTGTAAGCCAAAAGAAATTATTTCATTCATATGAGAATTATGAAACCACACAAGCTTTCATTTTTGATAGTAGGTAGAAAATCAGTTTTGCGTCCATTACCTCATCAGATCCCATTCAAAGGAGAATCAAACCTTATAAGACACCATTTGATTTTGAACCTGTCTATTGTGGTGATTTAGCTTCTTGTTTCTATTTTGTACGTAAAAATAGCGAGAATGCGACGATATTTTCGACACGAATGAGCTCTGATAACATTGTCCAACGTTAATCAACTGATATATGTGTCAAGCGTCTGCGGTATCATTCTAGAAGCAAATTTTCGGTTAAGAATCGCCTTTTACTTGTAATTATAAATAGTTTCGTTGAATCATCCATCTTAAGAGAGACTGTTTGAAGTAAATTTTCTTCGCACCATTTCGTGTGGATTTGATTTCATTCTTTTCACTTCATGCAAAAATCACGAGATTTGTTGTGCAATGTTCGTTCACACAAATGACTCTTATTAGCGTTACAGCATTATAGCGGTGTAATAAACGAAGGGAAATTAATCTTTTTGTTTACTTATGCGGTGATGATGTTTGTCAACCATACTCATTTTGTGAAAATGGCCACAATATGAGATGAACACAACCAACAATGTCAATCCAATTTCTCGCTTTTTCTATCTCAATCTACCTTTTCATGGTGCCACCAACCAGCATATCTTATTTCAGTGCTCACCTTCATTCTATTTAATATCACAACCAAAATGGCAAACATACGCTTGCAACTAGTTGATTTTCGTTTTGATTGTATGATACGTTACCATTGGCTTGTTTTATGTGAAAATTGAAGCCTATTTGTAACAAAAAGTATTTTTTTTATTTGCTTCTTCTTCTTTTTTCGGGTGGGGCTGGGAGTTTTGTTGTCGCATATATAATAATGTGCCGTTGGCAATGGCAATTGTATGTAATGCACCTTGGAGTTTATTGAATTTTTCTTTAGAATAAAATCGCTAATTTTTGTTACGGAAATGGCAGGAAGTTAAGCTCGTGTTGTAATGATCTATCTCAAACCTGAATCATATATATACATCTGATTTTATGGCATCTTGGAGAAATGGAAGAAGAGAGAATAGCATAAATGTGATTTTACAAAACGGTTTCGTGTATTGTTCGACATTAAATTTAAATTTAATGTACAAATAGCGCAGAAAAGACGAAACCTTATAGTAAATGAGCAATGACAATGAATACCATGTAAAAGAGTCCCTTTTTCATTTGATTTCAATAACATTATACAGTTGCATCTGTTAAGAATGCTAAATTGTTATGATATATTTTGTCATCGAAAACATGTTAATGGATAAGTGTAAGACGCATACGTGCGGAAATATCTATTGTTATATTGGTGAAAAAAAAACATTTCGAAGAGCCAATATGTGCTGATCGATTATTGCAACAGCAGAGCATACATTTAGGTGTATGATTTATTCATATGCAACTCGAAACCGTCTTTTAATAGCAAGATTTTTTTACAATTTTTATTTTATACATTTTTCGGAATCACTTCACTTCGAATGTGCAGATCATTATCAGAGCAAGTCCCATAGCTGAAAGGGCTGAAAATTACCAGCTTCCCCAGCTTTTTCCGGTTTTATTGCTCTTCACTGTTTTGGCGAAAATCCCTAGGAAATCGTAAGAATTTTTTCCGTTTGAAAAATTTGTTGAGCAAAAAACGGCTTCACTTTTTTCCCAAAATTCCCAAGCAAATCGAAAGAATATTTCGATTATTTTTCTCAATTTGTAAAGGGGTTATTTCCCAAATCCATTCTCCAGGCGGAGTAAATAGACCCCTCGGTCAGAAGCTATGCCAAGTTCTTATATTTTATCATAGCGTGAAATCTTAGAAACTTTAGAAAAAAACGAGCTTAGTGCTCTTGTCAGGAGCCGCTCTGTATCTAGGAGCGTCTCCTAGCAAGCGTGCACTTCATTTTGAATAGACCCGTCTGTATCTTGATTACCTTCCTCTGAAAAAATCGAGAACGAGACCCTCTGATTTTCTCGGAAACCTCTTTGGATTTTTCCCATTATCCCCTTTAAAGTCTTTGTAAATGCAAAAAGTAGTTCTGTTTAGTTCATAAAACATTATATCGAAAATTCCGAATAACTATTTGCTTTTATAACAATTTCTTTTTTTACTTTTTCTTTTTTTCATTTTCGGTAAAAGAATGATTTTTCAGAATAGAATGATATTTTTGAATGAGAATTTTTATGTAAATTCAAATATCATTTTCCTTTGTGATGATAAGAAAAAGTGAATGCGTTTAAAACCATAAAAGAGTAAATAGGTGTTAAATTTTAGTCCCTGTTTGTCATCATGTATGCAAACACACGTGCCCCCAACGAAAACCAATTCTGCATTGAAATGCCATTTTAAAATATGAAATGTTTGTGCATTCAATTTAATGTCAATTTATTTATTTTTTTATTTAAGTTTGAAAAATAGAATTGAGTTTTTACCATAGAAGAAAAGTGACGAAGAAAATCAAAAATGTGTGTGAAAAAGAAATGTTAGCTTTCCATCGTGTTAGATTACATATAGCTCATTCGATAAGATTTCAGTTAACATATTTATGTTTATGCAAATTGGGGTTCGATTGTGTACGTGCCAAATTTAACATATTCGACGCATTAACTTAAATCTACATTCATTCAAAATCATTTGCTGTTCCATATTTCGGCAATGAAAATACAACAACATCTTAAGCCTATATATTTTCACACATTTCATGTGTATTTTAGTAAAATTAGTAGCACACACACATGATTATGCGTATGATAAAAATCATTTTCTTAATCTCCATTAAAATTTGGGTGGTTTTGGCTTTCTGGCATCTTTGCCAACATCCCTCAGTGTGTCAAAAATAAATGCCACACTTTTCATTTACGGAAATCACACATCCTGGACAAACGAAATCACTTCCAACATAAATGGTGATAAAATTCAAACAAGACCGGTGTTCGGGTAAACGGACAAACACAAAATCATGTACAATTTTGCTATTTCATAATGAGTGTGTTGCATGTTATCTTTGCTTGTGAGTGTGTATGCGTGTGTTTTTATGAGGTCGTTAAATCTTTTGTGCGCATCCATTACGTAAAAATAATTAACGAATCTTTGGTGGACGTTTAAAATGAAATGAGTTAGTAAATACAAAAATTTGACTTGCCGAGAGAGAAAGAAAGAGAATGAGCATGTAATTTTCCAGAGTGCTTGTTTTCACGCATTTGTTTGGCTTAAAGATCGATTGCAGCTACGGACCATGGCCGATATATGTATAGAGTTTTAGCGTTGAGAAGTGGTAATGACGACCGACGCAGGGGAATCAAAATCATTTATAATAAATGTCTAATAAATGCTTTTGAAGCGCGCCAATCGACAATTTTAATATATTTTCCCGTTTTTAACAGATTAGTGGGTGGCAAACATAGCATAATAACATATACACATTGAGAGAGAGAGAGGAAGAGAGAGCGCAACAGTGTGTATTTAAAGGAAAAGAATGTTCGACGAGTGAACGAAAAAGTAACGAACCAAATGGATTTCAACGTTATCGATTGTAACTAAACAAATTATTATTGTTTGTTCACGGGCTGAATTTTGTTGTTGTCGTTTTTTTGGTTGTGCATTAGTTGCGTTTATGTGTGTGTGTGTGTGTCGGTGCTTGTGAAAATTCACATCATTTTTTACATTTCAGATATTTTTTTATTATACTGTTAAAATCGCGCATCTTCCGAAAATGAGATGAACGAAACGCATTTTTACCCTCGGTTTATTTTCATTTTCGTTTGCTTTGTTACGCGAACGATGAATGCTATAGTTGTTGGTGATGTCGTCTATATCGCAACTGCTACGATGGTTGTTCATGGTGTTGTTTTGTGTGATTCTTTTTTTTCGGTTATTGTTGTTGCTGTTTGTGCGGTGAGTGACAGCGATGATGCGGATAGCCGATAATGGAGATAAAACACGAATCGTTTAGACACGAAAACAATTTGTTTTTGCTATTTTCTGGTTGAGAGCCGGGAATGATTCATACAATTGTCAAAACATACTATGGCGTTCTTTGGCAGCTGCGTTATTCCTGATGATACTATTGTATACGTAGATGCTTTTTTATAGATCTCTTTTGTTGGTTGAGTGGAATTTTTTGATAAAAATTGGTTATTACAGTTGAACATATACGGTATCCGACGCTTATTTGGTTCATTTCCAACACTTATACAATGAGCAACTTTAATTTTTAGTTTCTTTTTTTCTATTGTGTTTTATTTTCAACTAATTACGTGTTTCACCATTAAGAAAAAAGAATGAAATGAAACCTTGTTTTCCATTGAAAATATGTTTGATTTGACAAATTAGAAAAGAATGCACTTAAATGTAATTGTGCAGAACATCAAAAAATACTAAATTATTTGGTATTTAAATGGTTGAAAACTGAAAGATCAAAATGCCGGCAATAAAATGAAAACGGTAATTTTCTATCCTCTTATACGTTCCGATTACGTTTCAAAAATCTATTAAACTTGTATGAAATTGTAGAACTTTGAGGGGCCATAAATGTGTGAACGATCGAAAAATAGCGGTAAGCTGACAAAAATGATGGTGTTAAAACGAGTTAGTTTGTATGAACTAATTTGATGACAAACAAGATGGGCAACGAATCCGATGCTGTGTGCCAAAGACCAAACTATTTTCGCAAAATAGAAAATTCGTTGTCAGCTTTTAGTTTGTACAACAACAACAAAAAATGCTTACCCAAATCCATTTCTTGCTCTCTTTTTTTTGCAAGTGTGTAAATCATAGATTTCGATTGGAATTGGTTAACTTTTTTGTTGCCACTCTTACACGTACCTGACAATGGCTTTGATTTTTTAACAGTCCCAAATTTGTGCTGGAGAATCAATTTCAAAGTATTTCACCTTGAAAACCGACAAAGAAAAACGAATGAATGAAGAAAAGACACACCACAATATCCGTCAATATGTACGGGATTCTCATTCAGAAAATAAACCAATATCATACAAAAGAAACGAAATCCATTCTTTGCTAACGTAACAATACGTTAGCAATGGAAGAACATTAAGTAATCCCAAACAGATGGAAAACGAATCCAGGTAGAAATTTACTGGCGTTATTTTTTTTTTTGGTATTTACTTGTAAAACGCATTGTATAACCCATTGCACTCATTGAGCTTTCACATCGATATGTGGTGAATGTGTGCGGGTGCTAATAATTTTGATCTTTTCATTTGTCGCTATCGAATTTGCTACACTTCCAATTTACTAGTAAAACTGTGAATGCCGATGAACACTCCGCCCCTCCCGCTCCGCTCATGGTATTTTTGATGTCGCTTCTGTGTGACGACATTTTTTTTTTGTTGTTTGATACAAAAAGCCAACGACGCAAAAATAAGTATAAAAAAATGAACAGCTTGAGAGTTAGCGACAAGAAGGCAATAAAAAATGGCAGTAACATTCAATAAACATATGTACAAGATCAGCTTTGATCAGAACCATCGTATCAAAATAATAGCGGTTACATGGCAGGATATACACCATGTTGTACATGGAAAAAACCAACCCAAGGAAGAAAGGAGGGGGAAAGAGAGGGAGAGAAAGACAGAAATCGAGATACAAAGAGTAAATTATATCTTATCTATCTCGTCGAAAGCATCTCATTCAGTTGTCGTTTCAGTTATTGAATGAAAACTCATGAGGGAACACCACAAAATCATCATCATAGATACTTGACATATCAAAATGATAGCTTTTACATGATACACCACAAGTATGAAAACATATACGTGGAGACACTTGAAATACTTGGGAGGAAATAGAGTGTGTGTGTGTGTGTGCAAATCTAACATTCCAGGTCTGATTTTATTTAAAATGAACATTATTTTAGATGAAATGGTACTGGGCGCATTTTCCAGCCCCCACCCACACACACATATCATCTTAATGTCAAACAAGCTGTTTAATTTTTACTTTAATCAAAAGATGTTCATGTTCGCCGCCGCCGCTAAAATCGTAAACACAAATTTGATTGGATTGCATGGAGACATTTGTTTCAAGTTGTGAACTTATTCGATTTCGTTGTCATTCTTTTTGTATTAAATTTAGAAACCATATAAGCCAATTGTCATACTAACCCCCACCACCTCTGTGCTCTTTTATCTTTGGCTCACTTTCGATGCAATGACAAATCTGTTTTGATTTGTATACATGGTATGTGATGCGTGTTTTTATTCCAATCCACGTTTCTCGCTATAAATTAGTGATGTGCTTATGTTTGTATTGTTTGATCAAAACATATTATGGATGTAATAAAAGAGGTCAAGCGTTCAATATCATCTCCTTGTTGGTTTCGATGCTTGCACACATACACCTAATGACATTTTTTCTGCTGTTGTTGTTGTTGTTGTTGTTAAGAGACACGTAAGTGCATGTGGCAAAACCCAATCATACGTTATTATGTTGCGTCTTAAGGAAGTTTCCAATACTGATCCATTTAATGATACAGCTCTGTGTTGTACATATCCAGCGCATTCACAACAAACAAAATCAATGTACCATTCACACAATCCACACAAAAGTGTAAAAATGACATTGAAGACTTCACATAAAACATTTTTATAGCAAGACGCGCCACAATTCCAAATACTTTTACTCTGTACCTCGTTCAAATTTATTCTTTTCACTTCTTTTCTTGGTGTTGGCTTGTTGGTGTACTTTCATTACTTACCTCTATTGCTTTGCTGTGAATGAAAAAGTATCAATTTCAACCTGCGACCAGTTAAGTACTGTGAAAATGTTTGAACCAAACACCTCTGTAGTGTGTGAGACCGCGTGGAAAAGTTGTGATTTCGAATGTAATTCATTTTGTGTGATGCACAACCACAAATAGAGAAAAACGAAAGGGCGAACAGAGGTAATGTGTTTGTAAAAAAAGATGTGCGCGTAACAAATTCTGTCAAAATCGCTTGGAACGTATTATTATTGGGTCTTCGATGCTAACCTATGCTTCCGCAATTTCATTTGGCTGGATCAATTTTATGATGTGATCACCATATATACAAATGAAAGTATGTTGGATTGAATTGGAAATGGATTGAAAATAGATAGAGAGAATACAGTAAAAGTCTGTTGGTGAGAAACTTAATCCCTTCACAACCATCCTGTATGTGCGATGGAATCCAAAGAGTCACTGTTTTTCCCTAAACGTCAATAGGGGCATGTTTTTGATGTACCAAACCTGGATTCATCAATTTGGCATACACACAAAGTATCATATTTTATGTGCATGTACTGGACACAATTTTCGGTGTTGTTTTAAATTGAAGCAAAACAGCAGTTTCACAACGAAACGTTGAGATAAAAAGTTGCTTTTTAATTTTGTGCATGCAATGGCATTTTGCTAATTTGATCAAGATTTTGAGTCAAAAGTTTTTTTACCAAACGCCGACATTTTTGAATATGATTGAGTTTCGAAATATATTGTTCGTAGTATTATTTGCAATAAAATCAAACACCATTTTTTTCACCGTAACAATTCACATATATTCGCCTTTGGAAAATAACGAACGAGAACAAAAAAATGTGGTCGCCAATTATTTTATTTATACAAATATAGTGATACAGTCTAAGGAAAAAAAGATAAAAATGTTACCAATTTATTGACTTTTTCACTAATAAAATTTTTTATGATATTTTTCGACAAAATTCGTTCGACTTTTAAATATATTTCTAATCATCAAAAAAGGAACTCAACGTTTCAAATATAAAACAGAGAATCCATTGCATCGAATATGCAGCTTCAATTGATGGCGAGTAGCTATTAATAGCTTTTGATCAGGGGTCGAAAGTTTAAATTATCTCTTCTTTGACAACGAATTTCAAATTACATTTCCGCATTCTTTTTTTTGTGGTTTTATAATTTTTATACAAGCTATCGTACGGTAGCTTTTTAAAACAGCGTAAACACTATTAGTTATACTTTCGTTACCTTTGCTCACTAGTATATACTTTCGGACCATGGGCCAAAAGGTCTGATTAGTAAATAATCAGATCAGTGATTACCCTCTCAAAGTTGAGAGCTCTTCTAGAGAGAAGTATGACACTTCTAAATCAAGACTTTGCTTTTGCCATACGTACAAAATGTGTTGTACTGTAGTTGTTTTGTGCGTGAATATTCAGCCCCTGATAAAAGCGAATGTAATTTTTTTACTATTGCTATAATTAAAATTCCATATAACATTCCATTCTTTTAAATAAACGAGTAAAAATTGGGCATATTTCGATTTTACATAAAATACAACATAAATGAGTCTAAGCACAAAAATGATTTGTTGCAAATAATTACATTTGCACGCAACCGAATAATTTTCAGAGGAAAACGAAAAATAAACGACTGTCATGAATTTTATTAACATAATTTAAATGATTTTGAACTGAGATCCTCTTAAGCATCTCCAAAGTTGTGTCAGGCATCATCTCAAACGACTTCGTGAATAACGTTAAATTTCAAACTATTTGATAATATGAATATTGTCGGGTGTTTTGATAATTTATTATCACGAATTATATGCTCAACCACATCAACAATTCCATGTACACGTATATATACGTATATAGATATATGTATCGATCCGAAGTTGAATCGATTGTAAACACACTCCACTATAATGCTATGATTGGCTTGATTGAAATGTTCCTTGTTAATATTAAGTAGCTATTACTAAATATCTTCGTTCACTTGTTGCCAAGTAAAATGGACTAGTTGATTTGAAATATGGTTTGTCTTGTGGGTGGGGGGAGAATAGGATTTGAATCGACGAAAAGCCAGCGTATTCGATCAATAATTCAATAAATGCGACATCCTGCTGCTTGAAAATTTCAATTTCCCATTTTCGATGTTATCAGATGAGGCACAGAACAACAAAACAATGCGCGCATCACTGTGACCCTGTCATTCATGGTTGTATGCATCTACAATATTATTGTGGATGTAGCGAAAAATCGGGTTTCCATGTTCGGACAAACACAGACAGCGGACACACACATACACATAGTCAAAATCCAGTTCAATATAATAATTTGATTGGCCGATTGTCGTAAATATACACAAATTGATTACGCTGCATGTTATAGATGTCATGCAAGAAACAAAATTACTTGAAGACCAGAAAACTACTATATTCAAACTACGTGGAGCTATCGTATTGGCGGGGCCATCGCAAATAGTTTATCGTTTTTTAGGGTGCTATTCTGCATATATGTGCTGTGTATGCGCCTCAAAGACTTTGAATAATTGTTCATTTTCTTTCAAATTCAGGAGAAATTTCGTTTCACAATCAAATCTCCAGACGACGCTATAGTTTGGAAATAATAAGACAGATTGATAAAATAAGTAAACTGTCGCATCATTGTTAAAAATTAATTGAAATCACGAATTCAATACAAAGATACATACATACTTGTGTATATCTCCATTTCCGTTTATAGTGCTGTCGAAAACATTGTATATCCTCTATTTTTCCGTTAATAAACTCAGCATTTGGTAGTGCATTCAAATGCAAACGAATTGTGTGTATTGCTGTTGGTGCTGCCTTTTGTGGGGGTGGCGGTAAATTTGTTTAAAGATTTGTTGGTAAATATTTCTGTGATATTAACAAGAAAAGGATTAATTTCCATCAATTACTTAAAGATTCTTAATTCCAGATTTGTTTGTTATTGAAATGGATTTTTGATTTTTGCTTTGTGTCATAATCGATTAAATGAAATTGAATTTCTCAGTTGAATTGAATAAGTGCCATCATTTATATAAATCAACTTTTTTTTAAAATAAAATTAAGTGGGTTTATTTGTAGAAAAAAAGAGTAAAAGCGGACCTTATGTTTATCGCAAGCATCATGCGCACTCAACATCTGCCATAAACCACCAAATAACAAAAAAAAAAAACATTTAACGAACCCAGTTCGAATTGAATTTTGAGAAAGTCGAAAAGAAAACGAAAGAAAGCTCTTGCTCATGGGAATAAATTACATCGCAAGCAATCGACAGTCACGATATGATATTGGCCTCACATTCACGAATACAGAGAGGGTATCAAACTTTGCGGTTAACATTCTTATGCACTTTTATTTGGTCAATCATAAAATCTAAGTGGTTTTCCGTTTTCGATCGAACAAATTACGAATTATTATTATTTCAGTATTTTTTTTTTTTCATTCTCAACATTTTCCCTTTCATTCCATATATGTGTGTGCCAAAGAAACGATGTATTGATTTATGACTGTGAATTCCTGTAAGTGACGTCACAATTTATCGACGATTTTTTATGGTTCATTTCACTACCAATTTTTGTTGAAATATCCTGACCAATCGGCAATATTGTTATTGCTATTTAATAAAATATTTTGACTGTGACTTCAGAACATATACACAAATACGCTTTAGTTTTCTCTCACTATCAACTAATGCTTTATTTGAAATCCCAAAACTAAATCAATTTTAGCCAGTTCTTTAAAAAAAATCGAATTGGAATATCCTTCGCAGTAAAAGACGTACAAAATCTATGCAAAAAAACTCTACTTAAAAAAACATGATAAATCGTTGAATTCGATTTAAAAAAAAGAATACAAATGTCAAATTTTCTGTTAGTATTTTTTCGACAAAAATAAACATTGAACACAAGTAAATGAACAATTTTGCCTGAACAACGAGTGAAAAAAAATAATAATCACAGAAGCACATAGTACAAGTTTTGCGATACGAGCAGCAAAAATAGCAGTATTGAAATATAACAACACAAAAAACGGCATACAACTTCTGACGGAAATATCAACGATCGGAAGCATCTTGATATGGGTAAATAGTACAATGTACTACAGTGACCATCGTACTCTATCGTCCTATCACTTTTCTCATCATAAACTCTCTGTCTCACTCGTTCTGCGCCTATCGTTTCCATTTAATCTGCTCACATAGAGGCTGAATACTACCAACTCTTCAAAAATACACACACTCATCGCACGCAATGCTCTTGAATACCGAACCTTTTCATTGCTTTCACCATGTACTATAGCATAGCTTTCGACAAACACAAAAGGCAGTTTTTTTTTTATTCTATCTTTCTCGCATCGCATACGTTCCTCATATCCTGAACGAAAGTTTATTCATTCAAAATTCTTATGCACGTAGTGGAAAAAAAAATGTGTGTTGGTCATTTGTAATATATTTTTTATACATGCTTTTTTGTTTGCACAATAAAAAGTGTTATTTTTTTTTCTATAAAGTTATCAGTTTTTGTCGTTTTCAGTTTTAACCACTTTCACCATTGATCGTTTATCGTCTATATAAAGTGAATTGTCACATATCTCAGCTGCAGGCAAACGCAACGCTGTCTGGTACTTCTACGATTGCTACTATTATATACCAGTTCGATGCCATGCATTTTCACATTCACGTTCAATCCAAAGCGCACAGAAGATAATGCATCACACACATACTCTGAATATTGTTTCACAGATATTTGATTGTTTTAAACTTTAATTGCAGTGGGAAGGGATTAACCATTGTAGTTATCTTGTCATCTTTGATTAAAATTTTATACGCATTTTCATCATGTTATTATACCAATTGATATTGATTTCATTTTGGCATTTGCCTTCGATAAAATGGGATATTTTGTAGCATAGTTGTATATTTGCTTCGATTTCTTTGAAACCAACGTTGAGGTTCAGAAAACGTATTTGATTTAAATCACACCAAATCAACCGATTTCTCAAAGTTATGGAAAGGGCGTATTTTTTATCACAACACCTTGGAAAAAATCGAACAAATTTATTTAATGAAAATATTAATTGAAGTATTCTTGGGTCTCAGATTCTGGGACGGAAAAAAAGTAATGAAAAACTTGAGTCCCTAATAACCGTACAAATTATTAGGAAAAGATTTCTTTCTGTGCATGATGGCATTTAAAATTTTGCGAAAATTCTTGTATGTGTCAAAATTGAAGACCTGAGCCAACTTATCACTATCAAAAACTAAAAAAGCTCTAGTGAAGACTCGATAATTTTGTGTGAAATGGGCAGAACTATTTTGATTTGAAAGAATTTTTTCATTGGCGGATGGACCTTCCCTCCTAATTTATGACTGTGCCCATGTATGTATCGCATACTAATCGCTTAGCATTTAAGTTGTTTATAATAAATTTTCGATACACTTTTCATACAAATATTTGCAAAAATTGCAAAACATTTGGATTTTTGTATGGAAGTCATGTTTGATATCGAAATGATGTGAAACTTTGTACATGATTGTTAATTTTGATGTTGAGCTCTCAAGTTCGGCTTTCTCATGCAAAAAAAAATACTTACTATTTTTAAACGTGATAAAATTAGATCTATCATGAAACTTTTCATTCAATCCAGGCCCCCATAAAAGATAAAAAAACGGCGTGAATCACTTCTTCTCATCAATCTGCATAGGTTACTTAAACCGTGCCAAAAAAATTACAACTTCCTCTATTATTGATACACCCTTGTATTCAATCTTAAATATTTTAATTAGGGTCTTAGATTCCATTGAAGTAAATCTGTTCAAAAATATTACTAAAAATAATTTGTGTTATTAAAAATTCAATTTTACATAAAAAATGAAATAAATTTTATTCGAAAACAATTTCATTTGCATGTTCTCCGCACACTTTATTGGAATACTTTCTGAATACTCATGTTTATTGTGAAATATTTCCAATCTTCTTCTGAGTTGCACTACGAAAATAAAAAAAATGTACTCGTTCTAATGTACAAGCGTTGATTTCAAGGAGCCTCTTTTTCATTATAATAAGTAACTTACAATGACGGCACTATTGTAAGCAAAAACTGATTTAATATCTAAAAGACAATATCAATTCATATTGCGACTCATTAGAAACTCATCATCTACATAACATTTTGCATGTAATGCACAATGCCTACCGCCTGCGATGAAGCCTCATCTCAACGAATTTCTCAGTAGACCAAAAAATAAAGACATAATGATGCTTTGAATGTATGTGCCCAAATTATCAATTTTCGAAATATCTATTCATTGGCAAAACTAAGGATTCGTAATGAGGTTTTTTTGCTTGCATCACATTTTGCTATTCATAACGATGTTGATTGTGATTGTGAATGGTAGAGGCTTCGCATGCAAGAATGTTCTTCGATTTTGAATTTGATGTAAAGTAGGTGTATAAGACTTGGTAAAAAAGTGAACAATTGCTCATTTCAGTTCACTGTAGTAAGTGAAAGCTTACGAACAATGTACAGTTAACATGAAAATTTAGTTCCATAACGGAATCACAATGATGCGCGTGCCAAATGCGCTTTAATTGAACATCTACTGCAACTTGCAAGGATATATGATTGTTTTAATGGAGACATCGTGCAATAGGCAACCTTTCAGCCATTGCCAACGACATCTAATCGCATCTCACTGTTGAAAGTAATTATTTTTTAAATAATTGTGGATATTACTCGGTTTAGTTACGAGGTTTTTTATATAAAGAAATTTAGTTGAAATTATTGTCGCTATATCGCGCTAGTGTCCAAAATTCTCGGAATACGATGTGAACAATCATCGGCTTAATGAGTACGAAGTATTTGTGCGCTTTCGTTCCGTAGAGAGGAGGCACGAGAGAGATAAAAATATTAATTCCATTGAAAACACTTGTCGGAAAACCACCTGTCGGAATTGAATTTAAAATTTTAACGTTCAAAATTGAGTTGCAAAGATAACAACACAAAAGCGCGAGCATACACACACTCGACCGATTGAATCATGAACCGAAGTGAATAAACAATACGTGTGTTTTCACTAGTTTTACTCACTTCATTCGCTTCGTAAACGGAATGAAAATAAATGAAAAACCACACAGTGAGACTCCATTGTATGTTTTAGCCTGCTTTTCTTTACTTTCATTTGACTATTCAATGGCAATCTACGAATATGAAGGAATTTTTGTGTATCACAACTTGTTCGGATTGTTTTTTTTTTTTAATTTTCTTTGAGTCTGGAAAGCGTTGAGATGCCAATTGGTATATATAATGTTGGAATGAAATAATTATTAAATTAAGCTTTTGACTGAAATTGGATTGATTACAATTATCCGCCAAAATGACCAAAAACAAATCCAAAAACGTGAAAACCTTTTTTATCATTTTTGCTCTCATATCAATCATATAGCAAGGTCAAAAATACCAATACTAGCATCAATTGACTATAGTAGCTTAGAGAGGTGATTAAGCAGGAAAATAAACGTCACCCATGTCCACATTTGCAGATTAATGGTGATTTATGTGATTGGATGGAATTATACTAGTGTTATAGCCAAGCCACCACCGGTAATAGTAATAATTCGATGGTACGATGAGCTTGTAGCTTCAAAATTCATTTAGTGAAATACCGACGTATAATTTTATTAAGCTCTTTGTTAAAAAAAAGAACTCTAAATAAAATATAAAATGCAAATTCGGCATACGACAAACATTTTATAACTATAACAGTTGGTTTGTAGGAAATGAAAAACAGTTCCATTTAGCGAATATAACGGGACAAACGATGAAACTGCAATTTCTGACGTGTCTTCCTAGATTTCAGTTCTTTCTCTCACTGATATTTCTCTGCTTCTTATAGATGTGTTCATTCAGCACTGTTGCACGTACACAATTTATGTACGTGTTTGTATCCAGGCATATAATTTCGATATTTTTATTGTAAGTTAAGTCAAAACCTTTTTTCGCCTCTCTCGTCCAGACCAAGTACGTAAACCGTGGTTTTGGAAGACGAGCGAATCTTGCTTGCAACGTGCTATGGCATACGAAAGAAAAAAAAAGCCAGGCGGTGTGGGGCGATGTGTAAGTGAACTTTATGTGACCCCGTCCAATTTGAACAAAAAATAATTTTTTATGTATTCACGCGGATATTTTCGGAGAAATAGTACAAAAATGCAGAACGATATAAGAGCATACGGTGTAAGTGTTTCAGTCATGTGTTTCGATCGCATTTTAATATATGTTCGATAAACGGGTAAACGTTGGCGTACTTGAACCGACGCCTCAGTCGCGCAAACCAAAGATTTTATTTTCAGTTTCATGTACAATACACATACATACATTAGATTGGAATGGCGTTTTTCAGTGTCGTTCCTTCAGACGCCACTATTTTATATGCTTGGTTCAACAAAATTTTCCCTAATTCACGACCACCGATCGAAAAGAGAAAAGCGAAAAATAAAACACATATATAATCAGTAAATTGATGATAGCCCGCGAATTCTATTGCCAAAATGAGGTTCGTTCATCAATCGACTGTTGCCATACCCGCAGAGCCACCAATATATGGTATATGAAAATTGAATATAGATAGTACGATATATGCGATACATTTCTCTGCTCTCAACGATTGATTGGCATGTTTCATTGTCACTTTTGCACAGAGCGACATGGTGGGGGGGGGGAGGAGAAAAAAAAGCGATAAACATAGAAAATGTCTAGCAAATTAAGCAGTCGATTTGTGGGCATACAAACAAATATAAAGTGGAATGTTCATTAACTTTATTTGTAGCAAAATGTTGTCAATAACAAGCGCCATCAAATGTTTCACATGACAATGTTGGCTCATATGATTGGTGCTCATTTACGTTCCATCCAAATACTCAGCACAAGGGGCATATCACTTTAAATTAATAATTGTAATAAAAGTAAATGATATGAATCAAAATTAATCTGAAGTATTATTATTGCGAAGAATAAGGAAAAATGTGCGACCAAAAGTAATATAGAACAATGATAAAAAGCGGCTTTACTTTGAATTATTCGCTCCTTGGCAAAGGTTTGGCAATAGTACAGTTGCGCTCACTTTGGCACCAATCTCATGCAAAAAAATAAAATAAAAATATATATTAAATGGATCCATTTCGTATGTCGTAAGAAAGAGAATGTCACATTGGAAAATTTCCCATAAAATTTTAATCACAGGTGAATCATTCTCTTCTCCATCACTTTCATCCGAAAAGTTAATCATTTACACACGAAAAAAAAAATTATCTACGATCATACGCTATAAATATATTTGTGGCCATGAATGTGTGGTTGTTCATATTGTATATTATGCATTCGAAGTGCTTAAAAAGTGAGCACCGCATGACGAAAATGCTTGATGAAATTCTGACGATATCGTGCCATTCAAAAATAGTATATTCATAAATGAAAATTATTTATTCATTTGATGGTTGAACAGAAAATCATAAATTTAAATACCCATCGCTTGCATACATGCACATCACATACATACTGTAACACGATCAAACAATGATGATGGAAGGAAATATACAACAAACAGACGTTGAGAAAATACAAGCAAAACATAAATATCTAAAAAGAGAAAGAGAGAGTGAATAAGTGTGAAAGGAAGAAAAATTATTTACGAGTGTCAATGGTTTTCTGTATGTTTTTTCTTCTCTTACTTTCTCTCTCTCTCTCTCCCTCTCTCTTCGCTTTCAGTTTTCATTCGCATGTTTTATGTACATTCGTTTTGAGCTTTCTATGCACGTAGTATACAGAAACATTGCTTCGGAATAAACGACGAACTCACATCGATTCATGTGAAGAATTGGATAAGCTACCAAAGTAAAAAGATAAGTGGAAAAATCAGAGAAAAAAGCATAGATCTTTCGCGTTCATAGTCGCGTGTGTTTTTGCGGTTGCCGTTTGAATGTTTTTTTTTGTTTGTTTTCTTCTTCACATTTGTTTAATAGGTGCATCTGGTATAGCCGCGCTATTGCAAAACAATTATCGTGTTTCTTAAACTATATACGTTTAATTGATTTTTGTTGTTTTATAACTATAGTTAGTGACTTCGTTTAACAACAATTCGTACATATAAATTACAGAAATGGTTTCTTCTCATATTGACTCGTGTTTGCCGTATGATTCACCGTTCATCTTCTTATAAATAAAAATTGAGAAAAGAAACGTCTTGCATTTCGGTTGTTGAACTATTTAAAATGGTGAATGGATAATCCTTTTTTAGTTGTCCAGGCGCCCTAGTAAGAAATGAAAAGAGAGAGAGAGAGAGAGAGAGAGAGAGAGAGAAACGGACGATACAGATAAAGAAAGTGAACGAAATGTAGACTCTTCATTGCAGAGAGAGTGAGAAAGAGAGAATACCGAATCACCTTTAATGCCACGGCTATTTGTTAGTGTTTACTCTCGCACAAAACCACATCTGCAGACGATGTAAATAATAAACTACTTGCAAAAAGGATTTGCTAACAAGTTGGTATCAATTTCATGCCAAATGTTGAATATGTTGAATATGTTTTTGCATTTATGTTGCACAAAAATAGACACACAAACGTGTGCTCGAATGTGCGTTACAATGTTCACTCGATTTTCTTTATATTTCGATGTATAAATGTTTGTGTGTGTGTGTGTGTGTGTGGTTCTGCAGCTTCGTTAATTCGAGCCAAATAGCCGTTGTATGGTGAGTGTTTTTTTCTTCTTCTGCTGCTGCTTGAGTTTTTGCAGTTTTTCTTGTTGCTGTTATTGTTGGTTCTGTTGTAATGTCGCTGTAGCTTTTGTGTAGATATTCAAAATTCAATAGAAATGTCCTTCATACATTTCAGCCAAATGCTTTTGAAATATAGATTCCTTCAACGCTTTTGTTTTTATAGCCTAGGCAATGGGACAAGAGGATGAGGGTAAGCAGTTGGTCAAAAACTTTCGCATCACTTCTCGGCTGGTTTTTTTTGTGTGTGTTGGCCATTCGTTTGAACCAATTTAAGAAAAGCGGAACAATATAAATAAATAAGAAGAACAGCGCCGCGCGTCCGATACATGGCAAAAATGGCAGAAAGCATTTTGAATTTTCGATAGTCAACAACTAGAATCTAGAAAGAGAGGTAAAAAAAAACCAAATTGAAGTGTACAAAAGAGTAAGAGACAGAGCTGAGAGCTGAGAGCTGAGAAAAGGCAAATGAGCTAAACAAGAGTATGTAGAGAAATGACGGGTACAAGGGATTACAAAGCAGTAAAATTTGGTAGTGCATGTTTCAGTCATAAACATGCAGCACATTTACGAGCGCATTTCAGTCGAATGTGTGTGCCTGAATGTTGAATGTGTACCACTCTTTTGCCCAAAATGTGGAAAAGTCAGCCGCCCAAAAAGCACACAAAAATAATAGAAAATATAAAATTGCAAAAGAATAACAAAGCGGGTACAAATTAATAATGAAGCGCAACGGGATTTATGCGCTAGTAATGCCGTACGACGGCGTTTCCCTCAGCCACTCATTTTTTTTCTTTCCTTCGTTTTTCATTCCATTACAATCTTCCTTTTTTCACTCTCCTACATATTACTTTGCTTTTTTATATTTGTTTTTTTCTCTCTCACTCTCTCTCTCTCTGCCGTTTACTTCAAAATATTCGTGTGCTGAATGTAGATTTGTAGATGTATGGTCGCTGGTTTGTTTCATTTTTATCATGCCCATTGCTCTCTAAATGAAGATTGCATTTCGCGCCAAACATTTTTGCTCCACGAAAATTATGGCCATGAATACAGTTGACAGTTTAAAATCAGTAGATCATCACTACCAACGAAACGGTTCTTTTTTTCCAAAAAAAAAATGGCCAAACATGAATCATGCGGCATGTAATGGAAATTTTTTATGAAAAAATTAGAAAAAAAAATAGTTACATATACACAAACCACAAACAGTCAATATAATTTTAGCTTCGATTTAAATAAAAATGAAGTATTTGAATTCTTTCAACAAAGTTCTTTTGTTCCAAGGTGTTCATTATTGTAATGCAAAATGAGCTTCTCTCGTGAGTCGAAAGTTATTTACTCTTGCAAGAGAAAAAATGAAGGTTTTTTTTCGTTAAACTTTAAGTTATACCAACTAAATAACATGTCTGAAAGTAAAAGTACTACAATTTGGAGTTATTCTGCTATGCATCCTCTAGACGTATTTTGATTTTAGCCCCTTTTTTGTACAATTAATTTGTTCTTCTCCCAATTTTTCCGTTTTTTTATGTGTTAATTTTTTCCTTCGTTTAAAAATGCCTAAGTCATACACAGTGTGTATTACACACATACATACGGCTGTACCGTTTCGAGAATATGAAGTTGAATAAATAAAATATATTGTGAAAGCATTGTTACTGCTGTTGGCACACAATGCACTTTCATCATGAACATTATTTATTGCTGATTTATTTCGTATAATCATCATAATCAGTCCAGTAGCAGCAGCAGCAGCAACAGAGACACCACCTCTGCAGTTAGAATCGAGACAAGCGTGTGATTACAACGCAATAAATCGCAGCTATATTTACATATATGCTTATTAAAACATGCAACAATGCAACTCATTATCACTGCCAGAGCTAAAGCAATGTTGGCGGCGACGACGGTGGTAGTGATGATGATGGTGATGGTTGTGGAGAATGCCAACAAACAACACGTATACATTACATACATTTTCCCATTCAATATATATTATTGTCTGCTCCAGTTTGATATGACGAGGATAACAATAGACCAAATCGACGACTCGTTGAATGAAAAAAAAAAACGAAGCAAACTTATAGCAATCATCATTTCTTCTCATCATTTTTTAAAATATCTCTTTCAAATGGGAAAAGTATTAGCTTCGGTTGAAAATGTGCCATGAAAGAAATCTTATGTATTTTTGGTGTCGGACACTGTCGGTTAATTTTGATCAGACATTTTAAAATGAAGTGGAACTTTTCAGGTGTACAAACTCTACCCTAGAAAATGGGAAGATTATTTTTTTGGTAAGAAAACCCCGCAAATAAAATTCCCAAATAGATGTAATGCTGCAATGGGATAGAGAGGTAATGCTGCAATGGGAAAATGTGATGCCTCAAGGGTAATTCTTCCCTTCGCCCCTGCTGTGGGCACAGGGCAACCCATGATCTAAGTCACTTATTTACTTTACTGATGGACCGTTACTTGGAGTTATTGAATTTCCATCCAATTATAAGCAATTTTTACATTTTTTTCAGAAATATTTCACAATTCATCAATTTGCAACGTATTCTGTACCGACTTGAAAAGGTTCGTTTTATCCATGTAAAGTGATTTCCCATTTTTTTTGTTCTCTTGTATATGAGATGGCATGTTGCAGATAAGCATATACAAATCTGCAGAAGAGATAGAACGGAATTGCATCGCTTATTAAACTGATCTGAAATGTCTACAAATATCCGACAAATAATTCGTTGCGTCATTAATAAATACACGAGTAAAAATAAAAAGTATAAATTCAGCAAAAAAATGTTCTATGTATTCATAAAAAAAGTCATACATAGCATCCGTCAAAGGCAATGTAAACAGCATAGCCCGACGAAAATTCGGTGCTTGATGTGATGACGATGACGAAAACAATAATAATAACAACAACAACAACAATATCAACGGAAAAAATGTTTCAGGAATCATACAAATGAGCATGCATTACGGCAAAAATACAATTCAATGGTTTATTAAATTCTGTGATCAAACACTTGAAAATAATGAAACTGATGAACATTTTTCAATTTGTACGACATGGTTAAACAGGAGAATGATATGTGCCGAATGTATATGTACCGTATATTACAGACGATTCGTATTTTGTCATAAAAATCTTTTGAATGAAATGTTAGAGTTTTATTACGTATCCTGAATTTATATTTATTTCAATAGAATCTTGCCCTTCGAACAGATCAACAATAAAAATGAAACGAAAAAAAACTCCTTTGAAATGAACACAATTTATAATATCGTTTCGTCTAACAAATAATTGTTTTTGGCCCACTTAGATGAGTGGAAAATGTTTGCTTCTTTATATGCGTGTTAATTCATAATCTTAACGATTGTATAATGGAATTTTGGTACAAAACTGTACGGAGCACGCGAAACGGTAAGTGCTTTGCTTTCAAAGAAAAAAACCACCAACAATAATTCTTTTTGTTTATATCTCGTATTGGCCGACGCCGATTTCATTGTGACACAGATGGTGGAAAATGCTGCACGAAAATCCACGAAACACCGCTGGGTGTTTTGTGTGTGTTATACTTCATGCCAAAGATCGAAAGAAGTATTAGATGAATAAATCAGGAAATTTTACATTAAAATTTATTATACACAAAATGGAAATGAATTTTATATGGTTGTCTACTTTTTTTTCTTCTTCTTCTTCCTCAAATAAATGTGAATTTTATTATTCTATTTATTTGCATCGCAGTGAATGTACCATATGCTATGTGTTTCGGTGTTTTCCTCTCTTACTACCAAATAATTTATCTTCATTTGATAAGGGGCACATCAGTGCCAATGTTATCTTTACTTTTGGCTTGTGTGGTTATCTCGCTGTGTATGGTTTGTCGCATGAAAAATGTTGAAAATATTGAAACTGAAATCAATGCAAAACAATTGATTACAAAAAATGGAAAATTGACATTATTTTCGTTGTCTTATTTCGATAAATATTTGCGCACAAGTTGAAAAATACTTTGAATAGAAGCATCAAATCATGTTACACACATACAACGAACGCGAGAAATAAAACACAAACCATACGAGAATAACAAAGTCCGTCAAATCCTTAAACCATATTTATAAGACCCAAGTGATTTAAAAAAATATATATATATAAATAAACACAAGAATTATATGTGGTAAGTGTGTTCCATTGGATTTGTATTCACATTTATTTTTCACTTTGTCTTTCATTCGCGACATATTTTGTTGAATGTAGAAAATATCTCTCTTCACTAAAAGCATCGCATTTCTTTTAGAAAATATTCTTCAAAACAAATAAGCGAATGAATAAATTCAAACCGAAGCATCCACAATTCAGTGTGGTTTAATTATACACATAACAATATTAATAATAATATATAAACGATATCGCTGTAATCAGAGACTGTTTTCTTAGCAGCATAGGTGAGAGGAGCGCTCTAATGAGCCAGACAAACATTCAGAACCCTAAAAACATTCTTGGGGACCTTAGATTTTTTCGAATTGCTAGGGTTTTTTGCCAAGAGAATTTTTTTTGATTTGCTAGAAATTCTTGAGCTTAATTCCTCTCCAACGCAATTTCTTCCGAAGTGGAATGAATGATCAAGTTTTACTTGATGTTTTACCGCGAGAACCCTTTTTAGTAAAAGGGATACTAGATAAATATGACTCTTGTGAGAAGCCTCCACGGATTTTGCCAGGGACCCTACGTGATTTTGCCATCGCTCTTCCCTCCTAAAAAATTCCCGTCAGTACCTATGGCCATTGGTATAGCTTGCATCGGATTGGGAAGTTTGATCAACCTGCCACGATTCTACGATACAATTTCGTACGAAATGTTCAGAATTTAAAGAGTAGATCTATTAATTTGAGTCGATTTTTTTAAATAAAAAAACGGTTTTATTCCCAACAGTTTTGACGGAATCCCGGTACATCAGAATTGTGGTACTGCGATAACGAATAGAGTCAAACATCAAAATGTCCCCTTTTTGGGTGGCTTTTCTTCACAAAAGTGAAGTGGAAAAACTTTCACCGTGAAAATTATATCAAATGGAAATGAGTTGAAAAATATTTTTACGCCATTTACAAACATGATTGAACATCTTTATACAATAACAAATTGTATCGATGTTTCATAAACATCAATGTCTAAAACCCAACTCTCGAACTGATTTCAGAATAGAAATTGAAATTAAATAAACTTATAATAGCAGCAAAAGTAATTTAGTAGATCTCAAGTAAAACGAATCTAATTTTCCGTAATTGTTTGTTGTTTTCTTTTTTCTTCATTCGATTATTATGAATGAGAGACTTCAGCAAAAGTTACAGTGCTGAACCAATGTCAGGACAATAAGACACCTGTTTGATGACTTAAACAGTTGTGCTCTCTTGTGCATATCTTTGATGCGCCCTATGTTTGATTCGGTGTTATTCCACCACAATTGCTTTACGTTCGTAAAATAAAACAAAGACTACATGTTGTTCGCCGAGTGTAAAACAAAGTATTCACGAAAATGTTCGAAGATGCATGTTGAAAATACGAACGTGAAGCAAACGGAAGCAACATGATTAATTACGGTCAAGTTGAAAAATAAATTTTCCAAATTTAATGCACTGTTGAACGAAGTTATTTCATTATGTGCCTTAAAATCAGTGATGGTTTTTTCCTATCTGAATAGCGCTAGCTATTCGCAGCGTCTGAACAGCATTGCTGCCCAGATGCTGAATCGAAGCGGTTGCCGCACGCGTTTTGTACCACACAACATATTGTCATATAGTCTAAGTAACCAGTGAGCTCACAGAGTATGATACACTAATACTATAGTCAGTATACAAACGCATGTCGAACAGAGAACGAATGCGAACGTATATGCTCTTTGTGGTACAAACGAAGTGTGTTGCACGTGCGGCAACCGCTACGATTCAGCATCTGGGCAGCAATGCTGTACAGGCGCTGCGAATAGCTAGCGCTATTCAGATAGGAAAAAACCATCACTGCTTAAAATGAAGTGAAATTACACTTAGAATTTAGCGTTTATTTTATAAACTTACTACATCACCTTCCAGACCAAAATTAAAATCAACAGCCGAGTAGCGCGCCTACGTTGAACACCGTGCAATTTGCGTTGTGTTGCTAAATTTTGATTTGAATTTTTGACGCGCCGCCTTTGAATTGCTTTATATTTCGGTGGAAGTAATTTTTATAATGAAAGATTCACATCAGTGAAAATGCATAATTCAATAACAGCAAACAATGGCCGGTTGGAATCTTCGAAGGCGAAGAAGAATGATTTCATTTTGATTATTTAATTAAAAGTGAATTTTGAAAATGTACCCCTCAGTTTTGCAACTCTCGTATCTTATCTACATAACACTCATCGCACCTATAAAAATGGTTGTATTGCATCGAGCGAGCATTTGTTGAATTGAACGCGATCGCGTCGTCAGTAAATCGATTTAAATGAAACAAAGAAACTTCTGCCAAACTGATTATTATCTTTTGCCGACATAATTAGATGTGGCAAAAACTATTTTTCGCGTACATATTGGGACGTCAGGTTTCGTGTACGAAATGAACTATTGCTCTTTTGAAATTCAATTAAATTATTTTAATACAAAAAATACGATTTCACGTGTTTCCCCCCCTCAAAAACAACATGAATATGAATTATTATTTTCGAGATTAGAAATTCTATTATTTCATAGAGTAGTTTGAACTTCTATTTTAATTTATTTCAAATGTACGGCGAACAATCGTATAATTGTTGTTAAATTCGTTTTAAAGCGATGATTCAATTCTATGAAACATAGGTGTTGACGCCAACATTTTTTGGAGCGGTAATGGCAAATATCCTCGAGAAAATTCGAGACAGGGCCGTCAAAAGTCTATTGTATCTATTGCGAACAATAGAAAAGAGGTAAAATAATCATTATGGTGGGAGAGAATTTCGTAAACAAGTTACAACCTCCCAAACAAATCGAAAGAATTTTACTTCTCGAAACTCTAGGAAATCAAGATCGCTATAAAATTATCTAGAGCGAAGCGTTCTCAGATTTTTTTTAAAGAGCCGCTGTCGAATACAGTTAAATGGCCAACTGCTGCTGTTGATAGTTGCAGTTCACCAGAGCTGAGTTACCATGTACGACAACATAATATCGTTTGCTGGGAAAACTGCCTGCATTGACTTCGCATAAAAGAGAAAATAGAAGAGTTTGGAGATTATACTCTACCTTTCACTCTCATACAAAATCAGTGTGGTGAAGACGTTAGGTCGAAAGAATCCACTTTGGCTGCTGATTAACAGCAATTATCAAAAGTAGCCCCTAGACAGTTAGCACGAGCCAAAAGATGTACTGAGTTTGTTTTTCAAATCGATAACCATCCGGTAATTTTCGTTTCTCAAAAGATAAAATTGGATTAAGAAATTGAACTGAATCTGTCAAATTCTTCACTGTAAAATATATTAGACGGTATGACTTACTTGAACGAACCAGTTAAAGTATCAATTAGCCTCTTTAAAAATCGAATTGACTGTAGTTGATTTTGTCAAATTTCATTCGATTTAATTTGTTCCAAATAAATCCAGGCTGAAAAAGAAGATTGCACAAAAAACGAATTTTTTTTTTATTCATTGTGAAATTGATTTAATGCATCAGTTCTATACAATTGTCAGTATAATCAAATGAAAATCTTAAATTATGCAATAATAAAAAAAATATGTATACATATGTAGTTTTATGAATGTTTTGAAAATTGCAAGCCGCATTTTAATTTGAAGCATTTCATCAAATTAGATAAAAATGAAAACTAATTGTGATTGAAAAGCAATTGGATCATATAAAAACGTTGTTCCCTTGGGAGAAAACAAGCTGATAATATGATTTCTGTGAGAATATGTAATGGTTTTGAAAACAGGTCGGACAGTAAACGAAAAAGAAACGATTTTGTATTTACCAAATTGAGCCATAAAATGGATTGCCTTACACTATGCCGAAGCATTTGATCAAAAAGAGCATTATTACATCATGACTTTATGGAAGCGATACAAAAAAACGCATATCCCGTCTTAAAAAACTAGTTTCTTTTCATACATGAACTCTTCATAAATATTACAACTTTAAAATAAAATAAATTTGCTTAAATCATATATGAAATTTGTTAACGTGATTGCGTACGATCAAAATAGTAAATGTAACTTGTTTGTAATTGCTGTTGTTGCAGTTTCTGTTGCTATAGTAATTCGATTCTTCGTTTTTGTTGTTGTTGTATGATGTCGATGTAGGATGAATAAAGTGTTGTTTATTTTTTGTTCTTTTTGCCAAGCGTAAGCGTGTGATGGGAAGCAGTCATCTGTGTCTTGCGGCGATTAAATTCCAAAAATTCTTCTTCCAATTTTTTTCGTGCCTCTTCGAGTTTTCGTTTCTCTTCTGCATGATCCTTTTTCAATTTATCGAATTTGGCATGCAACTGTAAAGAAATCATTAAATATCGATACGATTGTGAGATGTGTTCGTTCATAAATACTTACATCCTTTTCACTTTCTTTCAGTTCAGCTTCTTTCTCTTTGACACGAAGAACAAACATTTGTCGCATTTCATCTTCTTTACTTTGTAATTCAGCCAAATGATTCGAACGTTTTGCTTCGAATGTTTGCTGAAATGATACCTAAAACAATGAACATAAAAGATAAAATGTGAGTGAGTGTGTGTGGTCAATTCGAAAAATTTGATTTCTGATAAATTCAATCACAATCAAAATGGAGATGACTGTGACTGTCAACGTACTGGTTTATTATCGCTGTCTACGTCTGTGAATCCCATTTGTTCGAGACGTTTTTGACGATACAATTCATAGTGTCTGGTATGGGTCTTTTCGCGCATATCCTCCATATTCGTGCGGATGAGCATTTCGCGTAATTTCACAAAATCGCAATGATTCTCATTTTCAACTGATGATGACCGAAAGAGAAACAACAACAAAATAAAAAAAAAAAATTAAATGAAAATTGGAATGCACGTTGTGTGCATTGTGTATAGCATACCTTGGACTGTACCCCATGGGTATTGGCGTGCGCGAACAGTTTTATTGCCCATGCGAACAAAGTCGGTGCTGCCGACAACGGCAAATGGAACATGGCTGTTCATCGATGTGTTCACCTCCGATACCGATTCATCGTCCGTGGGAAATTGATAAATATGAACACCATTCGCTGATAGCTCTTGAATGATTTTCGATTTAAAACGTTGCAATTCGGTCTTTGAAATTGTGTCAGCCTTTGCAATGATCGGTATGATATTTACTTTGGTATCGAGCTTTTTCATGCACACCAAATCAAGTGATTTTAGACCATGACCCGTTGGACATATAAAATACAAGCACACATGAATTCGACTGTCATGACATGTGGATAGTGCACGTTTTATTTTCAATTCTTCTTGCAAATACGATTCAAATTGTGCATCAATGTAGTCGACAACGGCTTTGAACGAATCATCTTTGTTAATTTGATCGCCATATCCGACCGTATCGCAAATCGTCAATTTTAATCGTACACTGCTCTCTTGCAATTCATATGTATGCGATTTTAATTTTACATTTGGCAACGTATGAGGACTTGGTGTTGATTCGAAACTGGTATTGAACAATGTATCCATCAATGTTGACTTACCTAAACCAGTTTCACCTAGAAACATTTCACATTATTTTATTTTATTATTTATTATACGCAATTCAAAATAGCAAAATAAAGAGAGAGACAGAGAAATGCTACCGCATCATTGTTAACGCTATTAATATTCTTACCAATGCACATGATATTGAACACAAATCCATTTTGAACGCTCTTATTTACCAATTGATCTGGTAAACTATCGAATCCAACATGTCCAGCCAATTTCAATGTTCGCGGTGTTAGATCAAGCTATAAAAGAAATTAGAAATACATTAATATATAGAAAAAATTGCTTGTTGCAGTTCGTGTAGAAAGTCAAACATTCTAAAATTCTCTTCTCTTCTGGCTGACTAATTTATTCAAACAATGGTTATTTGTTTAGAAAGCAGTACTTTCATTGTTATTCAAAGAGTGTCTGCGATTTTGATCAATAACATGACAAAAAGTATACGAAACGGTCAAGGCACACTTTTCACCGGGCTCATTCTGTCATTCCATTTTGTCGCGTACACGGTCATGAATATCAATTAAAAGTCGACATAATTTAATTATTGTTTGCTTTGCCAATGATGAAAAGTGTACACTATGTAATCAAATTGATTTTAAACCAAATCTAATAATTTACTCTCTCTCTCTTTCTTTCCCTTCACAGTCTCTCTACTTCTAGTATTCGATTCGCTATTGGAACAATATAAATGGTTGAATCACATAAAGAATTCTATTGCATTCAATAAACCGTGCAATAATTTCAAAACGATTGGAAGTCCGTTGATTAGTCAAACCAAACGTTCATATTTAATCGAACTATATTGTCTCTATATGTGTTTGTATTTCGTTTGTTTATTTTAAAGCAACTGTATAATTACAATTTCTATCCATTTTGCCATTCTCAGCACATTCAATCTGGCTGGATTGAATTGTCCAAAGGAGAAAAAAATCGCTTTCTAAATAACCTCGTTTATTGAACATAATTTCTGCCCAAATTGAAATGAAATATTTCATTAAGAACCATAATTACTACCATAGGAGACAATCGACTTTTTTTTAGCTGGAAATCAGTGTACAATACGACATATGAATACTTGGAATTCAAACATAATATGCATGCACATAAGAAAACTGTACAAATGCGTAAGTACGTGACATTGAAAACATGCATGTGTGTCTGTGTGTGTGTGTGTGGAGTGAGTAATTTGTTTGAAGAGAAATAAAAATTGTGAAATAAACCCATTTTAGTCATAGATTTTATAAACAACGTTGAATTCTATACTATTCCAAGTAAAACGTACATGTCTTTTCCGAGAGTTTGCGGAAATGCCTTTGTGAATGAAACATTAGTGGTACTGTCAATGGAAGTAATAAACAACGCCCTAACTGAATGCAATAACGAACCGCATCCAGCAAATTCTTACAATTTTACTCTTGAATGAATGTTGTTTCTTTTTTTGGTGAAAAAGGATTTTTTAAATGTGTCGAATTTGAATAAAAGCAGAGAATTTTTTTGTTTGAAATTCAACATATATATTTTCTATGGTTTTGTGCGATTTGAAAACAACTCTCAGAGATAAATCAATGTGGTTGCTGTTTTTCAAAAACAAAATCGCATTCATTTGCCGATAGAAAACGAATCGTTAAACATATGATACATACTTTTGATATTTGCTCAACATCAACGGCCGCCATGATTATGAGTGTGTGTATTTCTTATGTTGTATGAGATTCACAATCAAATAATACCAAATAAATGTTCTTTTCTATTGCTGTTGAAGGATTCACAACCGATTTTAAACTCGAATGTCAATCGAAAACTGAATAAGAATACGTTTGGTTCTTTCTTATTCAAAACAATTATTTGACACAATAGAAAACTAACTAAAAATCACTGTTGATTTGGCTTTTGTTTTCACTTCAATTTTGAATATCGTTTTTTGTGTCGATTTAGTTTCGGTTGATTGTTTTGTTAACTTAGCGTATATATCTATCAAAACTTCACCAGCAAAAAGTCAAAAGTTGAATAAAAGCAACTGTGTATTGCTGCTGTCGGTTTTGTTGGCGCGCCTGTGCGTACACACTATACGTCTCTTCCACTCTTATTCTCCAGTATTGATGTTGGCTGTGTTTGAGTGTCCATTTGTATTAGTTGAACGCGTGTTAGGGTGTGTATGTGTGTGTACGATATGTCTGATTTGCCGACATTCATATTGTACCATTCGCCTGTGTGTGCATTCGACGATGTATGAACGACTTAAGTGTAGACGATTTAGTTGTCATTTGTGTTGTAAACAGACTGTGTATGTACGTTTCATATCCGATAATGGTTTCAAATGAGAGCGCAACGATGAAAATTAATACAATGTTCGCAAAAATCGTTTATTGTTATTCTTCTTAATAGTATTTGCACATTCAATGCTTGATTAACAATTTTTTGTATCTTTTATTTCAAATTCATTCATGCATTGTTCACTTTAACAACATTATTATAGATTGATGTATGTAGGGTTACACGATGCGATCGATTAAATGATGTCATTTTTGTTTCACTCACTCTTTCAATTCGTCCATCGTATGCTTTCACTTTCGGCTTTGGAAGAGTGAAATTTTGAAATTGTTTCCGTTTGATTATATGTAATTTGTTTTTTTTTTTTTTTTCGTTTGGAGAAAATTCAAAATCACATGAGCAAATTATCTATATTTATTGGATTTTTAATATATAGTCGTAGCAATTTTATGACAATAATGTATATTTCATAGATATCATGGAGTTTTCATAATTGATTTCTTGAAATAATGTTTGCGAGACGGTAGACAGAAAAATTAACTGTTTTCGAAATGGTCGGAGACTTAAAACTTTCTTTAAACTCGTAACGAGTTTAGATTCTAATTCAACTTTAAATTCAGTTAATTTAACTTGATATACATAATTGTTGATTGTTTTGTGCACAATACAATTTTTAGATGGAATTAGATGTGTGTTCATGATGGATATGTGTTGTCTTTTTTCCTGGAAGTAGGGTAGATAGATTCTCTTTGCGATTTTATCATTTTGATTGAAACTTTCAGAAGAAACTAATTGAAATGCATTTAATTTGATTAGGTTAAAAAATCAGAGCACTTTTTATACACATGTTTTCCTACTTGGAAGATTTTTCAGCAACTTACATTCGAGAGTATATTCTACTCTTTCTAATATAAAATGTTGAAAATGTTTCATTTCATTTTTGATTATTTCTCGTTGAATTCCAAATACCAAGAATGGTTTTGGATAAGAAATGCCATTCTTTGACATGGCAAAAACTAGCATACTCTGTACATTTTGTTTAACAATCAACACATTCATCCGCCCTAATATATTATGCACACCGAATTATTGTTTCTTGTCTTGAGAGAATCAGGTTTGTGTGGTGAGTCGCGACGCGTTCTGAATATGTGATGCGAAGAAAACGTTTTGTTTATCATTGCGAGAATAAGTAATTCTATTAAAACTTAGCAATTACAAAAAGCAGCATAAGCAAATGGAAAGTTGCTGTCACCATCGACACTAAGTCAATATTCTATTTATAAAAAAATCCATAAAAAACCATTCTTTTCTTCTATGTAACGAAGTTTAATGCTGTTCTGAAGATCTATTTATTTATCGCTTTGTAGTAATTTACTAGTACGTTTCGTGCGATGATTATTTTATTTAAAAAAAGGTAATATTTTCAATCGTCATAATGTGCTTGAATTCAATTGAATTTTGTTGATTTTTCTATACGTCAAATGTTATTTTGCCATTGCTTTCGACAATGACTTGCCAAATTGCGTCAAACATTTAAGACCCGTTAACATTTAGATTTTAAAAGAGCCGAGAAGATGTACAACATATCAAAAATAAGCTCCTCATCACTAAAGTCTGGAATAGAGATGGCAAAAGGTGATTGGCACTCTTTTCTTCAGTTTATGTGTGATCAATTGGATGTTGATGTTGAACTCTACAATGTTACAACCCAAGATCAAATAGCTAATGCCATAACACTCATGGTATGTGACATATTAAAATTGAACATAATTCTGAAATTGATAAATTTCATGAAAAATAAACGATTCATTTTTATAGATAAGAAATCATCTTATGATCGAATATATAAAATTATCGAAGAAGAAATTGAAGATTATGGAGAGGGAACGCCAAATTTGTGCAGTTGGTTAAGAGCGACAGTAAATAAAGTTGAAGCAATACGAGAATTTAAACCGAACCCAATAAAGCCAATTTCATCCATAAAAGATCCTTTTAAATTAACGAAGATCGAGTATCCAGTTGTGGATTCGAAAGACTTTGAAAAGAAGATTTTGACTTTGAAATCGAAGGGATTATTGTCATCCGGAAAGAGCAGAAAAATTTCGTCTATTGGATCTTCAAAATTTGGTTCGGGTGAAAAAAAAATGTATTCATGCATAACAACACTGTGAAATATTTTTTGCCAGGATTTTTAACGTTGCGGATAGAATGTAAAAAAAATAGTTGTAATTGATATTTCAATCGAAAACAATTTAACTATTGAATAAGATCTTTGTCATCTATTATACAATTTGCTTAGAAATATCGGTCGTATTTGCAAGTGAAAGTAAACGGGTTGTTGCCCACTCATTTAAAATTAATGATTCACTGCAACTTTAGTGGTTTACATATCAATTTTCTCTCTCTCTCTCTTTCTCTCTCTCGGATGGTTTCACACTTTGGTTGTGTCCATTCTTATGGCGCGTTCGTTTGATTTTCCATCAGTTGTAACTGCCTAATGGTCTCATTTAATTGGAAAAAACGAAACGACGAGTAGCAGGACACTGGTGTTCACATTACAGTCACGCACAACCACACGCACACCCACCCACACCACATCCACTGAATATCAAATGTGCACAAACGATCAAGAAAGGGAAAGACGAGAGAATGATGATCGGATAAATTGTTTTATCTTTTTCGATACGGTGGACCGGTGTGACTATCGCAAATCACATTAATATTTAATGTAACGCATGTATGCGTATCGAAAGACACACGAAAAACATGCACACACACCAACATCTTTCAGTTTGTGTAGTGGGTTTGGTTGATGGTTTGTTGTCTAGTGAAGGTGTTATACTTCGCACAAAATTTCTTGCTCTTTCCCATGGCGAATACTTTGACTGATGATTTTCAACCTTAAGAAATGGCAAAAACGAAATGAAATCTATGGATAAAAGATATGGCCCCCTAGAGTTGACAACGGGCTATACAAACACACAAATATATAATATCATATCATATAATAAAAGCAAAGGACTAAGCACATTTTCAATTCCACTTCGTTCAATGTTTCTAATCTTTTTACTGCATTAACTGTTTCTCACAGCGCGTAATGTTGTAATAACATGACACACAAACCATTACCAGAGTATTTGTTTGTTTATTCCGTTCTGGTTTTTTCATTGAAATTGAAATTGGTTTTTATAGCATCCATACAGCACACATTATATTGGGATATATACCTTTTTTACATCGAAATATCTTGTTGTTGGTTATTCTTTTTTTTTATGTTCGAATGATTAGCACATCCAGTGACCACTATTCGGAAATGTCACCTTTTTTCAGCGAGACACACACACACACACAAAACCGAATCGATTTTTATATCGTATTCGTAGCTCGGGGTAATTTTATTTTTCATCACTATTTGCATCTTATGTGCAAAATATATACACCAATTTCGATGGAAACAAATAACGTGGTTTGATGCTCATAATGACTAAATGAAAATCATCTCTCCACCTCCTCTGTTTCCGTCTCCCTTTTGCTATTGATAAATAGAATGAGTGAACTCCTCTCGAAAATGAATGATTGAGAACAATGACTCCGCTTAACTGTAGTGAATCGATGATAGCAACAGATTTTTTACAAACATAACAAATGAAATAAAATTGAAAGTTGAAGTTTGGACAATTTCTTAATGTTGTTCTTACATTGGAAATTCGTGGAAAAAAAACAACTCAACAATGGATTGTTCAAATTGTTAGCGAACATGTGACAGTGAATTATAGACTCAATAACTATAAGACACAAACTCTTTTTGCAAATCTTTCTGCGAATGTTTTGTACATTCATGTGTTGCATCAATATTGAAAACTATTAACGGGCTGTCATTGAGAAATGATGGCGAACCGATTTACAAGGGACAAAACAATCGATGAACAAGGGGTGAAATGAGCGAAACCAAAATGTAATGTATACTGTAACGATTTCGAATGGATAAATTTTCCAAAACATTTTACACGAGTGCACACAGACACATCCAGTGTTCAAACAATTCACATTTACCAAATCAAATAGATCAATTCACAATTTTAATCGATGTCAATTTTTTTAAGTTGATTCGATATTTATCAATGACGTATGAATCCTTTCTTTCATTTCCATTTTGCAAATTATTTGTATCAAAAAGAAGCGATACGTCAATTCGTCACACAAGAAATCAAATAAAAATTCAATGGCAAACACTTCATTCACAAGGCAAATTGTCGAATGTACATTAATTCATCATTTCATGGTCCTTTGTCGATGTCAGTTTTTTTGTTTTCATCCCACCTTTTTTGTTCACATATTTGAATTCATTCTTACCGTGATTGCCATTAATTTGCCCTGCTTCAACTATAAAAAACGGTCATTATTTAAAAAAAAAACTTCAAGCCTAAAAACGAAGTTGATAATGAACGAAAAAAATAGAAACTTCAAGTAGTTTATTGGAACTGATCTAAAAATACGGGCTTAAACAAGAAATGATCACATGGGCAAGTATTAAAATGTTTGAAAATGTGTAGTTCGCTAAATGACTGTCATGTTGTTGTATTGAGGCTATCACTTTCGAGCCGGTGAATGTGCGGATGCATTTCTTTCACGATTCATCTGTTGAGTCTCTTCGGTTAGTGCCAATTCTGCTTTGATTTTATTTATCTCATTCTTGGTTGCCTCAATGTTGGCCTTGAGTTGACGCACAATTTCTACCTCTTCTTTGCCACACTTGTGAAAAAAGAAACAAAGCACATATTTTATCATCTTCCGAAATTAATGCATATCGGGCGTTCGTATCAAGCCTTATTTATCATTACCTGACTGTATTTGGCCATTGTATCAAGTTTGTATGAAAAATCCGCCTGTGCATGAGAAATTTCGTTGATGTCATCAATATTATGGTTTCCCGCTTTTGAAATTTCTTGTGTGTGGATTTTCAAACAAGTCAACCTTGAAATAGATTACTTAAATTAATAAACATCCAACAATTTGACATTTTTTAATCATTTCGACATCAATTTTGTACCATTTATAAATTCTATCGAATTCTTGTAATTCACTCACATGTGCTGATTTAACATCTGCAAGCGTTGTAATTCGACGCATTCCACAATACGTTCATGATAATCGTTTGCCAAATTCGCACCAATCGCCAACAAATCTTTTAATTCTTGTAAATATTTCTCGTGATCTGCCATTATCGATTGCACTTTTTCATGAAATCAGCGATATAAACTGTCAAAACGTTGAAAATATCCAAATTATTCAAGAAAACAATGCAAAGTAACACCGCAATCAGTCGGTTTGACAGTTGATTTTGTAAACGAATTCAAGCCAAACACAATGGATTCACACATTCCAAATCATATTTTATAATCGATGAGTTTGTATTAAAACACGCTCAACCATTGACAGGATATTTTTCTGTTGTTGTATTAGTCTTCGCAAACAAACAGACCCGAACAGACCAATACAAAGACTTCAAATGTTTACATATCAATGCTCGACGCATTTAATTTGGTTCGTTTACAGTATTGAAATGTATTCGAAAATGAGTCAAAAGAACCATACAGTCAAAACAATGAAAGTTTTTAATGAAAATAACAAATGTGTACACCGTAATCGTACCACGTATGTGTTAGTGTTACATTCATTCGATATAATCTCTTAATTGATTCAACGAATTGGATGTCTTAATGCGAATTTATCTCTTTGTGTAATTTGGTTTTTGGTACCAACACAATCATTTCAGTTTATGTTATTAAACAGTTGCCTTTTTCGTAACTTACGCTGCAAAAAGATTCGCAAAAACAATTGCATTTCTTTGTTCTTAATCTAGAATCTGGTTTGATTAGGTTGAATCGCATGAAATATTGTAACAAACAATGAAAAACTTCACTATTTTTATGAACAAATTTAATCAAGTTTTTATCAACTACAGAAAATATTACGTTTTAATCGGTTTATAAAAAAATATTTTATGAATTGAAAAATAAAAAATGTGTTTCGAATTGTGTAATCAGGATGTGGGCTAACGTCATTGGCGTTTGTTGGCGTTGGTGTCTTCCGTTGTTGACGGTGAGTGTAAATCATTTTGGTTTTGCACTTTTTTTTTGTTGGTGTCACATGCATCATCCTCCGATGAACTGCTTTCCAGCATGGTGGCAATAACACTTTGGTAATAATCATCAATGACTCCTTTGCGAATGAGTTGAAACTCTTCTCTGACTTCTTTCATTTGTTCTGAAATAAAGCGACATGAAAAATACCTTTCCAATCATTTTTTTTTTGCATAAAAAAGCGCTTACCCAGTTGAGCAATCAAACGGTCGTTCAACACTTTCCATTCGCTGACATCGGCCATCATTTTTGTGATGGTTTCATCAGCAAGTTGCACTCGGTTTTCCAAAGAGTCAGCCATATTTTAATGACCTGATTTCAATGGAACTTTTTCTTAATCAATTTACTTGAAGACTTGCAAAAAAAAAATGTTGCCACAGTCAATTCAAATATGCGTGCACTCAGGTAAACGGTTAAAATTGGAATGAGTTGGGCGTATTGTGTTGATATTGAAATGGGCAGAAAATTTGTTTGCAAAAAAAAATCGTATCTGTCGAAAGTTGTTGTGAAGAACATCAATGTCATGTAACTGTTGTTCCCGTTACAGTTTTGCTTTCACTGGATAATTCTTTCCACAATATTAACGTCTGTTTGTTTATCATTTGGATCGAGAGATGAACAACGCAATGAACTCTTTGTTTTTAACTGATTCATTTACAATGACGCAACAACTTTTGGGCTTACTTGTTTTGCAATACATTAACAGTGAGACCGAAAGCAACACACCGAGAAAAAGAGAGAAAATATGGAAAGATTACTTGTTGACTTTATTGGCGATATGCATTTGGATGTGTGTTTATGAACGAGAATAACGGCTTGCGGTTCGAAGAAATATAATTGAGAGAGCATTCAACGAGCCACAATAAAAAGTGTTCAAATTTGCTACCAAAATGAATGTAACTCGCAAAATTGATTTCGACTCAAATTGAATATCCAATGGTGACGTTAATGGATCTGAATATTAATAAGATTATCTGTCTCCCTGAAATCTATTCCAATATCATTTTTCATTTTTTACCTCTTCGATAGCATCGACATAGTATTATTTTTTTTTACATTTGACATAAACATTTTCTTTTATACATTTGGTCAAATGCCCTTTTTCCGCGTTGTTACATTCACATATGGGGGATGTCAATTTAATGCGTGCATAAATTGTGTCATACATACATTTAAAAGAAAACGGGGCAAAGAAAGTGAAGGAAAATGGTTTTATGCGTCGAAGGGTTGATCTGGTTGTTTGCACGCGAGGCAACGAAGGAGCTAAATATCATCGTATATTTCTGGTGAAATGTTTTATATTTTGTGGAAAGTTGCCGAAGATTACATAAAGTTAAATCCACATAGGTGAGAGGGTATGATCTGTACATCGGCAAAACAAGTGAATAAATACATTAACTTGATCTTGTTGGTGTTTTCACTCTTAAAAAAAAAACACGACATTGAATCAATGCAAAGGGGTTCGATTTGCCTTATTGATTTCTTTTTCTCTTACAAATACAACTGCGTTGCTTTGGCCTTATCTCATCGTCGTCATCCTTGAATTGTAAAACGCTCGCTGAATTCATATATATCGCTGAAGAAAAATTCATAAAAATGATTGTAAACATAAAATATTATGGATGTTAAACAAATATATTATTATGGTTGTTCGCTTATATGCGTGCCCTGCTATTTTATAGTTTTGTTCCATTCATAAATTTCGATGTATATTGAAGAGGGACGCGACGAAATGGTATGGGATTTTTGTTTTTACCTCTTCCCATATGTACTATAATTCAACCACACTTCAGCCGGTGTACTTCGTTCTAAACACATTACCAACATCGGAGTGTATGTGTATACGTTTCATTTGACTGTGGAACTCGTACATCATTTTTTTTCTCTCGTTTTGTTTGTAAAATAATCAACTAGTTCTTTTCACGCGTTTCATCTTTATCCATTCGATATGACCGTGTATATCGATGCCGTTCCTGCCGTTGCTGTTGCCAGACTACATTTTTATGAGTGTCGGTCATATTATTATATGATAAACTTTTGGCCAAGCAAAATAAGTAAACACACATAAAATGCAATGCCAAGTACAAGTTCATTTTGAAATTGACAGCAATAAAAACATATGAAAAAAAAAGGTACGTTTTGATTTTGTATGTATGACAGTGATCTATACATTGGAATATTGTTACATGGCTTGGTTTTTACCTTGGTTAGTTTCATGAATAACGTTTTTTTTTATTTAATGGATATCGATGGATATTTTCGATTCTTAATTTCAGCTCAATTACGTCTTTGAATCCATTCAAAAAATATCCGAAATGGCTAAGTACTTTGTGGCTCCTTCAAATCTCTCTTTTTTGGGCAAATGTCTTTTAATTAATTCAGTCTGTAGTTCGAATGATGTTCGATGTTGCGGTTGAATTTAAGGTGTTCATAACACGAAATTGCATTGAAGTATTCAGTGTTTGAAACGAAAATTGCCACAAAAACTCATTTGCCCGATTTCTTATGTCAAAATACAAAAAAACACTTCGATTTTGAAGGTACTTCAATGTAAAATCGATATTTCCATCGAGTGAAATGAAAGTTATAATTGAAAACTTGAAAGACCGTTCCTTGAAAGCCATAAGTTTTGAATTTTACTTATTTTATTTCATTTTTCTATACACTCCTTTGCATTTTTACTACGAAACGAATTGAAGGCTCTAGTTGTATGACTAGAATTGGGGAAGTTCATGAAAACAAAGTCCATTTACATTCCGTCTACATTTTCAAAACGATTTTTTTTTCATTTCGATTGTCGTCCGTGCTGGCGTTCACCCACCCACGATTCGAGGCATCCCATTTAAATCAAAGAAAATGATTATAGCAATTGTGGCGAACCAAGAAAAAAAACGAAAAATTATGTAGGAAACTTCTTCAAACTCAGCATGAAGTAGTGATCCAGATCATAACAAAAATACTTAATCTAAAACTTATTTTGCATAAACAAAACGTAAAAAACACACAAAATGTAAAAGAATAAATACTGAATTTATTAGATAAATTTTGTAGGTGGACACATGTGTAACGAAAGAACAATCGTTATTATTGATTCAAGTATTTAACGAGAGTGATTACCATTGCAAATTATTCAAATTTCAAGCAATTCTAATCTTACTCATAATTTTATGGACATGACTACAACACAAACATCATTGTAAATAATCATCATCCACAAGCTATCCAAATTAATTTACGAAAAAAAAAATAAGTTTTCGGCTATTTTTTGCCGAGATAATTTTGTTCACCATCAATAGATCCGATGAATATTCCGAAAAAACATCAGCTTCATAGAGAACGAGCTAAATTTTTTTTACAAGAGTGAGAAGTTGTCGTCGTCGTGAAAAGCGGAAAATGCTGAAACATCGGTATAGAAAATGTGTGTTGTTGTTACATTCAATAGTAATAGTAATGGTTGTACAACAAACGTACCGAATAATAAGCGAATGAGAAGAAATGAACAAAAGAGGGCTGTGCCGATCAAATGGGTAAGTGCTTGTACTGGTGAAATGCGAGAAATGACACCGGAAAATTAAAAAAAAACCAACGAACAAAATGCAGAGAGAGAGAGAGAGTAACGTTGAACCGAATATGAATCCAGCACGAAGTCTAAACAGGCAAGTCTGGGTCTTTTTTCAGTTAAGAGCATAACTGGCATACAATGAAGGCGAGTGGCAGAGAGAGAGAGAGAGAGAAAAGAATGAAGCGATTCGGGTAATTATTGGCTTTGGCCCCAGGTGCACTTTGCATATTACATAATATTTTGAAACTGTATTTAAAATATCATCTACCCACCGAAAAGTGCGAATGAATGAAGAAAATATTCTCACAGCGCCGATTTTTATCTACATACTCGATACAGAAAAAAGACAGAGAGCGAAGCCGACAGAGTGGTAGTATACAATACAGCACGCCAGAAGAGAGAGAGAGAGAACGAGCGAAAAAGGCCTGATCGACAAGAAAATTCACATTTTAAATTGAAAAATTTATGTATTTAACGGATACATGTATTTGCAAATAGACAGATTTTATTTCGACTCATATTTTTCTCTGCCTCCTCACTTTCTTATAGTCACTCAAACCATTCGTTATTCGATGGTGTTATGCTCGTTCCATATTGCACTGTGTATGACATTGGTTTTGTTGTAATGAGCAACAAACATAATAAATAAAGACTCAATAATAATAAGTACAAGTGGCGATGAAAATGAGATGTAAACGAAGGGAAAAATCTTTTCTTTTTTTATGCATATACAAATGCTTGTACTCAAAAATTCATCAACTTGTCGCTGTTGAAATCGTGTGTCCTGCCAATTAAATTGATCCATTATTATTAACTACTCGATGATTTATTTGCCGACAAGTTTTTTTTTCGCAATAAATTCAAAATAATTTTTTTTATTCAATTTATGTTAAGAATAAACCGTATTGTATCTGAAGGATTGATATGTATACTTCTCGCATTTCGTTTGGTTTGAAAAAATGGAAATTTAGTGTTCAAATGAAAAAAAAAAAGTATGTATATTTGTGAATTAAAATTGTTGTGGCGACTTCTGTGTTTTAGTAAAAATTTGTTCATTGTTCATTAGTTAGCTTCTTGGCTAAAGAAAGAGCCAAGTCGAAACATAGATAGAAAAATATACAGCGATAGAATGAACTGGTAAAAGCACTAAAGGTATTGGATGCCATTACAAAGCATTACACTCTCTTTTGTTGTTGCAAAATAACATTGCATTACGCTCTCTTTCTTTAGCCTGAAGCCATTTTAAGTGGTTTCCTTTCATAATTACTGCGAATGTGAATTGCAAATCCATTACGCCCTTTGTAGCCGATGCCGGAGCGTTGTTGATATTGTCGTGTGTGTGTGTGTGTGTATGTCGCTCGCTCTGTCTATCTCCATCTTTTTCTATGTGTTGTTTACGTTTGCAAGCTTCACTAATTTTTTTTTCTTCATCTCTTCTTCAAATATATTTTTCTAGATGCTTTCGCATAATATGCACATTTGCACATATTTTATAAAATATATTTTAATATGCTGCAACTGCTGCTGTTGCTTCCCTGCTGGTTGCTTTTCGCAAACCATTCAAACTACTTTTCTCTTCTGCATATCTGTACAATGTTAACAGGCTACATGACATGATGCACAGTCATACAGACAAATTCGCTATTACACACCTACAAACCCGTTAGTTAATGCATGGAAAATCGTATGCTGTAGTATAAATATTAGTTGTAAAATTTCCTAAATGTGTTTTTATGTGTGTGCACTTCATTGTAATTAGTGATAAACGGGAGTAAAGGGTGAGAGCGAGAGAGAGAGAGGGAGATGCCATTGCTCTGATAACATATCGCCAAATGCGATCGACTGAGAAGGATATAGCGTAAAATTAGAACAACAAAACCATTAATAGATATAGTGAATATTCGAACGATTTGCTTTCTCTCTCGCTCACTTTCATGTTCTTTTCCTTTCCCTTTCTCTCCCTTGCAGTTGCACAATGTTGTCTGCCATCTCAATGCGTTCTCAAAGTGCATATTCTCTGTAACAGCATTTCACGTTGTCTCTGTATGCAAAATAAGAGTGAGCGCACGCTATATTTGGAATTCACGTGGAGCTTATACGTTTTACATTAATGTTTAATTATTAATTTAAGTGGTGGGACGATTTTTTTTTCTTCTTTCTCGATGGCGATAAATGTAACGCAACACTTATTATCACAATAACTGGAGATATGCCGGATCTCATTTTTTGTTTGCCCATTTGCAAACATGCAAAGTGACGGTAATGGTGGCAGTCGTGGCACAGCATAAGATAATGCGATGATCTAGATTTATTACTGGAAAGGTGCTTGAGATGCGTTTCACTCACTTGAAACAACGCACAATTAGAATTACAGCCAAACATCCATATAAAGCAACAAATGAATTCTTTTATTCGGATCTCTGGCTCCGGAGACACAGTGATATGTTTTATTCAATTTAATTTGAGTGGATTTCAGATGCGGCAACAATTTGACCGAAATTGCTTTAAAAAAATGTTGAATATAATTTTTGAAAATCATTGCTGATATTTAAGTGATGAAAAATATCAAATAAAACCTTCTTCATTAGAACCTGCAGGACTTGGTAGGACCGTTACCCATTATTAGTTACGAAGACCAACAGAAACAATTACAAAAAGAAAAAACATGGCCCATCTCACCATATACATTGGGAATCGAAATAATTTGCGCTTAACATCTTTTATGTTTTAAAACGCGACTCACCTGAACTTAAGCTCTGCATGATTTATTGACAAAAAAAATACAGTAGATTTTCCGTATAATTAAAAGCCGATAATATAAAAGCATAGTAGGGGAATTTGTTTGAAATTTTCAAAAACTGAACGAACAGTACTCTTTGATAATCTTTAGTTTTTTGTTCCTTTTTTGAGAAAGAAACAGCAATTTCCTGATAGTATTTCGAATGCAGACGACCGCCACTTTCTTCAATACACTTCGACCGAAAGAAATTCTATTCAAATTGTTTTTTTTTGTTCTCACAAAAAAAAATCTGCGAAAAAAAACAGTAAAATCAATGGTTATAGAAAAACTGTGGGAGAATCACATGATTTTCTTGTGCGGTCGCTTTTATCTGGGTACAAACAAAGAAATAAAACAATATCCAACGACCAAAAGTAATATTGCATAACAATATCGCCGCACAAGTGATTAAAAAATTAAAAAGGGAAAACGCAGTTCATTTTATAGTGAAACATATTACAAATGGTAAAAGCACATAAAGCCCCTCATTCTTCCCTTACCCTCGTCCATTCAATTGGCGCTGCACGATAAATAAGAAGAAAGTGAGGAGAGACGCAATCATTTGCTGTGTAGATCTTTTTCTCTTTTAATCTTCTGCTTGGTTTTTTTTTTTTTTATAAATGTCAAATTAAAATAAAACCAAGGCTCACACACAAAATATAAATATTATTCTCATGGGATGCAGAAACAAATCAAAAGAATTGCCATATTTTGTTGTGTTTTTCCACTGCGTTTTGTCAAACAATGGTGAGACCAAGAAAGGTACTGTGTAACAGAAATAAAATGCCATTGATATATTGTACATTGTTTGTGTTAGTCATGGATGAAGGAAATAGAAGAGATTGGTGACATTTTTGAATGATTAAAACTACAATCAGTCACTACATTTCTCTGGCGTTTGATTTTTTGATGTTTTTTTTTAAATCTATTTGTGTTCTCTTTTACTTTTTGACAAAAAAGAAATCGGTTATAATTTTGTGGCTCTTTTTTCTCTTCTTTTGAATGTGAATTTGACCAAGATTGTTATGATTTCAAACATATAAAAACAGATCAAAGACTTTTGATTCATTTTGATGAACATTTTAAAACACGCTTCAAAACGTTAGCTTATAACGAGATTGTCGCGGTGATTTTAAATACAAGACATATAACTGATAGGCTATGATATGTGCATCTTCTTGTACGGGAAACATGATGTTCTTATGAACTGTTGACGATCTAGCAATTGTTTTTTTATAAGATTTGTTTGAAGAGTTTATATGCTAAGAAAAAGGTTTCCGCACGCAAAGACCTTGTAAAAAATCTTTTGTTTTACTCGCACTTTGTAATGGCTTTATTTCGAGTAGATGTTTTCATCATTTCATGGTACAATTCTGTCGGTTCATTTTCGAACTCAGTTCGCAACGAATCATAGAAGCTTTAAAATTTGCATATGCAGAACGCACCAAATTCGGAAATGGTAATTTCGTTGAAAACGCATTGAATATCATACAAACCCTAACGGATCCCAAATTCGCAATGGAAATTCGTCAAAAAATGGAAGATCTTAAGACTTACGATGACTATAAGCACTATGGAGCACATTTCTCGTCCAAAGATGATACAGGTACTGCACATTTGCATGAAGTTTCAAAATACCACAACAGTACATGATAGTTCTGAAACGCCCATAGCTTACCGCCCTTCCCTCCCTGTGCCCGTGTATGTTGGCGAAAAATTTTAAAAGAAGATGAAGAATGAGACCAATCAAATGTCAACTTCGTTCAAATGTTGAAGTTCACGACCGTTTAGCTGTTACAATATAAATAAAATCACTTTAAAATAATATTAATTCAAAATCATACCAATTAGAGAATCACAAAAGTCTCAAGACATCCAAAACAAGATGCAAAAAAAAAAACGGTCGCCAATACGGTAAAATCTTAGCAGAGTGATTTTAATAACCTTATGACGCGACGCGTCATTTCCTATAAATTTCACTTTTCGAATGGATTTGTATTTAAAAGGTGAAAGCCACTATTAAAAATCGAACAAACTTGAACTTTATTCCATTATGTCGTCACTTTGTATTAAATTCACGCCGATAATGCTGTGCACATGCATAAAATACGGAGAATATATGTTTATGGCGGCAATTGCTTTTTTAATGAATTAACTAATGTGATGCAGCATTTCGTTGAGGGTGGTTTCCTCACCGTCTCCCTTCCTCTCTTATTTAATTCATTTTAAAATCTGTGTGCATTGTGCATGCATACAGGATAGCGATGGTGTGAAATAAATGTTCATTAGCTTTGGAATAAATATTATGAGTACAACAAAATAATTGATTATAAAGCTGTGCAAAAACACACATGTGTCTTAAATGGCACACTAAAATATCTAAAGTAAGCGAAAACTTCCGTCGTCCTAGCGTACACCATCGTACTAACATGTCACATCTCATCTCGCTAAATCGTTTTGAGGTAAACATTTCAAAATTAATTCCTATTATATTTGTCACTTAGTCGAAAACTCTCGTCGGATTGTATTGGAGAAAATCATTTTGCATTGTTGATATAGGCGAAAGCGACGACAAAAAATCCATTTAAATGGTAAAATAAATACGTTGTGTTGTGAAGAATGAAGAAAAGAAGCAACTATTCGCTATAAATCGAATGTCTGCGATGAACAAAAAATAAAAACGTTCATTCATGGAAGATTCGTGTGTATGTGCTTGTTGAACAACATCCGCATTAATTGATGGGCTGATGGGGCCACTTCAGATGAGCACGTTCCAAATCAATTCAGGTGGTTTTGCGCCGATGATGGTTTTTCTCTTTTTTTTTTCATTACTCAGAAATGCGTTATTCACAAGAGAATCGCCTGTTCTTACCGTGCAAAGCATAACATTTGGATGAACAAGTCGATAAGAATAAAATGGAACATGACATTTAGTTTGAACTAAAAAAGAATATCAATTTTATACCATCGAAGAGCTCTTGCCTAGCGGTGAACGTGCCTCACATATTGTTTGCAAACGCGTACTCTTTCTTGTTATTGTACTTATAATTCCCACAATGAGCCACATATGTTTTACGAAATGTGCACGTAAAACCAAAAACGAAAATTAGTGCGTTACTCTATGTTAGTACCTCCTACCCCCCCTCTCTCTCTCTATCTCGCTCTCTTTCTATTCACTTCTCTCGCTATTTCTCTACACACTACACCAAAACTTTCGAAATGCACAAAAAACGAGCTGGTTCTCTTGCATTACTGGCTTATTTTCACTTCAAACCAAAATGATTTATGACGACAATTTTCCAAAGTCTCGTCGCTCTATTTTAACTTTTTATCAATAAATCTCGCATCAATATGTCAGGATTTTGATTAAAAACCTATTATTATTGTTAATGCCAAAGAAATATCAATTATTCTTTTTTCTCTTAAAGCATTCTATTTGTGTTTTTGTGGTAAACAAAAAAAAATTACTAATAACTTACTTTAAACTTCTTTTTAAATAAAATATCTATTAAAGAGCGAAATACAAATCCGGAAACAGAAGCTTATGATATTTTCGTTTTTACTATTTCCATGGATTGTTCCTCTGAGGAGGATCCCTGTATGTTTCGTACTGAAGTTATTCCGAATGGAGCATTTCCTATGACTGACCCAAAAACATGCAGTTTAAACATTCGAATGATTCTATTTCCATGATAAGAAAAGTTTTTTTATGTTTAGTGTTTATTTTAAGTTAATTTACAAAAGGTCTTATTATTTAACTAATACATAATTAGAATTTTGTTTATTGAGGCTGTTTGAAGCCTCTCATCTAAATGCTATTGTAGAATTAGTCTCGTCAATGATATAATTAGAATGAATTGTTTTGTAAAGTTGGGAAAATATGAAAAAAACCCAATATTACCATCACCCAAGGAGGTATAAAAAGAGAGAAAAAAAGTTATTGATTTAGATTATAAATCAATCTCTTACGATTGTGCTATAATAAGAAAGATGGTTTGCAAAAACGAAGAAAAATAATCCATGGAGAATCTGTTTATAATTAATATTTAAATTTATATAAATATCTTCATCGAATGTGATTTCAACCTCTTCAAACTGGGTCTGCGTTTCAAAACTCACCCAAAGTATAATTTTAAACATTTTCACAGCATCAAGTACTCAATATTGATTTAAGACTGATCAAAAAAAGAATGATATGCCGCAAGTTGAAAGAATGATGCCATAAGTTTTTATTGTAAAAAAAAAAACAAAGTCAAATGAATGTCATGAAATCTCAAAGAAGGTCACAATTGCGTTTTGTTTTGTGCGTACACTGATTACCAATCAATCCAATTTTATCCAACAAATCATTATTAACGATTGTATATATACCGGTGTAGATGAGCGATCACAGAGCAAGAGTTTAAGTATCAAATTGAAAACTGAACATTTCACATCGAAAATGTTTCGCTTCAAGAAAAAATCAGCATCAGTACTTCTGAGCATGTTCATAGCGATCGTTTTAATTGAACAAGCTGAGAGCACTTGGAATCCAACCAATTACGGTGATATAGAATTAATACTCAAGTGGATCAATAGCGCAACACCAAAGTCTTTGAGTGACCACGTGGGCGCACCTATAAAAGCAACCAAAATCCTATCGTCTTTCGAGGAAGTGATTAAAAATCTAATCAAATTTGACGCATGGACCCTCGCGGAATATACCAAAAACAAGAAGAAGGCGTTATGCCACGTCGTTGCAAGATATCATTACAAGACTGGTTCCCGAATACACACTGCGAAATGCTATAATCTTTGCAAATAAGAAAAATATCGCCAACCCGCACTTTCAGCCTTAAAGTAAAAATTACTTCACTTTCCGCCTTTTTAAAGTAAAAATTGATAGTTTACAGAATTCTTGGATAATTGTGAACTTTTTTAAATCAATTTGAACATTTATTTTGACTAAATTTGATAAAATAATACAAATCCCATGATTAGCTTCAATAAATAACATTTTGTAACAAACACTCATTCATCAGAATATATACTATGTTCACATCCAAACAGTGATTTTTTTAATTGAAAACTGTTGTTTAATGTAACAGTGAAAGTTATTGAGTTAAATGTATTATTATCGCATTTATCTTGATTTTTTTGTTAATTTTTACCTTACTGTGTGTGTGACTGGATAGGTTTGATACTTTGATAAAAAACTTGATTTGATTTTTGTGGAATTGTTTTGATTAGTGTCTTGAAATATTAAGGATTTACGTACATGCCATTTCTTGACTTTGAAAAAATGAAAATCGGACACCATGGAATTTTCCTGTCGTGAAGGTCAAGGACGTTTCTAGATAAGGACCACCTTACATGATAAAGTACTGCATGTTGATTTTAAAAACGAGCTCTGATTTCGGATTTTAAATCATTTGATATGCCAAAAAATGCATATTTCGACGAAAATACAGCATTGCTAAATGACTAATAATGTTGGCTACTTATAAGTTTAGAAGGCTCTATTTTAGGCTTTTGCGAGACATTTTCACTCTACGTAATCATACATAGAGCAATGATTCGCTGTTTATTTTGAGTCTCTTCTTTTTTCTCTCGATATTTTAGCATGTAAAATTGTACATTGAATCAATGATAGTTTAATCGAATTCAATAGATTTTTTTATTGACTTAATCAATTTTTGTGTGGAGAATAAATAGAAAATAAAATCTAATTCTGTAAAAACAAGAGACCATTTACTATACTAATTATAATCATGTACTGTGTCACCATTTCTGTATGTGAAAAATCCATCTGTTTTATTAACAATAAATATTTGTTGTCGACGATAAATATAGGTATTCAACATTCTTGTCAACGTATTTGCACCAACCTTCCAGAAACATCTTGAAAATAATAATGAATCCATAAAACTATCAACGATTCGCAATATTCAACATATGGTTGGCCAATGTTGTTTATTTTTTGTTTTCTTCAATTAATTCATAATGAAAATGAAAGTAGCTTGACGAAAACACAATGTTTAAACACACGAATCACGTCGAAATGCTATATAAAACTTGGGAATTTCCGAATCACTTAATGATGTATACATTGCAAATACATAAGAAACCCGCAATGCGGGAGCATACAAAATCTTACGTAATTGAGAATAAATTCATTATATAAATCCCGTGTGTTTTCCAGAACATTCAATTAGCAATTCGGCTCTTCGAATAAAATTGTTCACATTGGAAAGAGCAACAAAAAATGGAAAGCCATTCGAAAAATAAGCGAAGATTGACCTCCGACGAGCTGATAATGATGTCGATAAATTGTAATAATGATAATGTGAAAAAAATGCATAATATCTTTGAATGCACTCGCAGACGTAAATCTCAGAAACGATTAACGCAATAACAATGTGAAGAGAAGAAAAAAAACAGTAAACATGCATGTATGTGCGTCAGCATATTTGCAGAAATCGTATGCAATGTATTTCAAGTATTTAAATCGCATTCACAAGGTGAGACTATTTTACCGCTATGCCGCGTGTGTGCGTAAAATCACGTATGAAGCAAAAAAAAAGAAGTATCAATCATAATGATGCCATTATTTCTAATATTTTGAGAGTTTTGTTTGATAATTTGATTTCGCTTGAAAATACGTGGTGTGCATGTAGTACACGTGAAATGCGCCCAAATCTTTTGTATATATTGTTTAAGTAAAAATTTCACCGGTCATTTTTTTTTTCATTTATCGTCTGTCATTCTTCTTCGACTAACGTGCCATTCTCATATCGCAAGTTTTGTTTGTTTGGTTTTTTTTGTTGCATTCCCTACGTTCAACTCAAACAGCAGCAACAGTTTGCGGTACTTTCAAAATGCATACGCAAAAAAAAAACGTTAAATGATTTTCCTCAAATAGCATGTTGTTCACTTTGTTTTTACTACCATATAGCAGTTACATAGGCCATATGTTTGTTTCTCTCTTCTTCGGAAAGTATCTGTGAATTCATAATAAATGATGATGAAGTCATCGTCATTGGTTTGAAGAGTTTTCGATGAGGTTCGACTAAATTGTTTACGCGTTCGCGTGCCCAACTCAAGAAGAATATATAAAACCGTACCGTTCATCATTCGGTTAGTTAATGTTGAGCCGTACAGTTGAAGTGTGTGTTGGTGTGTTTGTTTATTACTAAATTTTTTTTTTCTTCTCTTTTCTGATTGACTGAAGACAAAATAAAAATTGTTTTAGAGCAAAAGTGAAAAAAAAACTCACATTGAAAAGTACAAATTTGGACATCGTTTATAGTCGCGAAAGTACAAATTGTTTTGTAAATTGTGTGGAAAATATGATGGTGCAAATAAAAGTGCTATTGGCTATTGCAATTTGCATTTTTGCATTGACCAATGGATGTAATTCAAAACCGCTCGATATTTATGATGAAATTATCGACAACGACGAAGAGCAACTACTACTTCGCATGGCTGAACTCATCGATTCTATTGGCAGCGATAACCAATCATCGTTGTCGTCGTCATCATCTACTGCTGCTTCAGCAATCAATGATTTGAAAGACATGAAACCAGGTGAATATTTTGTTTTTGTTGTTGTGTCTTTTTCACCGGCCACATTATCACAAACGGCCAAACAAAGAAGTTAATGTTTAGAGAGGAACCAAAAAAAAAAAAAAATACACACAAACGTCTCGCTCGTTCATTATGCGACACATTTTTCCCAACTTCCGAATGTACGAGATTGTGAATGAGTACACACATTGAACTTTGCAGTCTTGCGCTGCAATGTGCGATATGCATGTACTATGCTACTATGTAAATGCAAAGGATTGAGATAAAAAAAAAAATAAAACCTTGATCAAAACTCGATTTCCGAAAATAATGTGTACTACTTTGATAGCCGCACAGATATTTTACGAAAATAATACATAAAACCACTTGTTGTTGTATGTACTACTGATGCTGTTATTTGTGGGCTAGCTCTAGTGCAGTACTACTATTTGAAATTGAAAAAAAAATTAAATGTTTTTTTTTCCGCTGCAATCAATCGTTTCGAATATATTGTTCGCCGGATTCAGGACCAAATATAATGAAATAATCTTTTTATACGTTTCTTTTTTCTTAGGTGAACGTTGTATATTACCTGTATTTGTAAAGGGTATGTGCCGTGCATTAATTTCTCGCTGGAGCTATGATCCATCAACAAAATCATGCAAAGAGTTCAAATTCGGTGGCTGCGATGGCAATGGCAACAATTTCCCAACGAAAAAACAGTGTTTGGAAGTGTGCAAAGGAATTTAGTAATGTACACCATTGAGTCACCGCAATGCATTTACTATGGCGTCATACATTTTTGCGTGATTTCTTCCACAGCATTATCCAACCAAATATAAGAAAATAAGCTCTCTTTTTTTAAATATATATAGTTATATTTTTCATTTTTATTTTTTTAATTTTAAAAATAAACTTTGATAACGCACAATTTTTATACAAACATTTCTATGCACTATTCGTTATGTGGTTTTTGTTTTAAATAGTTATGTTTTGTTTCTTATTTGGTTTGAACAGAAAAAGAAAATAGTATAGAATAATTTAGAATTGTATCGAACTAAATTGGCCATACATGACAGAGACGCATGGGACATTGTTGTTAAATTATTATTATTTTTCTCTATTAGTATGTGTGTTTCATGTCATTGTGGAAAGTATTCAAATTTCATTGTGTACAACAACAATAACAACAGAAAAAAAAGAAAATGTAGAGAGAAAGAATAAAATAAGTGAATATATTAATAAATAAAAAATAAATTGTATGCGTTGAAAGCGTCACGCAAATATATAATATGAATATCTTAAATTGATTGGTTATTGTTTTTTTCCTTCTTTTCCTTGACTTAAATATTTCGATTTAGATAGGATTTGTTCACATATTTGTATCAAACATATCATTGTTTATTATTGTTCAGATTATTGACAATTGATTGACCTGCGATATTGATTATACTCGATATATACGATTGCTTAGCAATTGATTTCACTGCTGAGTCCTTTCATAATTTCCGAATTGAAATGTAATGATCCTTTGGTGACTAGCGACCATACCTGAGAGAAAAAACAAACAAACAAACGAATATTGTTACTTTCCGGACGGTAATATTTCCAGTCATAGATGAAATAGAGATGTCAACGGACAGTGGCGAACACGGACAAACCATCGATTTTGTTGATTTGTTTCGGATGAAAATGTGTCCGAACCATAAAAGACATACGAAATTTTGTCCGTAGCTACTTCGAAAGTTCGAACCGTTCTCTGGCTGTCCGTCGAAAAGTTCATTCTAGTCCGTTTTAAAATTTAAATTTGTCCCTTTGACACCTCTAAGCTGAAATACCTCATCTGAATGCAAGAGATCGTTTTTGTTTTATCTTTTTAAGTGTTACTAAATACACCCTCACACCCCTTTTTGCTCTCATACAAATAATGGTTGTGCTCATTATTCCGATGCGATATTTCAGCTGATTTGATTTAGAATCGATTCAATTTCTTACGTATGGTATGAAAAACTCTTCAGGCGAATCCTCTTCAACATAGCGAAATTTTAAATCGGGAAATTTTCGCAGTCGGTCACTTGACCATTGACTTGCACCTTTCGATATAACCTCCAAAACCTCGTTTACACCCAATTCACCGCGTTGATCTTGAACTCGTTGTAAGCGTGACGAAAAGAAACCAACAACCTATTAAACCGGTAAACAAAACAAAAGGTCAACGTTGTTTTCTCTCTCGAGAACAAATAATTGCACTAATTAAAAAGTAATTACCATGTCGATGTTTTGAATGATGTCTTGAAATGCTGATTGACTTCGAAATGCTTCAAATACATGCCGCTTATACAATAGGGTGTACACAAGATTTGGACAATAAACTAGTTGATGCGATATGCATGAGTTGATTATTTCTAAGACCATACGCAACACTTCTTCCAGCACTGATAGATCCTCTAGTACCATTGAACGTACGGCTGCATCGGTTGCAATAATGGTTGATGTACTATTGGTGCCACTTTCAACGCCACTACCATCGCTCATACTGCTGGCACCGGCAACGCCACCATTCATATCGGCATACAGACGTGCATGCTTTTTGGCCAATGTTTCGAATAAACTAACTAGTCTCTGACTCACATACGGATGCAAATGGCGAAATTGACCGCTCATATTCGCCAAGGCTGCTAAACAATTCGTATGAAGGTATTTATCGCGCATTTTTAACATATTATATTGAATGGTTCGGATTACGACTAATATTAAAAGGCCGCCTAGTGATAATTCGGAAATTGAACGTTCCGTGTACCAATGGATATTTTTTAATATCTGAAATTGGAAGGGACAGTTTTATTTTTAATGTAAATAAAAAGAGAGTTTCGCTCAATGTTGGCCGTCGATTTAGACCAGTCACTTACAATTTGATGTACGCTTTTATTGAAACCATCATCTTCACTCAGAATCAGCAAAACGATCAAACTGCAATATTAAAAGGTGCTTCTAAACATTGATACATTTGTGATATAGAAAATTGAATTCTTACGTCATATAGATGTGATGTGACGTACTGTCCGGTGCATTATAAAGCGTTTGCAATATTGGTATCACCATTTGTTGTAGATTCTCTTGGGCCATTGCAAATTGATAGAATTGTTGGTTGCGATGCAGTAGCAAATATAGTAGCAATGTTGCTTGATCGATCGTTACAATTTTGCACAAAGTATTGAACAATTGAACAAAGTCGATTTTAAATGTATGCCCATCCTTTGGAGACTCCACTGAAAAGAAAAAAAAAAGTTAAATAAACAAAAACCATTGAATTTGGATAAAATGTGAATTTATTACCCTTTTACGCTTACCTTTTGAATCACAGCATCCAAATAAGCTTTCGCGATATTTGTTATTTTTAGTATTTGCCGTACAATGGTTGACAAGTATAAGTATAAGTAGGAGGCTTTGATTTGCTAGTGGATAGTGTTCTTTGAATGCGGTTGGTAAGTCATTTGAGCCAAGAAAATCCTGATGTGTTTTTCGGAACGTAAAAATGGATAGTAACGATTCGGCAAGACCAAAAACCAGTGAACCGCCTGTGTTGATGCCAAACATAGTCGTTGGCTCGTCAACCATACGGCTTACAAAATGCAGCAATGCACTCATTAGAGTGTTTGCATTTGCATTATTGTATACCGTTCTGTTCGAATAAAACGAGATATTAGAATATGAATCGAAGACAAAACAAAGACCGAAGCCTGAAACTGTTATGGGCACCATGGAAGCTTGGGTAATTTTCTTGCGATACTTGATATTGAATAAATGCGGGCACTCACTATTGGCCACATTTCTGCGGTACCAATAACAGCTCTGAAAAGTCTTCAACACCATCTTACCTAAAAATGATTGATTTTTCGATTGGTTGTTGTGAAAAAAGATGCACTGACAACAGAACTATCAGCAAATTTACCGCCTCCAAGTGTAGATGATAAGTGAACTCTCTGAAAGTAATGGACACATTTACATTTTTTATTTTTCATACTGAGTCTAAAGATCTGTGTAATTACTTCACCGGAATGATGATCAGTAGGTTGACGACTGCATCGAAGAATGCTTCAAATTTTGAACCATCTACCGTTCGTACCGGTTTCGTTTTATTTTCATTGTCAATGTCAACAGTTGTTGATGTCGTCGTCGTTGTTGTGCCATTCAATAATATGTTTGCATCGGGCATCGCTTCAAAATGTTGCAATAATTGGTACTCTGAACCCGTCTCAATCAAATATTTCACCGTACATCGAATGATGAAGAGTGCGTTAAATGTTTGCCATATATGCATGCTACTATAATATATGACGAATTGGCAAACAAAAGCAAAAAAGGTGGATAAACAAACAATGAACAATTGTAATATAAATGGATTTCTGGATTCTATTTGAATGTCAATATTGTCGAATGTAAACAATACCTGTCTTTATCGGATAACTCCAGTAATTGACTAACTTTGTTCAAAAATACTGTTATGAGCGATCCAAAATTTCCCGTTGCCAAATTGTGGGCTATGAATTCTTGACACATTGTCTCAAGGCGGGAATCAAGGCTGAGTTGCTCTTCGCTGTAACAAAGATAACACAGATAATGGCACACATTACGCAAGAATGTCATCGTTTTTCTCGGTATTACCTGTTAGCTGGCAACGTAATTTGATATTGTAAGAATGAGTTCCAGAAGTCATCGTTGGTGGCTTCGATGTGATTTTTGCCAACAAACTGCTTCAAATATGTATTATCGGAGAGATCCGTTTGTCGACTTATGTTCAAGCCCATCTCTGTCAGTTTTCTTTTAACTCGTTTTTTTATTCAAATCAGTCTTGTAGTTAACACATATACTGCTTACGTATGGAACGTTGAAATGAAATAAACAAAATGAATTTTTTTCTCTTTTTGAAATGATAATTGAAGAGACAACAACAAAAAAAATGGTGCAATGAATACGAAATAATCCAATTTAGGAACAATTAAAGCCGATTTTTATCGTCACCAGTTGATGTTGATTCGGGTTTTTAACTACGATTTCAATCTATGCAATAAATAACGATCTAAACACCGTACATTGAATGAAATATGAATGTACTTGCAATTTTTCGGTGAAAATGAATGCAAAGCAAAAAACAAACAAACGATTGAACGCGAATTGGAGTAATAACAAAAACCAAAAACACTTGCGTTTAATTTTTATGCCAACCATACAAAAAAAACAACCGTGTATTGACATCAATAAACATAGAGGCGATTGACAAATGCCAAATAAACGACACAATATTCGATATATATGCGTCGTGTATATCTTTTCTGGCTTTAATTTCTTATCGGTATTTGGATGTCAGATCGGTTGTCATTTAATTTTTATTTATCAAATTACACATACACATCTGGTGTATCACTTTGGTGACAAATCACGATTTTTCTTTAGCACACTGTTGTGATGTTTCCATGAAATCCATCTACAAATTGTATCAACAAGCATTTAATGTTCTGGCATGATCATTGAATTGGTTTTTGTGTGTTTATTTCTTTCAACCTATTATTTTTGTCTATGTGTACAAAAAGTGACACTAACCTCAATTCAACGATGACGTTTACCATTGTGAAGTTGGCCCAACGAATTTGTGTACTTTGCGATACATTTGACCGTACTTTTCACCTTTTTACGCACCGAATTATTTTCAATACTAGTTTATTTTTTGAATTTTCAAATTACTGTATTGACGATATCAAAATAAATGGTTAAAACAAGCAGTTACACAACTAAAAATCGCACAAATACATTTGCGAGTGGAGATTTCGTTAGAAAATTTTAACGACAACAAAATAATGTTAATCCTTTTGTCCTGCTGGAATTAAGTTCTAAATGCATTTCAACAATTATGTTCTAAACACTTAAGCTATGACGTATGATACAGCCAATTGCGCATTATTATGAATTTAAACGAACAAACAATCACGAAAAATTACATTTCATTGAAGCATATTCTCAAAAATTTTAATTTTACGCAAGGATCAAAACAAAATTCAATCAGAACAGGTAAATAAATCGATTCAGATTAAAATGTAATGATAATCATTTAATTATTAAAAGATTAATTTGGGAAAGATTAGTTGCAAGGACGTTACTAGCACGTACCAATCGTACCATTAATTCATTAATAAATTTCTGTCGTTAATAAATTTTTACCATACACACTGGGAAAATTATGAAATAATTCATAAAATTTTTGCAATTTGATAACTTCGTTCGCAGACAATTATAGACTTGTGAAAAAATAGAGACGATCACGAAACACTTCTTGCAGTCAAACATACTTACAGCAATCATATAGTTACCATAGAGATTTTCTTGCTGAGCCAGCTTTCAGCATTGAAGAAACAAACGAACGAAAAGAATTAAATTAACGCACAACAAACGATCACTTCAAGAAAGAAAATGGCTGATAACAACATTTATCAATTCAAAATTTCGTTGAAAAATATAAAGCCAAAAATTTGGCGACGCATTCAATTGCCAGGTTAAAAATCTTACATTTTACTATATTAATATCAATTTATTGGAATTTGAATGAAACAATGTTGTCAAAACAACGAATCAAATAATCGTAATCTAGGTAATTTCACTTTTGCCGATTTGCACGAAGCTATGCAACATTACATGGGATGGAGCGATTGTCATTTGCATGAATTTAAAGTAAAAAATCCGATAACTGGAACAAAGGACACAATCGGCGTTCCAGATGAAGATCGATTTGGTTTTGGACTTATGCCCGAAGTCATTCCCGAAGAAAATATCAAGATCGCACGGTATTTTGTTTTTGCCAAGGACAAAGCAACATACTTGTACGATTTTGGTGATGGCTGGTACCACGATATTGTCTTAGAAAAGATAATAGCGCCAGAAGAGGACGTCTCCTATCCACGATGCGTTACTGGAAAAAGAGCATGTCCCCCAGAAGGTTAAATGAATTATTGAAATTATTAATTAATCATTTATTTATATAAATTAACTTTTTTTTTTAAATATAATTTAAGACTGTGGTGGATATGCGGGTTACGAAGATTTGTTGGAAATAATTGCCAATCCTCAGCACAAAGAATACAAAAGCAAAATGGAGTGGTTGGCGGAAGTGTACGCAACACCTTTCGATCCGGAAAAATTCGATCTAAATTCAGTTAATTGAATGTTTGGACTTTGGAGCAGTCAACAAAATATCAAGGACCAACATAATCGCTGAATCGCTAGACTGGCATTTTATAAACTCGATAAAATCTGAAAAGTACTTATTAAGGCATACTTACTTAAAAATTACTATTCCATTACTCCACAATTCCTGATCCATTCCTTCAATTCATTTTCCATTACTTATTGATTAATTTCCATTTTTTCCATTCTTTTCTTCTGATCAACTCTAGGAACTTATGGTTTCCAAAATGAAACTTTCTAAATTTAAATGTAGTAATAGTTCGATCATTTTTATTTTTTTTATAAAAGCGTTATATTTTTTAATGATTTACCACTGTTATTAAAGTAGCACAACGTTTGAACACGACAAAACAATTGCTTTTCATTTCTACACAACCATTTGCAAAGTGCATTTTCAGGAATCGGAGCACTCAATTAATACAAAACTGATCGATTGTTCATTTATTTTATTCTATTCAAATATTAATTTCGACTGAAGCAGATTTGTAAATTCAATTTTTGCTTAAAGAATGTTAATTGTCAAAAAAAGAAAGACGTCAAGATATTGGGTTTTGTGTATATTTATTTATTTTCTCTTTTTAAATGTCTTAAATGTTTAAATAACTCATGTTCGGTGTAATTAGGGATCAATTTCGTGATTTTTCATGTACATTTTATTTAAAATACGTTTTGTAATTTTTCCATATTATCGTCGATCCCGGGAGCGTGAACGTGAGCGCGAGTGTCGGCGTGATGAATAGCTTTTACTGCGACTTGATCGTCCATGTCTGCGCTCTTTACTTCGGGATCGATGAACACGAGATCGTCGATCTAATTCTCTACCACCGACATAGTAGCGACTCTTACCTAAAGTGTTTATAGGAGTTTCGAAAAAAATCAATAGAATGAAATTGCAATAGCAAAATGTTTGCTTCTAAGTGACACCTACCGTATCTTGAAGTGTCTTCGTAGTCACGGTCACTTCTTCCAGATCGTTTCAAATCATTCTTTCGCGGTCCGGCTGTTTTCTGTGTGTCAAAAATTGAAAATGAAAAATCATTATTAATTTCGAAACAAATCATTTGACCGGATATTGGTATTTGAAAAGTAGCAGAAATTTACCTCTAGTTCCGATAATTTATCTCGAATGGCCATAAAACCTAAATGTAATTTGCCACCAAAATGATCGGCCAATCGAATGTCGTTGTCATGAATGCCTAGATATGCGGAGCATACTTCACAAACGCGTAATTTTTGTTGTTGATAACTGCTTGCCGGCATCGATGATCGATACTCTTGTTCGGCTGCCACTTTTTTTGCACGTAACTCATCGATTTCAGCCATTAATTGTATGCTCTCTTCAACTTCACCGGCCTCACCCAGCGATTCTGCTTTTGCTAATTTCTTACCAATTTCCTCTGCCAATTGATGTACTGCATTTGCTTTGACAGCCACTTCGGCGGTAAGTTCTTCTTGTGTTTCGGCTAAACGCTTTTTTGCCGCATCTGTGCGTCGATCACAGTCGGCGATGAATGCTTGCAGATGCTCCATCGCCTGTAAACAAAATCAAAATAAAATAAATAACGTTATCATTTAAATAATAAATCAAACGAATTGTAAACGAACTTACATCGATGTCATAGTAATAGTCTTTGTGCTTCGCTGCCTTTTCGTAGTCCGCTCTCAATGCAAGATCGTGTACCTTTGGACATTCGCCTAAATCCATGCGCTGAATTTGCAGAACAAAGAGACGACAAAAATGTGAGAAAAAAAAGACGGAAAGAAAAAAAAGAGAAAAAAAAAACAACAATCAAAATACTTGATCATACAATAGTTTTATCGATGATAAAACATCTTCTTTTTTTATAAAAAAAAAATGTTTTCTTTAGCACAATGAGAAAAGCGTAACACATACACTTTCGGAGTTATCAATTTATAATTTTCTTTACATGGAAGAAGATGTGATCTTTTCGACGGACTAAAGTTGTACGTTCTCGATAATGAAATTGTGGAATTTTTTTTTCGCAAACATTCACCAAACGTCGAATATTACAGTCGAAGGCGACATTTTATAAGTTTGCATTGAATAGAAATTCGTAGAGAAATTAAATCAAAATGAAATAAATCATTGAGATTAAAAAGATTTTTTTTTTTCATTTGTTTTAAATGTATGAAGTGATTGGTGATTGAAATTGAAACTGAGAAAAGTAATAAATACATATTAATGTATTTGTATAAGCTACATAATGTAGCAATTTGTTGAAAAATAAAATTGAAAATCATAAGAAATGCGAACGTTCTCATTGTCACTCAGTTTTAATTAAATGTTCAATTACAGTGTGAATTTGAATGTTTGGTGGTGATATGGTAAACTTTAGCCCGTGCAAATGTTTTCTTCCATTTTTGTTGGAAATAAACGGCATTTGTTCAATAGACTTGGTTTGCCGTTGACCGGTGGTGGTTGTATTTTCAAAGCAGCAAAGCCGCCCTTTTGCTCTTAAAACTGTGTGTTTTTTTAACCCTCAAAAACATGGCCCTCAAGCTGGATGTTTTTTGGGTGTGTGGTTTTTTTTTGTTGGTTTTTTTGATTTTAAACAATAATTTACTCACCAATACATAGCGCTCTACTTTCTATACAAAGTGATTAAGTATTGAGACACGACGGGCAGACGGAAAACTTGAAATAAATTAGCTATTTGTCTTGTTTTTTTTTTCACCGTGTTCGTTTGGTAATTTTTTTCTTTTAATTTTTTTTTTTGATTTCAAAGTTATGACTATTGAACTAAACATCTAAATGTTTACGATTAAAAATTTGATTTCGAATTCAAAATTGAATGTCGCACCGTGTGTCCTGCACGAGGAAAATTAATAAAAGAAATTTATGCAACAACAACAAAAAAAACGAACAAAAAGATTGCGGTCGTTCATGAAAAAGTGAACGACAGATGATGCGATTTCATATATATATTTCATTCAATTTGAATTCATCGTTGAACTCCATGGAAAAAATATTAATTAGCATTTTACGCAAAATAATTTATTTTAGAATTAAAAAAAAAAAAAAAATAATAATAATATTAAAAAAAGATTACTTTAAAGAAAGTGAAACTTGAATGGATAAGTTTTGTTTTTGTATTGTTTCGCTTGCACTTGACACAACATTAGAATTAAGAATTTGGTTTGATTGATTTTTGTTTGTTTGTTGTAAATTTTATTAATTGTGTTTAATACGTACGTCAATTGTACTTACAAATACGCCTACAACAACACACAATTTTCTATCCTCATCTTAACAGAAAAAGCGATGGCATTTTCTGAAAATTACATCGGTAACACAATTTAATGTTAAAGAAGCGATCAGAGATATCCAGTCGAAGATTTTGTTTTTTTTTAGTTTTAAAATTTCTTTCTACCCTTTCTTGCACTTTATTCAGTCATAGAATTCGAAAATTTACAAGGCATTTTTTGATTGGGTGAAATGCCACTAAAAATTGTCTATCTATAAAACTCGCGTTTTAATATGTTTTTTTTTTTTAAATGATTTTTTTCTATTCGGTCATAAGACGGTGACAAATAATAAACAACAAAATATTACCACGAAATTGTTGAATAATGAAAACGAATTAACAACTAGCTGAAATTAAAATGTAATAACAAACAGAAGACGTGTGTGTGTGTGACCAAAAATAAAATTATGGCTAATTTCAAATCTTGCAAAATAAGTGATAACGTTTCTCTAACGAAAATCGAAAAATAATACCTAATGTTAATGACTTTGTTCGTTTTCCTAATTGCATTGTGTATTACTTGTATATTCTTTTAATTCTAGCACCATTTTATTTAAAATGTTCATTGATATGACTTTTTTTTTTTGAAGTAATTAAGAGAAGAAAAAAAATTGTGAAAGGGTAAACGATTCAAAAGAGATTATTTAACTTACCGTTGATGCTAGTATTTCATGTGGACAACATTCGAGTAGAAAGGATTTACATACTTTTGGGTCGTTAAACTTCAACGTGAATCTATCACCTTCTCCTGTATTTTGTGAACCATCCGAATTTCGAGCAGACACCAAAAAAAAAAATCAATTAACAATATTTTTAAACTCTAAACTACGTTGCACTAAATTTAAGACCAAATCAATCGAATGCAAATCAAAAGAAGCTCCAAATTGCATAAAATGCCCTTTTGTATGTGGTATGCATTTCGATCTATTGAGATTACTTGATTGTTGAATAGAAAAACAAAACAAATGCTTACCGTTTCGTGATGTTCCCATGAGCTGGTCGAGCATAGCTCGCATTTGATCCGTTGCCGTCATATTTACAATTTGTTACGTATTTTAAATACGTACTAACGCACTGACAATTGACTTAAAAATTCCGGGTTGCTCAAATTGATTTGGACCGTATTTCGTTCGGTCTTTTATTCGCGGCGATATGGTTTATCAGAAAATGTTGACAATTGCTTTGAAAAACAAAATTGTTGGGCAGAATGTGTTTTTTTTTTTTTAATGAATAAATAGAAAAAATTGTTTGAGATCGAAGATTGGAAATTTCATTTGATAATAGATATGATGTGAAAGATTTTGAGCCAAAATAATGAGCGACAATTAAAAAGACTTATCCACAGATATGTCAGTCGGTCGGTGGTCTTGGTGGTGGCATTTAATGTTTTATTTTATGTTTAGAATTGATTGATTCGCATTTGGTGTAAGTCGAATTATACGATTAATATCGATGAAAAAACAAGTTTCGATGAAAAATCATAAAAATGTGTCGCGTGCTCGAAGATACTTCCTTTTTTACCGAGCAAATGCAAAAAAAAAAACCACACAAAATACACCGTACAATATATTTCAAGCCACTATCAACAACAGCAATGGCGGACTTGACTTTCCACAAAATCGAGATGAGCTGTACACACTAAATTTGTCGGTCGCCAAACAGATTGGTTATGATTCCAATTTTTCAATTGATATGCAGCCACGCTGATTTGTTTGTCAACTAAATTTTTTTTTTGTGAGAATTTTTGTTCCGTTTTCTATGCGAACACGAAACAAAATAAAAATTTACAGGAATAATGTATTTTCCGTGGTCTTTTTTACGATGGTTCGACGTACTTATATACTACAAAGTGAATGGGTATTGTTTCATTTTGACAGGTCAATATGTCGTCATTCACTAATTCATTGACATTTGTCTTGTCTACACTGTCTGCATTTCGATTTTGACAAATCGGACCACAACTAACATAACCGCATTGCATTTTTTTTTTTGAACATTTCATAGAGAAAATGAAGAAAATTGTGGTATTGTTTTTTTTTATAAAGCAGCATAATTTTCACACATTTTTTTCACAACGTGTTCGCCTTCGTTGTTGTGTTGGTTTCAATCCGCAGTGCCCTCTAGTGAAAATGAAGTAAATGTCAAACCACATTTTTTTCATTCCGTATTACAATTTTGAACCTCAGCTAGCCGAAAATTCGAATTTTAGAAATTAAATTTAACTTCTTCAAAACCTTTAAATGTCTTTTATCTCAAATCGATCAAACACTTTGAATATGTACTAGAGTATTTTATCAAGTTTAATAACTTTTATCTCTAAACGTGTTTATGGATTGTTGCTATTTTTATATGCACGATTTCACAACAATCGTTTTTTTTTTGTGTTCAAAGTGTAACACCAATTAAACCGATTTTTCCCTTAACTTTTGAGCAGATCAAAATTAATCAACACAAATTGCCCCACTATAAGTTCCAAAATTCCATAAAAATTCTATTCGATTACGAGATACGGCATTCAAACTTGTAATAATGACGTTTATAACGATTAGTCCATTACATTGAGTTTTGCAAAATTTGTTTTCATAATATGAAGATCTCTCGAAATATGTAGCTAATTCGAGACCAAGAGGTTATCCAAACTTTCGTATCGGTGTATGTCAAAAAGTGTACCTCTAATGAGGTACTGGACATAATTGTTTTGACTGGAAACAAATAATTATATACATGGTGATTTTGTTTGTTTGAGTGTATGTTTCTCAGTTCTATTCTATTGCAAAAACGAATTTCATTTGATATTCCAATAACAGACTGAGTGCGCCATCTTTATGTTGTTCTCAGTATCACACACACACAAAAATGAAGTGCGTGTGAATTTATAAAATCAAAACAAACCAAAGTGTCAATGTATCAGTTTTTATTGCTTTTCTCAATATGTGTTGAATATAACTGCGTCATAATACATCTAAGTAAAACATTCTACTATATAAAAATCATAAAATCGATCTCGCCAAATTCGTTTTCGAATCACGAAAACCAAATAATCATCAATTTCAGTATTTTTCGTGTGAAAATTGTTCCAAAAGCTGTGTAAATAGATAAAAATGTCAATACCACAATTATTTTTAACGGCACCGAGTCCGTCGGCATCGTCTATTGCCTTGCCAAATGGCTCATCAACAAAATTTCAATCGCCTGACGTGTCTGCTACTTCTAAAGAGAATATCCGTGAGCGTCTAAATATGCATGTGAAAAAACGGATCCAGGGACACGATGTTATTGCACAATATTCATTACCACCACCACCAATACCACAAGCCACTTCGCCATTCTATTCAAATCCAATGTCATCAACAACACTCAAACCAAACCATCATCCATTTTTGATATCAGGTAAACATCTAATTTCCTTATCGAAAAACAATAGGAACGGTAATGCAAAACAACCAAATTCGATTATTTCAGGAGCACCAATGCCACCGGTAGTAGTATTTGCTAATTCGCTCATATCCGTGGCATCCAATATTGGTGGACGAACGATACCAATACCACAAATCGATCGACAACCATCAAAACTAAAACAACCCAAAAAAATGACGAAAAAAAAGAAAACCGGAGGAAATAAGAAAAAACCAATGCAAATCGATGCGAATCAACAAGCAGAAAATTTGATTTTAAACACCAAATTTTCGGATGACAGCAATGAATTTCATGACAAAAATCATGACCATTTATTATTTAATGGATGCCCATCGCCACAAATCAGTGCTATCTCACCGACGGATTCGTATGATAATAAATTGTCCAATGCACCTGATATACTGTCGATGGTGTTGAGCCTCAAGAAAAACGCTTTGATGCACGATCCATATGTCATTCAATTTTTGTCGACAATTCGGTAACATTCGACAAATGCCAGATAAATAATCATCAAAGTTCATCAGAGTAACACCGATTTGACTCATGCACTTTTTTAGTTCAAATCATCATCGATTGATGTTCAACATTTTTGTCATTTGTTCCAAGAACACTTAAGCAATATCGCTCGAGGTTAGATTACTGTGAATATGAAGCCATAATGCATTTTTTAGTTAAATTTTATGAAAGTTTTTTTTTTGATTGAAAAAAGTCAAACAAAATAATAAAAAATCAATAAATAAGTAAATTTTAACGCTTCTTCTTAATTATTTTGGAGAATCATACCTTTTGCCGAAGAGAATAGAGACATTATAAAATAAGGTAAGGTTTTTTTCATTGAAAAAATATAGACCACGAACATACCGGTAGAATCACAACCGCCGAAAAAATCATGATTATGAAAGGCAAGTCATATATTATACGGCACAAACTGTATTTCTTGGTCGGCTTTTGTGAATTTTCGAAACATATTTTTTATTTATTTACTTTTTTATTAATTCATTTATTGAAATATCGATTTGCCTTCACTTTTCTCAATTGCACAGAGAAAAGACGTTTAAATAGTGTCAAAAAAATTATTCATTGAAAATGCAAATTTTGAGATACTTTGTTTGAATTTATTAAAATTTAGTTAAAAACAAAAAAAATCGTGTGTCTTTTTTTTACATTCAATACTTTGATTTTGGATTAGAATAAAATTTGGATAGTATGTTAAAGAATATAATTTGTATGCATGTGTCTTTTTTCGATCATATTTTATCGTAAAAAAAAATTACACAAAGGCCATCTGTTTTCTTCTTTCTCACTATTCATTTCAACGTGCAATCTTAAATAAAATCCAAAATTATCATGACAAACAAATTCAATTCGTTTGATTGTGCCACATTAAAATCAACTAAAAAAATATGGATGGAATCTGGATCCATGACTTTACCAAACCACTTAACGCTTCAAAATGAAAATGGTCCGCTTTTATAAGTATATGTATGGAATGTGTGATACATAAATAGAGTTGCAAAAAGTGCAAAAGTAGTTGCTTGCATTTGTAGTAGCTGTTTGCAGTAGTAGTAGTAGTAGTATAGTAGTAGTAGTTGTTGTTGTAGTTAATAGTAGTATTTATCTTATTTTAAAAAGTTCTAAAAACGAAATCCGCCCTAGTTGTCGATTGTTTTTTCTTTCTTCGGATGCAGAAGAAAATTCAAATAAATATTAGTGCTCGATTAGTTCTTATGAAACAATCCATTGCATGACGCTCGTATCATTGCCGCCAGTTGAAATGAGACGTGCATCGTCGTGCATGAATTGCACAGATGTGACATGACTACTGTGACCACCATATGAATGTGATAATGTCTATAGAAAAAAGGAGAATGTAAACAATTTGGCATTGATTAAAATGAATTTAGTTAAAAAATGAGACTTCAATAATAATAAAAGGTATTCATACTTTTGGTTGTGTCGCTGGATACAAAAATAGTTTAACTTTACCGAAGTCATCTCCGGTGGCCATTAGAGAACCTTCGAAATTTTTACACACGCCATTAATGTCGGTGCCTGGTGAGAGGCGAATCACATAGAAAAGAATGGAAAAATTATCGAAAGAAAATGGATAGTTATGCTTTAGTAATGGAAACAATATCGGTACCGTCGGCATGTTCAGGCCATACACCAATCGTTTGGAATGATAAACTACAATTTTGTGTGGCCCATTTTATGTCGCACGTTTGAGACGGTGACGTAATTTGCCGGCACAAGGTTGGATTCCCTAAGAAACGATAAGCATACATTACACACATGACATTTAAAAAAAAAACTGTTGTTATCACTTACAATAAAGCACTTCATAATCTCCGGAATTGCTGCGTAATACTTGACTATCTTCAGACCAATCAAGATGTTTCAAATAACTTGAATGACCCTGTTCGAGTGGAATAGAAAAAACAAATACATTTAGAATCAATGACATCGATAAGAAAAAATAAATAAATGTGACCTACCGTGCATCGTCCAACTTTGGCGAATCGTTTGTAATCATCGCCGACTTGATAAATATAAATGTTATTATCATGTGATCCAACGGCCATTAGTTGTCCGTCCGGTGAAAATTGAATACATTGAATTGGTTCTTGTCCGTCAATGTGCTGTGCTAGCGCTTCACGAGTTAATGCATCAAATATCAACCATTTTCCGTGCATTGTGCCAACGGCAATCATAGCGCCATTTGTTGAAAATGCACAACATTGAATTTGTTCACCAATATCCTTACTCCAAACCACTGAATGTGACAATGAATCCCACAATTGAAGCAAACGATCACGTCCACCAGTCACAAATTGTGGTAATTGTGGATGAATAGCGAGACCCCATACTTCATCGGTGTGACCCATTATTACCGGCGAAAATCCCAACTGCATCGATCCAGTTAATATGCAATTACGCGTCGTTCCGATCAACAACTGTGAACCTTTTCCTTCTGACACCACACGAACCGCACCAAAATGCTGTTCAATCTCCATTTCAATGCCAGTTGGATTGAGATCAGCATCAAATAATTTAATACGACCATCTTTTCCACCACCAGACAAGAAACTTCCATCTTTTAATGCGCATAACGTAAATATTGAGCCATCGTGGACTTTTCTATTGTTGATGAAATTGATTGTTTTTTATTTTCACATTGCAATTGTGTTTGCAATTTAACTTACTTTAATAATCGTGTAATTGTGTTCGTTCCGCGGCTCCAAATAACAATATTACCGTTTGAATCGCCCGATACAACGTCACCGCTTTGCGTAAATGTAAGACATGTCACATATTTTGGTTTTTCTCGACCTTCGAATACGCCCATCCGTTTGTATAATGTACCATTTTGATCAAGTGTCCAGAACGCTATGTGCCCTTTTCCAGCAGACACAATTTGATTACGATCTAATGGATGAAATTCAACAGCAACAATCGTATCCACCGAACACTATAAGCAAAACCAAATAATTTTTCTTGAGTGATTACAATTTTTAAGTGTTTTTTTTTTTTTTTTGAAGTATTTTTACCCTTGTCTCTGTGATTTTATGGCCTTTTTCACCCCGCTGCCATTCCCACACGGATATAATTTTATCAGCCGAATCATCGATGGCCACAATCATTGAACCGCTATCAGCACGACTAAAGCACAAACTATTTATTGAACCGGTAAACTCTCCGTGGCCAATCACCATAATCGTTGCAAGTGACACCGAATTCCAGATCCGTATGTGAGGCTAAATCATAAAATAAAAATTTTAGCATAAATTTGGACGCAATCAGTTGTAAAAACTCACTAAAGCGTCGTTTTTATTATGTCCAGCAAGCTGGCCACTGGCTATGAGAAGTTTGTTTGGATGAACGCATAAGCTGTAATTGAAATTCTCGTTAAATCAACACGCGACTGTTTGTTGATTTATAAATATTGATGTCATACCTTTTGACATCGTCCGTGTGACCGATGTAATGACGTTGTGATTGTTCATCAACATTGTACAACACAATAACCGAAGCAACAAAATATGCTATTTCACCTGTGGGCAATTGATATAGATTTGAGCGACAATCTTTACCACGATATCCGTATACCTAGAATAGAATCACCAAAAGAAAAACAATTATTGTATGAATGTGAATGAAAATAATGAAAAATAAATATCCGTATATACCCAGTCAAGTTTGAGTTTTTTATTTGGTGCTGGTTGTACTTTGGTTACATCGTACGTATCCTTTGCATCACTCGATGCATTCAAAATAATTGGTCGGCCGCGCAAAAACATTTTCACCGTTCCATCTTCTTCATTATAGCTGCATGTTTGTGTGCTAATTGTAAACGAATCATAATTATTTTGGTATTTTTTTTTGTTCATTTTTCAAATCAAAAATACATTTATCATCATTATTTTTATGAATATTTATGCATGCGAAGTGCCAATCATGAAAAGCATTTCAAAAATGCCATTAATATTATTCTCGCGATTCTAAATAAGCGAATGTAGTTCAAGTAAGAATGAAGTTTGCGTGTCTGTATTCACTTGCTCTTGTTTAAAGTGAACGAGGTAACAAATTGTATTTACTGAAACATACCGATCACATGATTGGTTTTTAATTTGATATTTCATTTAATTCATATTGCGAGCGAAAAAAATCGCATAAGAACACAAAGCGGAGGTAAGGAGAGTGAGAGTGAGGTGCGTTTATTAGAACGGAAACCAGGTTTGAAATTTAACCATAACAAAATGCAATGCAACTAAAAAGGAAATTATAAAACGCAAAAAAAAACAAAAAAAAAAAACATACCCATGCTTGAGAACATGCCCTGGCACTGTTTTTGTGGATAAATTCAATAAAGATTTCGTTGATAGTCTGAATTCAAAACAAAATAGTCCAAAGAAAAAAAAGCACAATCAAAATAAAAACAAAATAAAATGAAGAAAAATACAAAAGAGAATGGAATCGAATAAAATACAAAATGCTCAACGTAAAAATAAGTAAAGTTCAATGATTTTACCTTCCGACCAATGCCGATTGTGCATTGAAGTCACCGGTTGAGTTCCATCGTTTGCCCAATCCAGCGCTTCCATTGTTCGTATTCACTGACTGTGGTCGCGGTGACGGCGACGGTGCTGGTGATATTGAATTGCTGCTCGGCGAATCCGATTGTATTGATCCGTTCGATTGGTGGATTTGCTTGGTTCGACTTTGATGCAATGAATTCACACCACCGCTATGCCGTCTCGAATGAATGTCTGGCGTTGTTGTACCGCCCGAACGAACCATTGGCTTACGAAGTTTCCAATCATTGTTCGCACAATTCATACCAATCGATGAATTTGAATGTGCCGAACTTTGTGATGATACTAAAACGCAGATGAATTAAAAAAAAGAAAAATGTTATATGAATACTCCAATGACAATATTCAATATGTTTAAACTTCAAACTTACGTCTGCTGAAGACGGGCGCTCCATTGCGAGAAGGTGTGTTTGGTGCACTTCGACCTTGAAAAGCGTTATTTGTGATGGCACCACGTTCGATATTACCCTCAATTGTGTTCAAACGACGCAGCACATCAGCCAGTGTTGATCGTAAACAAACAATCTCATCTTGTTGCGTTAAAACTCGTCGCTCCAAATCATGTACACGACCAAATAAGCTCGATTTTTCTGATTCCAACATCTCATCTGGTTATAAAACAGGGTGGACAAAACAAGTGCGAATAAGAAAATGTCAAATGTTTCGAAATGAAATCAATAGCTTATTGTTGTGCGTCTTTTTTTATTATTTTCTCAACACATCGCTTGCCGGCAAAACAACAATATTTGCGAGAAAGAGATAATGAAATGTTGGTTTTGGTTTGTCGAATGTGCAACATAACGAATATGCGCATTATCAACGAAATATGCAAAACACTTACTCCAAGCATTATAGACGCCGGCCATCGTATCGTCGTCATCACTTGAAAAATTTTGTGGATGTGAATCCATCATTCCACAATATTTGCGCAGTGCAAACTTTTCATCAATCGATTATATTATTATTATTCAATTCGTTGTTTACATACGAATCGGTAATTAAATATTCTTGAGTGTAAGAATGTGGTTGGTTTTTGTTGTGCAAATGTGTGGCATTTAAAATTATATATGTGAAATAAAGGCGTTGCATTAGAATCACAATATCGCGGCGATATACTGTGTGGCGGTATTTGCGATTTATCTTCTTTTTTTATTTAGTCTGTTTTTTTTTCTACGCCGCCACCGCGCCACCACAACCACACTTTTCGTTGATTCGGTTAATGATACAACGTCAATGTTAAGTAGATAAATTGTAAAGCGTATTTTTTTGTTTGATAACCGCGAGCATCGTATTGGTTCAGTCAATCACCAAACAAATGTTATAACAATATTGATTTTAAATATGAACACTGAGTGCTTAAACAATAAGCAATAGAACCGCGGTAGATGTAACGTGAATTTGTTGCAAAGATCAATTTTGGTATTATTTGCACATCGTATTAAACACAAATCAAACTTGATTTTTTTTTTGTTAACGAAACAACGAAATTTTAAGTGGATACAAAAGCGTCAAATGGCCACCATAAACTATTCATTTTTCTCCAGTAGCGTAAAAAAGAAATTTAGTGAAAACTTAACAACATCAAAACGAAAAACATTGTTCCAACAAATTATTCAAATGTGAAAAGTCACAACAGCACGCAATTTTCTAACCAATTTCTCGGTTTGGATAAAACGAATTAAAAAAAAGGGCCACTGAACAAAACAGTTTCACTCTCATAACCAATTATTTAATGCACTAAATTTATTAAGTCTAAAAAATACTATAACGATGTGAAAGAGGAACTCGTTTCTAATAGTTTATTATAATTTTCTTTTTGTATTTCGGTATCGACGACGATTGTCGCACGTCGTTTGCACAATCACATAATAATACTATATCAAATTGTTATTTAAATTGCGACAAATGAAGAGCACTTGAAAAAAAATAAAAGGTTCCATTCGACAAACGATAACAAACATAAACAAATAAAGAGCAGCACTGACAATTTGACATCTAAAATGTCATTTGACCGAATTAGTGAGTTGTTGTTCTCTTTTTTTGTTGTTGTTTTTGTCTCTTCTCGCATCTGCTCATTTGTTTGTCTGTATATACAGTTTTTTCTCTCTGTCTTTCGGTATTTCTCTGTCGATTCGGTCGAAAAGACGTCAAGTCAATGCGCACAAAACTGCAATGAACTCCAAATACACACAAATGCTGCACATCGAAAATATGTTATGTTGAATTAAGGGATATTGTACAGTCAAAAACCATGTGAACCGAGAAGAATGAAACAGTGGCCAAATGCCGACAGAACGAGCAAGCGAGAAAGAAAAATCCTAATTTCCTGTTCGTTGTTTCGGTATTGTACAGGAATCGAGGCATATTATTTTTAAATTTAAGAAACAATAAAAAAAAATGTTCAGCACTATACGTTACTAGGGTGGAGTGTATATGCCAAATGTTTTGTTTTACTCGGTCGGTTGCTATTGGATTTCTTTTTTTTTTTTCGTGTGTATCGTTCTTCTTCCTCTTCGTGTTTAAAATGCAAAGGAAGTTCAATTAATTCGGTTAAATAGGAAAAATAGAGAAGAAAATTTATATTTTTTTCTCCGCATTAAATGGTCATGTGGAATATGAGTTTGCATGTCATGGGGGATCAACATTTTTGGAATCGTCCAGGGAACAATTGAGTGCCTGAAAATTGTGTGCATGGTAAAATGTACACCAATAACAACAATTAATTATGTTAAATCGTACGCATACATACGCGCACACATCGTACACTATTTCGCCGAGAAGTAAATGCAGTGAGCGTGTAACAACTGCAACTGCTGCTGGTGGCTTAAAACAAATAAGGAAATTTATGGCATGTCCAATGAATCGTATTTAATTAGGTAAATACGGTTGCATGAAAAATGCAGAAAAGTGATTTATATGCCTGAAACAAATGTAATTTTTGCACTGAACGGACTGTTAACATTTTTTTTCATTTTGGGTGCGGGCTAATTGCCACACGCACAGGCACATATATTCAAAAAACAAAGCACGTTGACTACCTCTCATTTTGAATGCATACGTTTTACAACAGAAAGTTCGATTGGACCATTTCAGGATGATTAACTTAATCTCTTGATACACATTTCTGCGCACAGCCTGGGTGAAATTTCACACACATGCTGTTTTCGAAAGCCGAATATATCAGTTTACAATATTACCGGCATGTATTACCTCTCTCTCTCTTGCTCGGTGCGTGTGTCTTTTGTTATTGTACAAATACATGACCATCTGTTACTTTTACTTTACCTGTTGAGTATTCGGTGTAGTTATTTAATTCGCTAATTATTTGACCACTGTTCAAATCAATGCTATTGCTGATGTCATTGTTGTTATTAATTTTGTTGCTTATGGCGGTGGTATCGGGATCAGCAGCTTTCGTTGTGACTACTGTTGTTGCTGTTGGTGCTGATAAAACGGCAACCGAACCATTTAGACCATTCATTTCCAAACACAAGAATTATTTCGTTTTCACTCCGCGCAACTTTTCGAAAAAAAATTTCGCACTATGTCTCCTTCCTCTCTTTTTTTTTTAAATCACTTTTTTTTCACTTTTTCTTCCGCTGATTTTAATTCACAGCAAACGTTTGTGATTCATTTAATAAATTGTTTTCACTTTAACTCCATTCATATTAATAATTGTCTTCGCAGGATGGGTATGGATGTCATTCTAATGGTCTGAAATAAACGAAATTGATATTTTCAATTTTGGAATGGATTGATATGATGTCAGTCATTTGATTTTCAAACCAAACAAATTCTAAGTTTTTGATATCAATGACGAAAAATCAACACACATGATGGTTATCGGTGAAATGAACGTGGTGGAATTTATATGGTTGATTGTTTCGGTGTTTCTTTTTGGTGTCATTGGAAATCGAACACCCATGAGCAAATATTTGCACATAGTGTTGCCAACGTATCATATATTATTGATTTTGGTAAGAGATTAGCATTTGATTAATAAAAATAAAAATAAAAATGATTGGTTGTCTTTGGCATTTGTGCACACCCGTTACCAGTGACACTGTTTGAGCTTGGCTTGATTCGCAAAATATATCATTTGATGTTTAGCGCAGATAAAATTTACTGTGTTTTAGTGTTATATGTGTGTTTTCCTCTCTCTATTCTCCGCTCTCTCCTCTCACTCTCTCTCTCTCTCCGCTACATTCTTAAAGCAGCGGTAAAAAGTGATTATGCGAGAAAAATGAAGAAAAAATACACACGAATTAGCGCGAGCGGGAGTTGCGATTTCATATGGATAGAAAGTGTGACAAGAACAGATAGAGTATAAACAGATCGGTGGTAATAATCGAAACATAACAGCAAATGACACTGAAACCGGTATTTAAAAAAGAAAACATTAAACAGCATTACAAATAAAAAAAAATCAGCAAAAAAACTCAAACACAAATAAAACATAGAACGATATAGAATTCATTTGGGGCATCTTTTAATTTGACTTATTGCTTGCATGTACTCGCAATTGTTTGGACACACTTTGGAATTTCCGTACATTATATTTTATATTCTTCTTCGGTTTCGATCGAGCCAATGTGAAACGTTTTCCTGCATACTTTATTTTTTCATCTTTTGGCCATGCATGCGTAATTTCCATCGCGCACTTCTATACTATTTATTTTGCACAGTTTGTATTTTTCTTTCATCTGCAATTCGTCAGGGGCATCGTTCAAATTTGGCAATACCAAACTACGTAGTATTATTATTATTATTTCGTTCACGTGTTTTGAACTAAAAAAAAACACGAAATTTCTAAATTACAAACAAAAATTGTTTGTGGCTTGCCGATTTTACAGTAAATCAGCGAAGCAAATACACATATATTTTACAACAACGATGGTAATTCTGATGACGATGAACTCGATGAATGTTTTTTTGATGGTGGCAGCCACCAAAGCGAGAATCTCTCTTTTAGTCAAGCATAACGTGTTTGAGTGCGACAGAGAGCCAGACATAGAGGGAGAAAGAAAATGTTCTTGCACTAGCGAAACAGTTAAACGTTCATTCGGCACAATTATGTAAAGAATGTTGTACATGCAGAGAGTACATCCGATAGAAAGATGCAGAACGATGGAGAGAGAGAGAGAGAAAACATGCAGAAAGATCGAAAACAAGAAATCTCCAGCGAAAAGCAGATGAAGAAAAAAAAACGAACATCAAACCAAAACAAAGTATTATATAGAAAACTCGTTTTATGGAAACCGTTTGGCATTGCACATTAAAATATTTGATGTTATGTTTTGTGTACATAGAATATATCGTCAATATTGTATTAGTTGGAGTACATTGAGCAGACTGCACTTCGTTGAGCATGAAAATATTTTGCTTATTTTTTGAGAAAAAAAAAATTCAAACGTACCACCAATGAATATTTACAAATGTTGAATTCTAATGGAATATTTGAGCAAACAAATATCATTGGCATTCAAAAGTTCCACTTTTGAGGGTTGACATTTCATTATAAAAAAGAAAATGCGGTTAACAAGTGGTTGATATTTTTATTCACGTAAAAGCACAAATATTTGCCCAAAAGAAAATTGATTGATTTTACTTTTCACATGGTCGGGCAACAAATTGACCGCAAAAACATTCTAATCCGATTTCGACATATTGATCACTCACAGAAATGAACGAAACACATGAAACTTGAATCAAGTCTTGACTCTTCGAATTTGGAATACACTTTGTTGTATCACAATGTGCACTTTGTACAAATTAATTTGTCGATTAAAATATTTTGAGCGAAGTTTGTGTCAATTTTTACACAAGTAGACTGACTTAGAAAAACTAGCGAACTAATGAATTAAAATACAACAAATTTCAACATTCAAATCAATATCGACAACCGAAAAGAAACAATAGTTACACGCATACACACATAAATTGAATTCGAGGCACCTCAAATTCATCGAAATAAAACCAAATCGTTGCACTGTGAATTCGCTTTGTCGTTTCGAAACAGTTGAAAATAATAATAATGGAATGAACACGAATGAAAAAAACACACAGCGGAATATTTGTTTGCATAAGTTTTGAGTATGTGTGGTTTTGTACATTTCTGGTGATCGGTCGGGTGTTCATCATAGACATAGACTTCAGTACACGGCATTGTTTTTTCTCTTTCTCTCTTCTTTTTCCCTCTCAACCGTTTCGTGTCGAATATGTATGATGCGATTTTTTCTTCTTTTGTTCCTTTTTTATGTTTGCCTGAATTTAGTTAAATTTTTGTTCCTCAAAATTTTGTACACCATATATCATAAATTCTGCTCATTTTTTCTCGTCTCTTTCCAACAAACAAAAATAATTCTATATATGATGTTGTGCGCGCAAACACACTCGTACGACCACCAGTGTAAACGCCGTATATAGAAAACCAAATATGCATACTTTACAAAATAAAAAAACATATATATATCGACAAAAATGGTAAATTTGTACAACTCAACATGAGATTTCTATTGAATTCACTTTTTAGGGTCACATGAATTTCAAATTGATTTGAATTATACGTTGTACGTGTGTTTTTTTTTTCATCCGAACAAAATGCAATGCACTACACAAAAATCACATTATAAAATATCTTTTTTCTTACGTTTTAATTAAAATGGCAACAAAACTAAATCATTTGGTGTCGTTAGGTTACAAAAACTCATCGATGGACGCTCCAACAAAAGACTTCTGACGTCGGTGATCACAACAACGACTAAATTCGTTGAATTTGCTTCTTATTTTTCTTTTCCAAAAAAAAACACTAAAATAAAATAAAAATTGTTTGACGTATGTTTTATTTTTCTGTTTCATTCGTTGGGTTTCTATCTTCTTTTTTTTTCAGCGTTTTTCCATGTGTTTCACCGCACCGAATACAATTTTTGGTGTGTAGCGCACTTGTGCACATGTATGAGTTTGTCCATTGCTTCCAACTGCCACACATTCATATACACATTCACTACACTCATTCACTTCATTCACTCACACACACACACAAGCAACCAAACCAAAAGTGTCGCTTCTTCTGGCTCTCTTAATGAAAATGCGCACATCAAATACATAGAACAAATGTGCGTGTACCTGAACAATAATATTCGCTGGAATAATAGCCGTAGTTTTACAATGGTGATTTCAAACGAAAGCAAAATAGTAAACCAATAATAACACAAACACACAAATATATGTAACAACAACAACAAAGACAATCAGCCGTGTCAGCAATTGTTGCCGACAATATGAGCGAGAGTGAGATAAAACAACGAAATAAAAAAAAAATGAAACGAAACGCAAGTGCGCAACGCAAATGAAGTGCAGCGCAAAAGTAATATGCTTTTGCTCTAAACTACATCGAATACGAATGACGATTTTTACTATTGCGCCGTTGTTGTTGTTGTTGATATCGTTATTATTATTATTATTATGTTGCAACAAATGAAATCAATTCAAATGAAATGGAAATAATGGAACGGAATTACATCGGCAATAGTAACACAGCGCCGATGCCAGAACAGACATAATATAATAACAACGACAGATGAAAAAAACACAATCAAAACAAGAAGAATTATATGATTTCAACAATACCAATACACAATCAAGCACACGTCAACATGGTTTTGCTTCAACTGAAACCTCAAAACTAGAGAAGAAGAAATAAAAAAAAACTATACCACTTCAAACTGATGAAATCAAACTGTGTTATTTCATACTTTGTGCGTTTTGTTTTGTCCGCTATTATTGTTGCCACTTTTTCTTTTTCTTCATATTCATTTGGCTGTTGTCTATTCCGGCTTCAGTTTCATGAAATGTACGGCATGGAATGTACACAGTTTACACATGATAGCGAATGCAAGTGAAAACAGGGTGAGCACCGTAGCAATTGGATTGGAAGTGCATGTGCGTGTGTGTGTGTGTGCGGTTAAAGTGATAGAAACCGCTTCACATCATCGCGCATTTCAATTAGCTGCTGCGGCAAATCAATGTGACTTAAATTCTTTCCGTTATTGTTGGATTTTTCATTTGTGTAAATCTATTTAACCGAATTCTCGACAATAATGAACAATAATCGGTCATTGTATTCCTCTTTTAGAGTGATGACGAAACACAAACAAATCGAGAGCACCAACTCGAATCTTTGTGCTTTGACTTTCCATTCGAATGATAGAGTTATGTAGAGTATTATGAGTATTTTATCTTCGACGTATGTGTTCGTAAAGCGATATGTTCAACAAACACTTGATATCTTCTTTTTTTTCAATTTGTTTTAATCGCATTAAAATGATGTAGCTGGCATTTTATTTGTACATGCCAATGCTTTGTACTATCGTCGTACAATGTACATATAACAAATATTATCGTACACATTTTTGGATCTAACGTTCAGTTTTACGCTCAAATCGAATAATGTCACCGCAACACATACGCAGACACTCAAATATTTTAATGACACGTTCCGAACGGACAACATAATAAAATCATTAATCCACTCAAAATCTTTACCAATTAGTACCGGCATGTCGTCGTTATGCATTTGCGAAGTGTTAACGGAGCACCCACATTATGTTTTAATTGCTAATTTTCGGACATTTCTCTTACTATTGCTCTACGTTTCTCTCTCTCTCTATTTCTAAGACACACATTATTCTGAGGTGTACACACTTATCAAAATATGAGCAAATGCACTGTCAATGTCCCTGTACGTGTGCCCCCCCCCCCCCCCCGCACACTACTGACTTAGAAGTAATGCTTGATGTATTGATAAATTTAAGCAAAAACGAGTTGAATTTTAGTAAATATTTCTGGTCCCTTATGGCTCGGAAAAATTGAGCAATTTTAATCAAATTCATTCCCAATATCGACATTTGATTGCATGTATATGAGGGTTACTAAAAAAGTTTTGCAAAACGGCATGTATAAGCGTTGCCCGATGCAAACCATTGTCATATTCGTAAAATTTGGCATTTTTTATGAACAATAGCTTTTACAGAACGAATTTTAGTTTTGTGGTGTGGTTACGGCGTCAGTAGAAAAAAAATCAATTTCTCGAAAAAATTAAATTTACAAAAAAAAAAAAAATTCGAACGAATTTTTTATAAATTTTCAAAGAGGGCTCTCTGCTCTAGTGGGGGTATGGGAACGAAGTACCATGCCTTGCCTCTGTATACAACTGGTTTACGGAATTCCAATCCAAAGTCAAGAAATGAATTGCGCGAAGGTCCTCCGAAAATTCTCATCACTTAGAAACACTCTGCTGCTGTACACAACCTGATTGAGATAGAACCGTGGTTTCTTTTACAGTTAAATTGTGGCATGTCCAAGGCAATCATTTGGTCTTTCCACGAATCACAACATGAAACCAAACCACATGCAACTGCAGTTGCTCAAAAATCGATTGCTTTTAATCATATCTAAAAAATCATAACACAGTCAACATAGGATCATATAAACACGTCTATAATATTGGAATAGGAGCAAAATCATGATTCTAGCGCTTTATTAAAAATGTGTATTTGGGGTTTTTTAGCACGAGAATAATAATATTGTTTTTATGGATTAGACTCAGGATATCCGAAAAAATCGGTTTCAATTCAACAGCTTGAGTTATGCATGTAACAAACAAACAAAGCGATAACGATAAAGCTTTAGTAACATGCAATCGTTAAAATCGTTAAATGGTTATAGGCTACTGATAATAGGTGGTATTAGTGTGTCACATAAGTAGTGCAAGCAAGAAAAAAGCTTTGCCAGTGCTTTTGGCGCAATTGCATGCTAGTTACAAATAGTTCGTCTTTTCTGTTTGATCACATAAAAGTCGATTACAACGACAAATGAATGAAAAATGCTTGTGAATACATTGAATGCTTATTGAATTTGCGATGTTATTGTAAAAGTTGTGAATGCACTTTGAAGTTTCATCACAAAGAAAAAAAAATATCCTCAGAATTGAATAACATTCAACATAACTTTTACAACTTTTCAATTACTTTGTTCAACACTTTGAAAATGTTAAAAATTTTGTTGTCCGCAAGGCATTGTTTGTTACAACTCTCTTTATTGCTTTACATACATAATGTGTTAACTAAAATAATTGAAGCGATGTCGTATACAATTTGTGAGAATTTCTGGATGTAACTAAATTAATTTAGTTAGACATATCGTTATCGATGGTTTTTTTAATTTCTCATCGTATTATCGCTCCATATAGACTAAACTATAGATTTTGCCAGACTATTTTTTTGAGAATTATCGCAAAACTACTTTTGAATATAAATAGATATTGTGCTCATTTAATAATACACGAAAAGGATCGGCTCAATTTAAAACACGTGAATCCGGTCCATTTCGCAAATGGGTGTCATCTTAAATTTTAAAATGAATGTTTCTCAGTTCGTTTTCACTCTCATTCATTTTGCATATAACATAAATTCATCCATTGTGTAAGGCAAATACACCACTCATTACTGTCTATCTCCACTAACTCTCACTCTTTTTATTTTATTATCCATACTTTGTTGGTAGTGTTTCTTGACTTTGGATTGGCCACTTTATGATGTTGATGCATCCGATTTCATGAGCAATAATATTGAAATGATTTAATCAAAACTCAAAATATGATTCAAGTGACAAAGGAAAGTGAAATGAACGATAACAAACGTTAAGCTGAACATAACGAGTGCATTTATGGATATGCAAGTATTATGCAATTAATGCCCAACACAAATCGATATGAAAAAGAATAAGAATCTGGTGTTTTGCGTCATCGTTTGAAAGTGTGCACCAACCGTCGCATGAATCCCTCTCCCAAGAATCAATCTTTATTGAATTTTATTGAATTGGATTTCTTAATTTGTTTTCTCTTCATATACGTAAGAAAAGAGTTGAAATCTTGAAATGCCCATTGCTGAGTTCAATCTCAACAAATTGATTTTATTTAATTTGTTTATTATTTTGAACTCAATTCAGGAAATTACAATTTGCATTAACGTTAAATGTGTTGATATAAACCACATATCGCATATTGTTTTTTCGTGTACGACTATTTCTCTGTATGTCATCTGAATTTGTAATGTTTTGTTTGTCTTTCGATAAAATGCTTCAATTTGTTCGTATAAAACTGTGTACCAATTGCTAGTATTTTGTTTGTTTTTCATGATACACAGTCATTTATGAGCTATATGCTTCTATTCGCTATGTTTTTTTAATAAATGCAACCTGGTGAGCTCATCGCCTCAGCCAGTTCATCAAAAATTGACGTGTTTCGAAACAATGTACTTGTTTGGTTATTGTTTCCGTATCGATATTTCTTCTCACATTAAGTTCTATTTTTGAATTTGATTCAATTCGTTCGACTCCTTTGTTGGTATCAAAATACCAGACAACGATAAATCGAAATTCGTTGATAAAAATCATAATTCTGCCGATCAATTTAGTAATATGCAACCGCTGCAAATCAGTTCGGGTTACATTGAAAAACAACAGGCGAATCACATCATTCTCAACATTTCATCATTGCATTGATGCAATGGAAAGAATTAGCATGGCATGTGAACGATTAATAATTTCAATTTTTTAAGCGTTTGAAGACAAACGTATTGAAAAACTTGATAAAATGCATTTACTAACAATTTGCTCACGCTACGGAGCTAAAGTAATGTATAATGATGTGTGTTATAGTACATAGATTTTGTGCGCTGGATTTTGCGAGTGTGCTTATTTTCAACACAAGGAACGAGAGACACTCATGTCTTCCCATCCACCATACACAATATTGCAAATGCAACACTTGTCGCCTATTCACGACTCGGTCGTCATTCGTCAAACTAATCTCGCATCAATTTTTTTGTTTTTTTTTTCGTTGTTCTGATGCTTTTTGTGTGCTGTTTGTTTGCTTTATATCAAAATTAAGTCTATTCATTGCACCGTCCGTATCTCTATGACCTAAAGTCCTACTAGAAAGGGATAGATGAAACCGAAAATGTTTGTAAGATGTGGACAATGATAACCGAATAACATGTATGTAAATCACACACACACACTCTCACATTATCAGCCATACCGCTCGTTTTATATTCGTCTCAATTCAAAGATAACCGGACGCCCGTTTATTTATTTCGTTCGATTCATAACGTGCGAATGTAGTTTTTTTTCACATTTGCCACCGATAACAATTCGCGACACATTCATTTTATTTAAATTTTTCCAAACGACAACCATACCATTCAACATCACACTCAATAACGTACATATTTTAATTAAGCTCCGTTTTTTAATTGTTTTTTGTTTCTTTTTTCATTTGCTCCTGCTTCTGCCATAATAATTTTCCCATTTAACCTAATTGAAATTAATAATAATAATAATAGTATTTTTTTATATATTTGAAAATCAAGCCGAGCGAAAATCAGAAGTGAAAACGAAAAGATTAATTGGTGAATATTTTGTTGAATTTTTTTTTTTTTTTGAAACAAACGGAGAAACAGGAGAGTAAAACGCGCTATGGCATCTTATAAATTCTATTTGGTTTCTTTGTGTTTTACGTGGTTGATGTGTATTTCAAATGCTCACGTTGTACATTTTCAACCATGTGCAGGTATTTTTCCATTAATTTTTTTTTTGGTATTTTGCATGCTTTTTACATTTTCTTCACATACATCAATTTCACTATAACTCAGAATGGCAGCGCAAACAGATGCAGAGAGAAAGACAGAAAAACGATGAACAAATAATAACAATTTTAATAAAATAAAATCAGTTTACGGCTGGCCCGCATGTAAATCGAATGTTGGCATCTCCAAATAAGTGAGAAAAAAAAAACCGTCCAAACAAGTGTTTGAAAAATCACAATTTTTAAATCGCGTATTTTTTGTACTGAATAATGAATATTTGGGCCGTTTATGTTATGCAAAATTAATGAGCTAGTCAAAATATTTTCATGAGGGAGGTATTGTGCTTTTTTTTTAAAGAGGAAAATCTCATTTTCGCCCTCTGGAAATAATAAAATTATATCAGCTTTGTTATCTAAAATCCATATTAAGTACTAAAGTATTATTATGCAGTTTTTATTGTTGTTTTTTTGCCGATTCTCATGCAATTTTGTTTTTGTTTTTTGGCTCAACGGTATTTTTTTCGTTTTGTTAACACAGAAAACCAAAATGATTGAACAAATGTTATTTGGTTTAACTGTGTCAGACTGCAGTACCGAGAGAAACCCAAATGATAGTCATCATCTAAATGGGTTGACGTAAAATAGACAACATTTTGCTATTATCGACAGTTTTATGATTTGAACTTTGTTCCGTTTTGTATTATCTATGGGTAATTATAACTTTGTCGATTTCAGTCCCAGTTATTACAATTACAAATCGTACTTTCATTTTCGCACACAATAAATAGCCTGCGAGGATTGAGAGAAGTTATCGCATCATGACCTATTTTAATCCTGAATTCAGAGCTCTGTCAACACTGCAACAGCGGCCCATGTCTCCATCTCGTTTTTGCCTGTGATTCTCTCTCTCTCTTTCTCTTTTGTCCACTGTCGCATCCAATCTATCACTGGCAACGTTGACAAAACATACATCTAGACAATAGTAACAACGTAATCATAATGATAATGCCTATGTATACAATATACAATCTCTATCTCGCTACAACATTTTACTTTATTAAACACACAGACACACACACACACACTGTATCTCTCGCATAAATTAATTATTATTTGGATTTTATTTCAATCTCTTCATTTTCCATCTATGTTTTATACATGGATGTTTATAAGGCGACTGTATCATACACGAAGTACGAGTCAATCCGTGTCCTGAATTCGAACAGCTTGGTTTTTGCAAATTGAAACGTGGCAAATCGGCAACAATAGAATTTGATGTAACACCACGTAAGTATTTCAACTACTGATTCAAAACACTTGATTTTTGGCTTGTTTGCTAAAATATTTGCCATCTCAATTGAAATATGACAACAATAGAGAGAAAAACAGAGCATACACACACGCATGAAATATGAATCGTACAATATGCAAAGATAGTGTATCCGAATTTTGTAAATTTAACCACCAAGCAAATGAATACATTGCATACACAATGTGTGCTATTCATCCGGCTGTATATTTGGTATATCAAACTTCGTTAATTAAATTTAAAAAAAAATGTACGTGTAGAGGTATCAAAATGAAATTGGCTGGAAGGTATTCTAGCTGCCAGAATCGCCAATTTGTTCAATCAATCATACGAACAATCCAAAATGTGATCGCATCTGTGAACGCTTTTGAATTTCTCATGTACGTTGACCAACAGAATGATATGGTTGATGCAAATTCACAGCGGTTGACTGCAATCCAATTAACAATGCAATCCTATTCTAGTAAAAAAATAAACAATCATTCGGAGTCTATCGTGACATTTGGTGAACAATAAATTTGGTATTTGTTTGCATTTAAAAAGAAACATGATCAAAATACGACAACAATGTTCTGAAATTGGATTTCACTACTGAATTGAATTTTGATTCCTTTTTTTACATATGCAAATGCAACAATTTCTTTTCCAATGTTTCGGAATACTGTATACATACGTAGAATGGAACGCGACCAAAGTTTTTGGAGCGGTATATTCGGCTACCGATGATGGTGATGTACCGCTAGCTGGAATGAACACAAACGCATGCATGCATACAACATGTCCATTTATAAAAGACCACAGAAGATATACGTATAGCTATAGTCTAGCGTTGGCTAAGAAATTCCCAACGGTATGTATTTTCATACGATTTTCGACCAGTAGATTTTGTGCAATTGCCTTTTGGAATTTGCATTTGTAAAAGTTTGCTGTAATTTTATAATTTTTTATTCGATTCGAATATTAATGAGCGATTGTTTCAGAGTTTATACACGATCAAATGGGTCCTTCGTAATGAGGAAAAACCGGAGCCCACCTCCGAGCAATGCTGCTTCACAACCAAAATCAAACTCACAAAATAAAAAGAAAAAAACACCATCACCCCTTCCCGCTCATACAGACATCATCATACTCACTTGAATAAAGAAAGAGAGCGCGATTATTTTTATCGGCTCCGTTTTAATGTTGTAAAATGTGAATTTTATAAAGAAAATAAACACCGTTTCTTTCGGAGACAGAATCGTTTTTTTTTATTTATTTATTAAAGTTAAGAATAAGTTTAAATTTTTTGCTTATTTTTGTTGTTGGCGTTATATTTGCTTTTAGTAGACTAAATTGTAAGAAAACAAGCATGTGCTCTTCCGTATGTTTTAACAAAGAAAATAAGAAAGAAATGAGACGAGAGAAAGTAAAAAAAAATCGTTTCAAACAAGTGCACAATTTGTATGCAATTTGCAATCAAAATATTTTGTTTGAGAGAAGAAGTGATACAAACAAAGTAATTTGCTTGAAACTGTTTGGCGTCTTTTCGAACTTATCACTTGGAAAGATGAAATACGCGCGCTTGCATCATCGTCGTCATCACACACACACACACACACACATAGAGCAAGATAGAGACAGACCAGCAACAGTTTAGAGCGCTTGATTGTATGCTCATGATGGTGACGATGCAATGCGAATTATGAAATGTATAAATTTATATTCGTATGGAAAAATTGAACTCCTTTCGAAAAGAATGTTAAAACGTTTAACTCTCTGTCTCACTATTTCTCACTTTCTCTCACGTCCACCGCCTCTATTTAGCTAAGTGAATTTAAAATATGGATGCACTTAAGAATATACATATTATCTATACAAGTGTACATATCATAATATAACTTTAATGTTTCTGCTCTTTAAACATAACAATATGAACAATTTACAAATGCATTTTAGTTGACTCTCTCGCTCTTTCACCAACTCTGTTTATATATTCATCAAATTGATTAAGTTAAACAATACACAGAGTTGTGTCTCTCACAAGTGAAATTTGTGCTTCCGACAGAATTCTCATTCTAGGACCGAGTGGTATGCCCATTTTAGATAAACGCTCTTCACCCAAATACGGAAGTTCTATCATTCCCACTCGTTCCGATTCAAATAGATTCGCATATTTCTGGCCACATGAAGAAAACACCGTACGGCAACAGCAACAGCAACAGCAAAAACCGATAAAAAAGTAAACATATTTTAGTTTTCGGTTCGTTAAATTTATGTATCCTATATGTTAAAAGTTGTGTAAATTATATAGCGGGCATTTTACCTCATAGCCCAAACTTCTTAGAAATAGTCTCATCAGGGGCGGGTCTTCACCAAAGAAGTTACGCAATTTTTTTACTCGTTTTGGGTTTGTTAGATTTGGTGGTTCTGGTTCGATTGTATTATTATTGGCAGACACGGTGCTGCGTTGCAAATTCTGTGTACGAGCCGCTTGAGTTCGACTATTGAAAGACGGAAGAGAGAGTTTTTGTTTATTTATTTATATAATTTACGTTTGAATTTGGTATCGTCTTTTTTTTCTCTCGTTTGAGTGCTTTGTTTGCATGTTTTTTTTTTCTTCATTTAATTGAAATGAATACCTTAAAGTGGCGAATTCATCGCGAAGCTTTTCCAGTTCTTGGGTTACCAAATGCTGAGACCGCATTTCAGACGATAAATGGGCAACGCTACGAGCCAATGTTACGACATGTGATTCAAGTCTTTGGAAACGCTTATTTATTCCCTAATCGAATGGAAAATAATATTCAATCATTCATTTTATCCGTCACAAAGAAACAAGAACATAAAAGAAAAGTGTGTAGAAAAAAATAGTTTTGTTCGTACTTTGACATCTTTAATTTTTCGTCGTTCATCAATTCGTCGACGATCTCGAATTGGTCGGCCACTGATTGAACTTGACGGAAGCGATGATAAGCTCCCGTGACGACGGCGAATACCAATACCTCGTGGTCGTAATGACTCTTGCAAACGCCCTGGAAAATTACTTCGTGAGCCAAGCATTTTCAAGACCTCACCATACCTAGAATTAAGGGAAACGAGTTATTGCTAATCATCGTCCATTGCATATGCTCAAGTTTAAGCTAAAAAAAACTTACATATGCTCAAGTCCTTCGAGTTGTGATCGAATGTGTCGAATGCCCTGTGTATCGGTTTCGGAGTCACTAACTGATTGTGTCGTGCCCCAGGCTGCTCCCAGCAGAGATTCCAAATCCAACGACCGTGTCGTATTTGACGTGAGATCGTTATCCAAACCAAAAACTATGCCAAATAAAATAGAAAGTGTTTAATGTGGTTTCAATGCCAAACAATCCATCTATTTTGTTTTAAATTACACTTACGGTGTCGCTTTAGAACAGCTTGTTCATGCTTTTTTCCTGAGAACTTTTGTGACGGCTTTCCATATGAGACCCCTGTAAATCGAAATGGTGCTTTAAAAACATTTCTATCGCTTTTTATAAAATCACAAATTGAAATGCACAAACGTTGAAATGGTCATATATTTGTTTTGCGGTCAATTCTTTGGAATCATTTATGTGCTTTCCAATAAAAAAAATGAATTTTATGTACTTTGGTTACATTAATCGCAATTCAAATGGTTTTTTTGTATTTTGGAGTTTTTTCAATGTTTTCGAAAACATTAATGCATGCACATTTAATTTGAATCGTTTCGTATTTGTTTTGATTCATCAAGAGTTCACAAATGAAAACTAAATAATTTCAATATTTTATGATTGGTGACCGATAGAATTGAAAATGATTCATGATTAAAATAGTTCACTTTACATAAAATATATAAAATTTGATGTTGTGCGTACCTTGTTTATGAATTGCCGATCCCGGCCAACCGGCTCGAGACGGTCCAATTGCCGATGCTCCGCGTCCCGGTCGATTATAGCTATCCGTTCCATATTCTTGTTTGGATACATCCTTTGAATTGGAAGGCATTTTGTACGAACTATTATCAGGTGACAATGGTGGTAATGGTGGTGACATTGACGATACACTTCCGGACACTGTACTTTCAGGTCGAAGTGATAACGCTTGCATGCTTGGATCTAAAATGTGTCGAAGTTCAGCATCGACAATGTCAACCCATTCGGAATCGTCATTTTTTGTATCATCGCGTAACGGTGAATCCGAACTTTCTGTATCAAGTTGTGCTTTGCGACCGCTTGAATATGCGGCACTACCACGACCCGAATCAACATTTGAACTTTGATTTCCGCTTTTATCGTAGTCAGAACTATTTGCTGAACCTGATACATTTTTATTTGCATCATGCGTTTGACGTGGTTCCATTCTTTGTAACGGCTGTAGCTTCGACTGTTGCTGTTGCTGCTGCTGCTGCTGCTGCTGTTGTTGTTGTTGCTGTGACATTTGTGGCGTAGTCTCGTGTGGACCGGTTGATTCACTCTCTTGTAGTCGCTTTTGAAATGATGCACGTTGTGCATCTTGACGGGTTTGCAATAATGCCGACGTTGACATTTCCGTTTGGCTGGAAAATCGTCCGGCAAATGCATTCACATTTTGATTTGGTTGCTACATGAAAAATGTGTAAAACATATGAAATTTTAAAATCACATTTACTAAATTCAACTAGTCACTTGAATCATCGATTGAATATTTGATTATATACCATATTCACCTGGGACTGATGTTGATGCATATGTGAGTGTTGATATTGATTTGGTTGATTGTTCAAATATTGATGTTGAAATAGGGATGAAAATGACTGGTAATGCGGTTGTTGTTGTTGCTGCTGTTGTATTGGCTAGAAAAATGCAATGTATTTAGAATGTTTTTTTTTTTTCGTTGTGAAATTTGCTTGCTTACCGGATGTGGCGGAGGTTGTGTTGGTGGTGTTGACAAATGATACATTGTTTGTGGCCGTCGATTAACTATTCTAGTGGATTGTTCGATTTTCTTGAATCCCCCGTCATCGCTGTCGGTGACAATGTCGGTTGAATTGCGTCGCTCAAACATTGGTAAATTGAGTTGTGGCTGTGAAGCGGCCCGTTCTTGTTGGATCTTTCGAAATACATCACTGCCGACACCGTTACCATTCATTGCACCAGCGGCACCATTCGTTTTTTGCGCAATATTTGGTTGTGATTGATTCAAATTTTGCATTTGCCGAATATGCGATGGGATTGGAGTATGTGGCATTCGAAAATCATCATTTGGTGATTTACCGATACTTTGGGAGAGGTTTTGTTGTTGTTGTTGCTGCTGCTGCTGCTGTTGTTGCACAACTACAACATTATTAAGTTCATCGGCCACATCGTTGTTGTCCTTCTTGAATTTGGAAGAAATCAAATCTTTTAAGGTGTGATAGGTTTTTGTGACTGCATTTTTATTATTGGCATCTCTATCGCGACCGACATTATCTCGATCAGCTAAAGCCGTCACATCTTCCGGCAAACGGGCCGGTGTACGTGATATAGCACCAGTCAACGATGACTGCGTCTGTTGAATGATCGGCTGATGTTGTTGTTGCAATATCTCTTGCGAATTTGAATGCTGCGAATTTTGCTGTTGAGGTTGAATGAAATGAAAAGAGAAAAAGCATTAGAAGATGGCATAAAAATCAAATCATAAAACACTAACAATTTATGGATAAAGAGAGAGCGAGAGTGGGGAAGGGAGAGGCTCATTTCATTCGAAAGCCATATCGTATAATAATACATTTATTAGTATGCCCTGAAATATTCTATGCGAATTCATTTGGTTGATTCGTTGTGTATTTTTATTTTCTTTCGCGGGGCGTGTGCGTGCACTACGCTCTGATGCAGAGCGCCATTTTTACTAAATGCAAGTAACAACGAACGAAACAGTGAACCGCAGCGAAAAAAAAAACAATAAAAAAATTGGTTTTCGCTTTAATTTTTTTTTTGTATAAACAATAGAGTAATTCTTCGGTGTTCTTTTGTGCAGCTTTTGCCATTTGTCTTTTCTTCTTTCCTTCTTTCTTTCGTTGGTTTTTTTTCTTCTTCTTTATTTGTTATGCTTTGTGCGCAAATTTGCTGTATGATCGATGCAGACGCGGTGGAAGTTTCAAAGAGCCGACACATGCAAAATGCGAGCAGACAGCAACAAGTGCATACACCGACTCTGCGTCGGCCTATTGCATATCTATTAACGACTAGGTTCGTTTAGCGTGTGCAAAGAAAGAAAAGACAAGTAAACAAAATGCATGTTACAACGAACATCGAGTTAATTGCATGCACCGAATGAATATTTAAAAAAAAATGCTGAGCAAAAAAAAGACACATAAGTAAACTAAACAACAACTGTTTGTTATTGAGGGACCACTATAGATGTGCTTACATGTTCCAGTGCAAATTCCACCATGTCTTGGTGCTTGAATGCCGGACTCTAAACAAATCACCTCTGGCGAATACGGATGATTAGAGTTTTTTTTTTTTGAAAACAACAATACACAAAAAAAACACTGCTATATTATTTGCTTGAATAGAAGGGATTTGTAACGTCTTCAGATTTGGTCACACACACACACAAACACAATTGTTTACTTTTTCTCTCTCATTGAGACATTGAGAATTTGAGTTTTGGGTGAGGATTGTTCGAATGAATTCAGCAATGGAATTGCTTCACACGATGATGATTATGATGATGCCTATGTTGACACTGTACGATGACGACGTCGATGACGATGGTGGTGGTGGGCAACAAAAGAACACAAAAAGAAAATTTAATTATACACTTGTTTTGCATCTCAAAATACTTTTCTCTCTCTCATTCTCTCGCCCACTTTGGATTTTCCCATTTCTCTTTAATCTTTTACATCAGTTCCGTGCATAAGAAGAGCGTGCGCATAAATGAAACAGAGAACACACGAAGTCAAATGATTTTAATGAATAACAGTCGAAGTGAAATTCATATCAAAACATTTTCACACAGATATTTTCAGTTTTGTGACGTGCGTAGCATTGCATTGTTTCCATTCATCTGCGATATACACGCGCATTCCAAAAGATAGTTGCTCATCGCCCAAAAAACGCACACAAACTCGCTCGGAATAAGTCTTTGAATCAACTCACGAACTGAATATATAATCCAATTAAACGTATACACGCTTTATCTTAATTTTAGCGACGCTGAATGAATACACGGCAAATCACACTTAAAATCTGAAACCTAGTTCTCAGATTTGAAAAGATAAATCTCAATGTTTTTTTGTTCGTTTCGTCTTTCTCTCGTGTGACTATCGAATGAAATATTGTTTATTCTTTGGAATCTCTATTTGGTAAAGCAGAGCAGCATGAGGAAGACGAAGAGAAAGAAAAACGCACAGAACATAACCGTCCAAGAACGAAGCCAATTTTCTCGCGAATTATCAAACAAAAGACTCTCTGTAAAGTTGAATGACATCAAATGATTTTAACCAGAGCCAAACTAACGTTGAATGTAGTCAGCACATTCGATTTATCATTTTCCATTCTTTTTCACTACAATCGCACTATTCTTCACACAACAACAAAAAAACTAGCATGAAGAGACTTTGTTGGCATCTGTGTTTACAGTTTCATTTTCGACATCTCAACACATTTAGTTGATTTTAGTTTTTTATTGAACACACGCACGGAAAATTTGTTCGAGAAATGTCGAGATTAAAACAACAACAATATCAATGGAAAAGCACAAAAAACATGAATGAACTAATGAAAATAATCGAGAATGAAAACCACACCATCGGCACACCACATAATTGGAATGTTGTGTTCAATTCACAAAATTTACTCCCATTAATTTTGAACAAAGCCAAAATCGATATAGGGCAAACTCGAACAAAAACCTCGATCGATTACACACTTCACAATAAACTATTGGAATGCTCACTGGATTTTAAATCGAAATTCGAATTAATGGACAAAAAGAGTAGACAGTTGATTGCACTGTGCATTGCTCAAGATACAAAATGAAAATGATTAAGAACTTAAAATTCAGAAGCAACATCAACAGACATGCAGACATAGTCAGAATGAGTCAGGTGAAAAATAGCAAGAAAACATCACATAAATAACAAACAAAATAAGAAACAAAAGAAAAGAAAAACTTCTTCGCAATTAGATTACGTATATTAATAAATTGTTGCTTTTTTTCTCTTACTTTATCTCCCTCGTGCGCTCTCTTTTGCTCGTTCAGAGGCCTTCCCCACCCCACTCAACGCAGCAGCATAAGAATTGCAACGAAGAATAAGAAGAAGAGGTGAAAGAAGAGAACCGCTTGCAAAAATTTAATGAATTGGCATGCATTTATTTTTATATTCCGATGATTTACGTAAAAGAAAGCTGGAAATAAAGATATATACCAAAACACGTTCATTTTCATTGGGCGATCGAGTATAGACACAGTATTCAAATGAATATTTCGATGAAATTAATGCCATTTTTTGCTCGTTTTTTTTTTCAACGTCAACAATAATCCATGTGATGGATCTACGAATGGAGAAATGACAACGAAGACAACGATGACGGCGACGACAACACTAAAAATACATGATCGAAAATCAAGCAAAATCTGCATTGAAATGCAACAAACACATATGCACGCATATATTTTTTATATATAAAAAATGCAGATGCATTCTGAACGATATGTATACGAGAAAGAGAAAAACCGAAAGATAGGGATATGGCAATGGTGACGGGGCTCAAACAGAGATAGAACAACACCGGTACCACACTTCACTTATTGCATGCACAAAACTTATTGACTTGGAACGGAAATTGTAACGGTCGAGTCAGCACTGAAAACTGACTGAAGACCAAAGAGACACAACACTCCGATCGTCAGACACACACACATCCACTTATGCCTGAAAAAAGTATTCAGTAAGAGCATAGATTTATGCATCGCATTTCAGTTTTCAAACAAATCATTAAAAACTATTCCGGGAAAATTCAATCAATCAATTATGAATTCTACCGAGACTTCCTAGCACGCCCATAACGAACACACACACACACTCATTCAGCGCCACGAAATTCGCCACATGAAACAAAAAAAAACTTTTACAATCGTTCACTGTTGGTTTGCTACACGAATCACATTTGACACTTTTGGCCGAAATATTTGAGCTCGTCGGACACTAAATAATGCGAACATCCAACAAACAGTGTGATGTACGGTTCTTTTTCCGCCTCAATTTCTTTTTTAAATCGGAATAATTGAAAACGAATTAAGCTGTGAAGACGAGACAGTACACTGTCAGAGGCGCAATACACTTCGATCAAATGATCAAATCCAACTAACAATCAGACGCCGTAACAACGTACATGTTTTCCAAACTGATTACGGCCAAGATGAACGAAACAACAGAGATAGAAACGAAATAAAAATATATGTGATATTATGTGGAAATGTAATACGTATTTTAATTATTCTCTACACTCGCCTATGCGAAATTCAGAGTGCAAAATTAGATTTATATTATGTGAATTTATTTCTTTTGCTATTCTGCTGCTTTTATTGTTGTGTGTTGTTATTTCGTTTTTTTTTTCTTCTCTCCATTCAATCATTTGGCGCACCATAGGTTGCCAAGAAGAACGCACGTATTCGTGTGCAGATTTACACACATTTCATTTGGTTTATTCTTTGTTTCATTATTTTTTTTTTTGTTTTGTTTAAATAATTAAATCACTTTTTTACCACACATGCAATTCCTGTCGTGAGTACGAAGAAGATGTGTCAAAAACTCAACCATCATACAACAAGAAGTGTTGAGCTCATGTGAAAATCTCTTTTTTGTGTCTTCTTCTTCTTTTTAAAATTCAAAACAAGGGAAAAGATTTTAACTTTTACAGCCACACATCAAAATGATATTTCAAAACAACAACAACAACAATAACATAAACAGAAGACAAAGAAAAGTTGAACAAGAATTTGAAAAAAGTGTGAATGCACACACACATGCTCATGAAAAAGGAAAAAAAAAACGCGCGACAAATATCTTTTTTATCTTGCTTTGTTCGCACCCGAGCTGAATTTTTAATTCATTCTCGTTTCATTTTTGTATTTATTTTTTATAAGCTCGATTTTATTTCTCTTTTTTGGTGCTACGTGAGAGACTCTGATTTGATTTGAATCACACACACACACGCGGTCACACCAATCAACTTTTGATTGTTATGTGTGCAATTCAATCAAGACCGTATTCTCCGTTGGAACCGAATTTTGACTCTTTTTTCTTCTTTCTCTCTCTCTCTCTCTCTCTCTCTCTCTCTCTCTCTCTTTCAAATGCTCACACTTTTGAGCTGCACACACATTCTAAGAAAAAGCGAAAAACACTTACCCATGCATGTACTTGTTTCGGAGGATGATCAGGTGCAATGGAGCCCGGTTGACGTGATAATAGTGGTAGACCGGCACGGCGTACACCAGATGGGGTGCGCGACTCATGCATTAATGGAATTTTTGATGATGCCTTGTCACTAGACAATATCAGTTCGCGTTCAATCTGTCAGAAACGAGTACCGGAAATTGAAACAAATATCGATTATCATGATTTATTTTCAACATATAACATCATTCGCGTATGTACGCTAAAACGAAAGCCGAAAATTGCCCACAGTAAAGTGAACTGAAATTTTCTCACTCTCGTTTCGTATTGCATTTTCGACATCATGATTACTTCATTTTATATCATATTTGTGTCACATTTGTGTGTGTATGTGTATTAAATCTCTTCTTACCGGAAATTTAGATGAATGTGTTCGCAACGATACGGACGATACATTTGGTTGAGTGTCATTGATTAGTGTCATGCCTGGTATTTGAGCGTCTGTATAAGCATTGCTGCTGCTTTCATTTAATGGTGCTGGTGGCATTTTGTACGGAGGACTTTCAGTCTTCAATGATGATTTCAATGATAATTTTGTCAATGCGGCCGTTAAATATGATGACGATTGACTTTGCACTGGTCCGCTACTGTTTATGGATGATTTTGATTCAACGCCAGCTGAAAATACCAGAAACATATATTAAATAAATTAATTAAAATGCATGTTTATATTTATTTTCTACATATATTTTGAGATTTTCTTCAAACAAAAATGGAAATTCAGATGATTTTTTTTTGTCAACAATCTTTTTATGTCACTTTCTCAACGAATCCAACGATTTTCCGTTGAATTAACTGCGATAAAAGAAGATTTTTCTCATTTATTTCAAACAGCATGTGATTTCATTAGATACCTTGTTGTCGCTGATGACGTTGTTGCTGCTTAATCTGTCTCACTGTGCGCACTTTCATGGCGTTAAGTTGAATGTGAACTCACAAAATGGTCATATAAACGAATTTAGTCAATTCTAATAAAACAAATCCCAAGAAAAGCAAAATATTCGTAAAAAATGGCTTAATCATTGCCAATCATTTGTCAATAATTTATCTCAACATGTCACTGTGATACTGTCTCACAAAATGCTTAACACCATTTTCGATTCGTCATTCGAAAATCCCATTAAATCACTATTTTGGTATATTTAACGAGCGCATATCAAATAACTATAAACAATATTTAATTAGCAACGATTTATCATATAATAATCGATACATTTCGAGCAATGTCGAACCAATGCAGCACTGGACCCAATGACAAGAAAAGAAATAGATGTTTTGATGATGGGTTTTTTTTTCGCTCTCGTCCCAAGTGATAATCGATAAAGAATTGAATATCGCCCATTAAAAAATATGGCAAAACGAGATGAGATTTTGGAAGTGCTTATTTTGGATATTGGCCAAAACAAAAAGAAGTATGTGGTCAAAAGGCCAAATCATAAATAGTCGTGGTCAAGTAGAATGTGAGTTGTGAAATCAAAGAGAAAACGATGTCAATCATTTCAATTCAATATAACATGCCAATCTGGGTATGCTATTGTTTTTTTAGCCCCCTCTTGGAGTTTCTAATGAATTTGTCAACTTTTATTGTTGCGTTGAAATGCGCATATGTTCCAAACAGCCCACCCGGACTATCGATTCGAGCTTTTGTTCCGAGCAGAGATTAACCTATTTTACATGCGTCAATTAAACATTAATTTTGATTGGATGTTCATTTGTTTTTTTTTACCGTTGGCGTCACACAAAACACAAAAACCACAATTTATGACACTGGAATGTGTTTATTAAATGTCTATCTCCGATAGAGAGATAGACAAAAATGAAGAATCGAACATGCATAAAAAGTAGCCACAGCATATTAAACAACAGTTTAGTTGCAGTTGAGTTATCGCATAGTTTGAGCTATGGCACTCTGTCTATGCCGGTCTATGCTTTTAATTGGTCAAGCAATATTGTATTGCGAAAAATGCTCGTCTTGGTTGGACATTGGCTGCAAAATACATATAAAAATTTAATGAGCTGATGTTAGCACAAAAAAATGACATCTAACCGTTTTGTTTTTTTCGGTAGCAACCATATTACGAAAAGTGCGAATAAACGTGAGAACATGTTTGGCATTTTATGACAAAAGAAAAACGTTTTTATCCGATTACAGCTGAATTTCGGTATCGTACATATAATGAGCATATTCAAGGCGCTAAAGAACATTTTACGAACGAGTCAAGTGAAATGGCAGAGAGAGAGAGAGAGAGAAACACACAAATGCACAGCTCACAACGAAGCAAATAAATGTGATTCCACGAAATGTATGCGATTAAATGAAAAATATTCTTTGAACATTTTGAAATTTTATAACGAGAGAAAATATCACAGCAAGAGCTAATTAAAATAGGTGTGTGTGTGTGTGCGCGGGTTTTTGAGTACAATGCGATATTTTTTTTTCAAATAGATTATCACTATTTAATACTTGAATGAAGGATAGAGAAAAAAAAGTAACATGAGCTGGTGCGGTTCACCATAAAATGTAAAATGTTGCATCACATTGTTAAAGGTTTTCAAAGTTTTTGCATCATTTATTACGCATGCACTGCATAAATATCACTGTACACCAATTGCTTGTACACTATTTTTTTTGCTGCTGATTTTTCAACCACAGACACAATGGCATTGCCATGAATTAACGCATATTTGTTGAATTAGCTGATATTTTATTGAAAAATAGAAAGTTAGACCCGAAATACCGACACCCCATGATCGTAGAGAATATAAAATTCATTGCAAAGAAGACAAATTGTTTCTTCTATTGAATTCAAATCACATTATACGTGGCTAAAGATGAAAATTAACACAATCATTTTATTGCTTTCAATTGAGAATCGTGATTAATAATTGTTATATTTTTACACAGCAAGTTCACACATACACACTGGATAATCGATCGTTCGTTAAACTTTATTTTTGTTGATATTCAAATTGTATTTAGTTTTTTTTTGAAAAAAAATCTGTTGCTCTTGTTTTTGTTGTTTCGTCAAATAGTCACGCACAGAAATTTCTCTTAATTTCGGAAGACGTAGGGTAACATTTGTGCACTCATATTCAGTTGTGCATATATCGGACGCGCGCTCAAATTGCAACTGAAAAATCGGTTTGTCGACACTGACGGCGACCGCCTACACTGTGACCATGCGAGCATAAAAATATATGCTACCGATTCAATGGGCTTTTGGGCGACTGAGCATAGCTTTTTGTTACCATTTACATAACGAATTATTACAAAAACGAAACAACGACAACAACATAAAAATGAAGAAAAAAAAACGGCCTCTGCACAACCTGACATTTCGACAAGTAAACGGATTTGCGTGTACGCGCGCGTTTATGCTTGCTCAGCAAAATTATGCGTTGTATCATATAAACATACACATACACTCATACTTGATTATGCCCGTCTCTCATTTTCGACGGTATCTTTAAAATTAACGTAGGAAAAAAACAAACCATTGTATGTATACATTGTGTGAAACAAGTGCCGGAATGAAACAAAAACACAAGTGCTGCTCCAGAAAATAAATACCAAATTAAAAATGAATACTAAATCAAAAATACTGAAACAAAAAAAAAAACCACGATGAATTCAAGTGGAATTGGAGTAATTGTCATTTAAAATGCAACCACACCATTCTTCCCCATTTTTGGAGTGAATTCGAAAATCGACGAAATACAAAAAAAAAACACAGAGAGACAGACACACGTGTATTCGTGTATTGTATTTTAAATGCTAGTCAAGCAACCGTGACGAATATTATTTGGGCGCCGATGGTTGAACTGCACTCAGACACACACACACCCAAAACAAAAAAGCAATTTCCCTTTCTTCTTGGAACACAAATTTTCATACATGCAATATAAAACAAACCAATCGCTTGGCCACAATGAATGCCATCGAAAATATATTGCACTTGTTGCACTCACTCATACACTAAATACGGAACTTATGATGTGTATTTGTCAACAGCAGGAATAAAACTAAACATCCATATTTTTTTCGTTGGGAGTTGTCACATCGTTTAGTCTAATTTACAGTTAGTTGAAAGCAATTAAATCATGTTGAAATCAAGGGATTCAACCGACAATCATATTTCCAGCGGAAGTACCAAAAATTCACAAGGGAACCGTTTCTCGTCGTTTTTTTTTTGTTAGCCATCTCTAAAGCATAATAATTAGCAATTTTTTTTGGTACGTAATTCACATCGAAAAATGACTCTTCGTTCACATTTGAATCGTGGTACATCTTTTAAAAACTATTGAGCATCGCCCTAAAAGAGACGACAAACCGTGATGATGACGATGACGACTTCTATACAATAGAAGTGGCGGTAAATTGCGTTTCTTTACATAATAATTACATCAAAAATTAATTGCCGAACCAACACGTGAAAAATGATGTGCGAGCCGCTGTTAAAGGCAACAAGAAAATAAAAAATGAACAACAACGTATTTAATTATTTATAAATTCTTCGTTCGGCCATTCGTCATAAGATTATAGCACAACGCGCAACAATTAACATGCTTCAAATACACTTAAACTGTTTCTTTTCATCTCTCTTTCAATGAAAATAAAAACAAGAACGTAAATGTCCATTTCATTTCATGGAATATACTCTCTTGTGAAACAAAGTTAAAATAAATCGGTGGAGATAACGAAAAGAGACGAACGAACGAACGAAAAAAAAGTCATCTCTTCCGATGGAAGAAGAACATCTCCAAGGAAGAAGAAGATGTGCACAGAGCACACTTAAAACACGCCAAATGATGAGAGAATTTCAAATTTCTTTGTGACATTTGGCATTTGCTTCGAATTTATTCTTGAAGAATTTTCAAATATGTGTATATGGTGGATGGTGCGTAATATTAAAAAAAAAAAAAAAATTCCAAACATGTGTTGCAAAGCAGCGATATCTTTATTCTTTCTCTTTTCAGTTATATTGTTCTGCTGTAATAGACAAAACTCATGAATAAAACTGGTCAATGGTTCCTGTTATAAATGCCTGATGAATAGCATGCATGACATTGTTTCCCCCTTCTTTTTTGATTCAATGCAACAACCAAATGAATGACTGAATGAAGAGAATAAATGTTTTTCTTTTCTTTTCTTTTTTAAAATGGTATTTTTTGGTGGTATTTATTTGCAGCAGGTGATTCAACACCGAATGGAGTACACACAACTGTCGTTGATGTTGAATGATGTCCAACAGTATTTATAAATGAAATACAAAACGATTTCATTTTGGCGCCTTCGCGTAATATCTTTTGTATCTCGTTTCTTTTTCTTAATTTATTTTGTTGGTTTTGCATTTTGACAAATGCGTGAAATGACAAATATTATGTTAATGAATAGAAGAAGTGTTATTAGCACAATCTTCAAATGGTATTTCATTTTTTTTTTTTTTTTTTTTTCATAAAAGTGAGTTCAATTCCAAGGAAATGGGTTCCATTCCATTCGGTGGTCGTAAGTGGTATATCGTTTCGTTTGTTCAGTTGTTGCAATTTAATTTTGTCGACCCGACCTCGGCCGGAATGAATGCAAACAATTTCAATTTATGAAGCGACGACGAGATATATTAGCGACATATGAGAGGGAGAGAGAGAAAATCCAGCACTTTTTTTGCATAATAGATGACTCGTACTCCTTTCTCGTTCACTCATGCTGAAGCGAGCTGGTCGTATCTTGTCTTTACCGGTAAAACATCGTTGCAAAGATATTAATATCGATTAAATTTACAACAACTTGGCTTCTTTGCACTGTACATCATGATGCAAATATGTGGATGCACGCTAGCGCAACTCGATCGATGTACGTGTGTGTACCTGAGAGAATCATGAGTGGATTACACACATTGCATGCTATTTTGTTGTTGCTGTTGTTGTTTCCCTCCTAACTATGAGGTTGATACACTTTCACATTAAATGCGTTCGATATATCGATGCGAGTACTCCCGTCTGCGAATCGAACGCAGAAGGAATATGCCAAGAAATTGCAAATGAGATGAATGCAATACGTGCTGAGTTCATATTCGTTTGAGTGTGTTTTGAGATGAATAGAGTACATTGTTTTCACACAATCGAAGTATGTCTTGTTGGCCTATGCAACATTGATAATCAAATGCATGATCATGCTCAAGTGTTTTTTTCTTCTTTTTTTCTTTTTTCACTTATTTCGAATCGGTTTTTTTTAATTCCTATTCATAAGTATAAAGCAATTCATTAGCTGAATCGACTGCATTTCATTCGAAATATGTTTCAGTTGAAAATGTACACATGAACAACAAGAAAAAAAAATGTTCATTCCATTTCATATTGAAGAATCTCACGTCTAATAAATGATAAAAGCATACACATACCTTTTGTAACTATGCCGTGCAATTTGTTCGCGTTCAAATCGATTTAATCCTGGAAAAATGTTGCAGCTAACATCCGTTTTTACTATTCACAAACACACTTGTTGCAAATGGGCATGAATGATGTTCACACACACACATACTCATACACATAAGTGCAAGTCAATTGCATTCCAATATGTGCAAATAAATTGCGTAGAAAAGCAGCAACAGCAGGCAAATACAATGTCATTTACTTTTAGTTTTGAATCCCGCACGAATGAACACGTTTTGATTGTTTTAGCACTCTTCGATTAATTGCTTGTAATCGCATAAATAACTTCACTCATAGTATGTGTTCTGCGAGCATCGAAATGGTCACTTACTTCGTCGGACTTCATCAAAGGCCGAATATATAAACCGAACGCAAATGGTTGGAAAATGAATTGGTTTTTGTGCGATGAGTTTGTGTGATTAAACAGTAGTATGGAATAGCTTTGTCTATGTCAATTGTATTTTCTTTGTATTTGTTTTTAATGCTGACGATTTGCTTTAAAGTAGAAGACATTAACAAGCACACAAAGTCACACACAGGGTCAATAGTAACACTTGTTCGGAATTTGAGGAAAAGAACAACAACAACTACATACATCGAATTTATAATATTCCTTTTCTTACACGATATTTTACACTGTAAGCGAAATAAAACAACAGGCAAACCACCTGCGGGCGTCGATGTTTCATGCACACAACATATTTAGCTATCCACTGAAATTAGCATTGCACAAAATCGGGCGATTTAACCGTTTTTCGTTTCTCTCTCTCTCTCTGTACCTCTCGTTTCGGTTGATCTTCAGAAAAAATCGTACCTTTAGTATTTAGCTGTTTTTATATTATGTTATTATTTTTGTTCCAAGACGAAAATGATCGAAATTTTGTTCGTTGTTTCTTTTGTAAACAGGTTTTTTGCGATATGCTACACTTTTCGTCTTGATTTAGTTCAAAAAGCAAGTTTTTCAATACACTTTTTCGATGCGTTCAGCACTTTTGGTTAATCGCTTTTAAAGAGGGCTTGATCCAACGGATCAACTAATCACGATTCATGCAAAATGTACGACACAAATTTTATATTGCATCAAAACAAAATTCATTCGAATAAATAAAAGACGCATTCAATTGAATAACACACAATAACACAAAAATATATCACACAATTTACGAAATTAATATTGAGTTTGATGTTTGTCTCTCATTCTCAACAATATGTAATAATGTTCATTTGTTTGAGCAGAGTCTTTTTTTTTTTGTATTTTAAACACAGAATGTTATGTACAAGACTGTGAAGCGATTGAATGAGCGCGAGCGCATGCTTAAGCGATCGATATATTCTTCGTCTTTCGACTGTTGCGTATGCACTGGTGCGGTCAATGGTTTTGGTTCAATAGAAGCCAACAAATAAATGAACACGATGACGAGTAAGCAACTATAAAATACAAAGAAATTATACGACGACGACAACGGCAACGATGGTGATGATGACGAACAAGAAGGAGATGGTAGAAAGATACAAACATATATAAGCGCGCGCGAACCAAATGAAACGTCAAACATGAAAAAAACAGAAGAAGTACACAAGAGGAAGGCAGAAGTGAGACAATTCAAAAGCCGTGAGCAAAGTGCGCAACTCACATTCGACTTAAGTCTTAAGAGTTTATTTTTTCATCGCTGCGCGGTTAGACCATATGCGTAGCATGCTCACTATAATATTTCGATGTAACCGTCTCTAGGGCTCACACATATGTGATCGTATATATGGCCGACGCAGTGACGGAACGAGCAAAAGAGCCAGAGAGAGGGAGAGAGAAGAGAGATAGAAGAAGAGATATAGAGGACGGGAGAGAAAGAGAAAGAGATCAATGAGAACTTTAAAACGAACGAACTAAAGAAGAAGAAAGGAAAGAAGACGATAAAAAAAACACAACAATAAACTGCATGATATTACCAAACGGAAAGCGAAGCGAAACATGAAAAGATACAGAGAAGTACATCGTATATTCCAAGTAGTTTGGTAAGCGTGAGAGACTGTCGATTCGAAAGACGCGCGTCGTACAAGAGCCATTAACATCTTTTAGTATGTGTGTGTACATATAGATTCTCTTTTGCTCGTTCACGCTCACGAACGTGCGCGCACGGGCGCACATAATCCACACATAAGCCGGAATATTTTCATCGCATTTTATCTCTTTTTCACACACAGACACACACACACACACTCAACCGCAAGTGCTCTTGCCATAGTTTTGGAACGTATAACTCTTTTCTCATCCTTCAAAATGAAAAAAGAGATAGAGACGGAATTGTCGCTGTGCCATAACACATTCACTTGCGTCAAGTATTCCTTCCATTGCCTCTATCACATATCTTGTTTTTTTTTGTTCATACTTTCTTTGTCATAATAATAGTTTCAATAAACATTTCGCATAAGCGAACAACTCAAATCATGCCATGCAGATGAAAAAAAGCATGGAATATGCGTAACCGAATTCACTTTATCCATTATGGATGTATGAAACTTGACAAGTTCAACCTCTGTATTTATTATATGTAATCTAATGAAAATATTTTATGTAAATTTCCCTACACTAAATCTAATTAAATTAAATGGCGTTTGTTATCGTTATTATCATAAATAAATGTATTTAGCTAGATATAAATTAATGAATGTACGCAGGAGTGTGACAAGCTCCGTTCGAATAGATGCAATTATATAATTGTCTGTGCCAAACAGTTTCAAACTTGTCGTGATGGTAGTGTGTTTTTAATAAGTTTTCACCAAACTGCTCGATCGAGTCGGAAAATCCAATTTCTTGTGATGAAAGAAATATCTACACACGAAGCACTAGTAAACAATGTCCATTTTCCATTTATTTTTATGAAATGATGTATTTTTGTTGTCAATTTCATATCAAAATAAAATCGATTTAAAATCTGTACGCAAAAGTGTTTGTTGCAAGTAATGTCGATACATTGAGCGGTCGGAAAAAGGTTCAATAATTTTGAGTTGTCGAATTTTATCCATTCGAAAATTGCTGAAAAATGCGAAAATTTATGGATGAAAAGCGTGAGAAAATCCTTGTCCTCGCACACTATAACGATGGCATAAGAGACGAATGAGTGGATTGGAGTAAAAAAAGTCGGCTTTAAATGACGTACGCCTGAAATAAGACATTATCAAATACGTGCACACACAACATCAATGCCACATCATCAAAATGGAAAGTACACAATATAATTTATCAGCATCTCTTCATTTACTATGCATTGGTAAATAAATGTTGAAACATCCCTTAAACAATGTCTCGTTCCGCTTGTGATCACACACAATAGCATTTTAGTTTGTGGCGACGCTTTTCCATTTATTTATCAAACCGCATCTCATGCAAGCATCTATAGAATATAAAATAGAAATTTAATGTATTCAAAACATGGTCCATGGATTTATGTACTATATTATACACTTGAAAATTGTATGAAACTCAAACTGAATATAATTGAGAATCATTTTTCGTACTTATGCTCATAATTACATGTACCAAAATCGAAAAAAAAAAACTTCGGGTGGTTTCTTAGTGTTCGGTGGCTTTCAATAAAATTTTGCTGGCGTTGCCAAAGCATCTTGCAATGGACGTGTGTGTACTGTGTATGTGTGTGGCATTTTCAGATTTTCAGTTAAAATTAAATCATGAGAAATTGAGTGTCACTTGCAAAATTTCAATGAATCATTATTCGACAACAACTGATGCTTGAATAAAATGTTCATTCTATCGTACCAACTACAAAATGGCAAAATTGCACAATTTCAAGTGTGGTATCTGCAAAACTCCACCCCACAAAACCTGAACAATTCACTATCCGTACGTGTGTTTAATTCTCAAATTTCATAGAAAATCTCAACAATTTGTACTATTAGTAATAATTGAAATAATTGGTTTATGAAATGATTTGGTGTGTGATTGATTGAATTGAGTTATGCTTCGATTCTCTCACAACAAACGCTCTATCCATATTATATCGATGGCAATGTTCAAGTTGTGCTTCTGGCCATTTGATGATTTGCACAAAACACGATATTCTATTGCCAAATAATGACTTGTCAATGCTAGAAATTCGAGAGAACTAGCGTGTAGTGTGTAGACTGTAGAGTCACTGATATAACAAGAACAAAGTGAACAAGTTAACAATAGATATTCCTGCATTCAAAGAACTGGGATGCTGATTTCACACATTCAAGATGGCAAAATATTTGAAATTTTTTATTGTTTTGTGATGATATGCGCAACTGGTTTACTGTGGTACAACAAATAGTTGATGTCGTTGAAGGAACTGCATGCAATAAACACGATTCGGTTGCAAATTTGAAGCGTCAAGTACTAAGCTAATCTCCATAAATGTGAAGTTTATACATAGATGCCCATCTATCTTGCCCAAGCAGAGAAAGAGAGAATTACATTCCTCGATTTTTTCAGCAAGTTCTACTGGATTTCATGTTTTTTAAACTAAACCATAAAAAAACCATTCAGCCTTGGACGCTCTGTAGCATAACATTATTCTGTCCAAGTAAAGCCAAAGTTTTCTAATGAGGCCTGAGTTACACATGGTATTGAAATTTTAATTGAATTACCTTTTTCCAAAATGCATATTTCTACAATTTTTTCACATTTTGCCAACTTTTTTGTGGAAATTACACCCTTTCTTAGAGTGTAATAAACAGCATTTACTTAATAGCGGCTTCAAAATTGGCTACTCATATTTCAAAAATATGTTCTTCGTTTGTCTTACTAATAGTGGAACCTGTTTCATACTGAATGAAAGTCGTTACCAAAAACTTTTTATCTCCCGAATTTTTAACTTAATTTTGCTTTTTTCACATGAATTCCATCACTATTCAATTTAAATGCCAAAAACTTCCACATATGGCTTCCATAATGGTTGGAACAGATATGAGTTTGCGAATCAATCGGAATGTGTAATTTTGAATTTAATATGATGTAAAATGTTCGGCGATTTAAATTAGTCGGCGATGAATGTTCTGAATCATGTGGTGTTTTTGGTCAATGAATGAAAAAATTACACTTTAATTTTGAATTCTTTCAGTGTTGAAACTTCAAAATTATTTTAGATATTTTTAATTCACATACTTGTATCGCAAACTTGTGAGTATAAAAGACACACTCTGTACCTACATTTTGTATACATTTCAAAACAGTCTGAAATAAAGTAATCATGAAAAGTTTGTTTGTTGCTTTGTTCCTCGTAGCGGTTGCAGTGCAGGTATTTTTCTATGTTTTAAGTTTTATTTTTATTTTTATGAAATCTACTTGGCATGTGGTATTGCTAATTTCAATTGGCTATTCACCTACTGGTATCCCTCGAAATGCCTTTGGGCATGGGGCATCAATTTAATATAGTTTGCCAATTTTAAGAAAACTCTATCCCAAAAATAATGAACTCAACACTTGTATCAAATGATTTGATTTCTCATATGGCATGGGTGCTCCTTTACATTCCTTATGGAATTGATGCCATATATTGATAGTTTAAATTAGTCACACAGCATGAGCTTAGGCAAAATTTGAAATTGAATTAATTTATGTTTTCCGTTTCAGTATGCACACACCGAGGACAAATTCTCAATGATCGACTGTAAAGATCAATTCTCAAAGGCCATCCTTAGCATGAAAGGTTCTTCACGTTCAGACAAAGAAACTTTTAATAAATTCGATAGCAACATCCAAGAAAGTATGCAGAAATTCATCACCAATTCGAGCGCAATAACAGCTACCGTTCAAAAGAAAATCGAGCAATTGTCAAATGGTTTTAAAATGGATATAGTTAATAGGCTTCCAACCCCAACGCTTGCCAAAAATGTTGCCCAAGAATTTTGCGACTTGTGCAAAGACATGAAAGCTTAGACGAGCGTATAGCTGATTGATTTGCATTTTGAAGTTTCTATTTCACACAATTTTATTCAAAAATAAACACATTTTTGAAATTCACAGCAATTATTCAAAAACCATGTTTTATTTATAAAAATGATTATTTCAAAGTCAGGCACAGAAGCGATAGAAAATTTCTAAAGAAAAAACTGAATAAATTCTTTCATTTTGCGTGCTTGCAAATTCAGCGGTCTTACGAGTTTTTGATACAAAAAGAGTGAAAAATGAAAAGACATAATTACATTTTTTTTTTCGATTTACAAATACTACTCAATTGAAAAGGAATGAAAAAATCACTTTTCTTATCATCTAAATCACGATTGTTGTTTGGCTTCTACATAGCAACCTTATATGTTCGGAGACTCGGAAACTCGGTGTAGAGCACATAAAAAATGAAAGAAAAAATCCAGTTTTTTTTAAAATTCTATCATCTGGTGTGACAGAACGTAAAAATTTGTTATCTGTCACTCAAATCGTTGCCCAATGCAATCTCGCTCAGTAAAAAATGTAAACATCGGTAGCATCAAGAATACAAACGTTATTTGGAAACTATAATGAAACAATTTTGAATTTTTTTTTCAATTTTTTCAACTGACGCCGTAAAATATGCCGCCAACGATGCATCGATCAATAAAATTTGAAATTAAGTGTTATTAAACAGTAAAATCGAGAGCAATTATATTGCGTTTCTCACGTTTTTCATTGGAAATTTCAAAGCTGTCGAATTTCAAAGTAAAAATAGTCATGATTAGTTGCTATATATAGAAATATAACCTGAAACGGCAAATTCAAAGAAGATTTTAATCCAATATCGTTTCAAAGCGTTAAGAACAACAATATTTAAAAGTATTCGATTATGTTTGATCGAAAGTTGTGTCGAATATTAACAAAATTAAGTGGACTTTTAGGTTAAGGTTTATGAAATGAAAAAGCGTGCTGTTTGATTGTTCAGTGAAAACTAATATTTTATTTGATATGTACACTTCTTCTGGTTCAAATGATTATTTGCATTTGATTGGCGCACAGCTTAGCGGCGCGGACGATTCAGGTGTTGCCATAATTATTATTAAATAATCAATGACGGAGTGAACATTTACAGTTAATTAACCCAATTTTTTCAAATTCAACTACTATTTCAGAATATTTTCCTAATTATCCGTTTTTTGCGTGTTATTTCATGCTCAATTAGCCTCCTTCATTTTACTACTAATATAACCTTTCAAAAGAAGTGTATTTTACAACTAGCCAAGGATTCATTTTTGTATAGCTATATCCGTTGCATATATTTAGTAGCATCCTCACAAGTTTCGATTTAATATAAACTGTCCATCGCTAGATATTTATTGCATGGGTATATCCTCTTGCACTTGGCTCTATTTTACTATTAAATCAACTACAAAAATGTTGTTTACAATTAGCAACTCTTCGATTACTTCAAAACGCTTCTTATAATCACAAAAACCACAAAAATGTGGATTTTATAACGACGCAAAGTAAATATTAGGAATTATTGATAGTTTTTCGGTATAATAAATGTTTTTCAGAGTGCGCTTCTCCTCAAAAACGGGCGCATTTCCAGTTTTCGAGCTGCAAAGCTCTTTTATAGACAATTAATAAAAATCGATTTGCTCCACTCGAAAATTTACTCCAGCATTCCTTCTCATAATAAAATTCTATTTTATAGGTGGAAAAATCACGAAATTGGTCGTTTTTAACGTCTTTTTCAGTCGAGTTTGCCCCACCTCAACCTAAACGAAATCCTGGCGACGTCCGTGTATTATTTGCAATCAATTGTATGCTTCTGAATTGATGCTGTTGTATTTTTGAGTGTAAAATTGTTGTCACAAATGGGCACGTATCTACCCATATTTTTTTTTCAAACATGAATATACGTTGTTCTTTTTCTATGAATGAATGTACACCGTTCATTGCAAAAAATGCAAAATGCCTGATAAGAATTGAAAATCTTCAAATTAAAATAATAATAATAATAAAAGTAGTGCGCTTTTGCGAGGAAGTTTTGTTTCCAAATTATAAGTTCTCTTAAAAGTACTTCAACTTTTCTAAAGAAAATAATTCTATAGGAGTGCCGTGAAAAAGACGAAAGACCACCACCGAAAAATACAAAGCTTTTGAAATGATTACTCATCTTTGGAATATAGACCCTGTGATACTCTTGTTATTATCAACCATCAAGTCTTGAAAATTCTACGCTCTTCCACTGTTACTGTTTGGCGATTTTGTAACATTGTATGGTCACAATGAATGCTCCAATAAGTGGATCCATGAACTTTGCTACACGACGCAATTTTTGCATGTTTTTCCATTTATTTGACAAACTTTGTTGGTGTAAATATCGTTCAACTACAGAATTGCTATACTCACAAAAACACGTATCCAATATTGATTTTATAAAATGTCGATCATTTCTTTGGCCGTACATAAGGATTCGACAGTTTCAAAGATATACTTTTTCACCGTTGTTCAAAAATATGAAAAGTGTCTTTTTTACTTATTCTGCAAATATTGTGAAATAGTCAAAAAAAAAAATATAGGCAGTTTACTTACTCATTTTTGAACACGATTTATCGACATTTTTACAAAAAATTTAGTTTTTACCATGCTTTAAAAAAATGTTAAAGAAAATCACTCAAAAATTTTCATCTCTTTAAAAGTAGCCAAAGGTAGTAAAGAGAAGAAGAATGCAAAATCAAAAGCAATTTATATTTTCATTTTCCTGATTAAATGAAAAAACATGATTGCATGTTATCTATAGGATATACTCACAACATCAAATTATCACTGATGTGATGGAAACAGCTGGATAAAACTGACCGCAGTTCCATTGAACCAATATTACAAAATTGCTCGTATCTTTGATGACACTATAGATTCCCGTTCTTCATATCCCATCGTCGTATTGGAAGCTCCTGCTTGGCAAATATTACAGCAATAAATCAAAAAAAAAAAAATCAAAACCATGAACTGACACCTGCTGCACAAATCAATTGCACAACCAGTGTTGAGTGTTGTTTCGATTAAACTAACAATCGGATGGGTAGTCAAAATCCGGTTGATTTGAATTTTAAAAAATCGCTCATACCATTAAAATGTACAAAAATTAATTTGGCTTTTTTACATAAAAATGAAAATATCAAAACCCGAAATTCGTACACCACCAAAGTGAATCTCATTAAAATGTACAAATCTACCATCAGAACTGAAAAAATTTCATCGGGCCACCCCCTGGAGCCAATTGTTCAAATACCGAAAAAAGTCAATTTAGGGAATTTTTTTTTCGAAGTGTGTACACAACCAAAGTATGTGTCATTAAAATGCACAATGCAAATCACCCATCACATTTGAAAAATTTCAAGTGCTTTGTATAAGATGCAAAGCGCATCAACAAGCGATCGGTCACGATTCCGGAAAGAAAATAATTTAACTTTCCATGATGAAAACGGTAGAACTGTAGAAAATCAATAACCGTCAGGCTGAAAAGTTTGAAGTGTAAAAAAGGAAAATTCTGATCTAAAAATAAGAAAGACAAAAAGACAAAAGTTGGAAAATGAAAGTGAAATCGGTATATAATGGCTCACATCAAACACATGCCATCACATGCTTTTGTATTCAAAAAGAAGAGAATATTAATTCTGCAGATATTGAAACAGGTAAGAAAATATTCTTATTGTTGATTGAATCTCATACAAAAATATTGAGAAAATCAAAATTATGACCAAAGTCACGTTTCTCTAAAACCTAGTGAAATATGTAAAAGTTTCTTCGTGCATTTGATCTTAAACAAATATAGCTATATAGTTCGTGCGATGTTCTACTTCAGATTTTGTGCCAGTAAATTACAATCCACACATTTGACTACGTCAGGCCAATAGTGTTTGATAACTGCTGCTGAGCGTGGAAAAAAGAACTAAAAAAAAATTTGCAAAAAAGAACTTAAAAAAACGAAGAATATTAATAGAATACTCAGAATAAGAATTTTTACAAGTACTTTACATGTATGGTAATCATCATTTTACTCACAATGAAATTATTTTCATAGAAAAAGATAATTAATGTCCAAGCATTTTCAAGAACTTGGTGTCATTTTAAGAAATTTAGCCATTGACAATTTACTTATAAATTATGGTTGATTAAAAGTGATCGATATTAAATTATATTTTCGTTTTTTTAAAGAAATGATATAATTTAAGAATAGAAAATTCTATCATTGCTTGGTTACATGTGGCGTCTGTTTTCACATTTTACGAAATATTTATTCATTCCCGTTCGAACAATTGGCGCCTTTTGAAAGGCGCACGCACCATTTCTGCGCCTTTTAATGAAATGACGAGAAAAGGAATAAACAACACATCGTATGACTCGTATATAAACAGCGTGTACGAAAAACAGCATAGTAGTTCATTCGATTTTTTGTATGCTAAAATGCTAAGACAATACTTCAAAATCTAATGAATCTGCGCCTACTATGCTGTTTTTCGTAGACGCTGTTTATATACGAATATAACTTTTGAATTTCGTTTAGCTCTACAATCATTTTTGAATTGTACATTTTCTTAACCATAATTGAATTGTATTTGTATTTATTTCACATTGTAAAAGAATTTTCATCTTTCTATTTGATATAAGACAGCGACTTGAAAATCAAAAGGGTCCATTTTACTGGAAAATCAAAAAAAAATCTAATAACCTGATCATCGCGAAAACGTGTGAATCTCATTTTCTGACCAAAGTACATATTATCAACGAGTTTTATGAAAATTCAATAAAAAATAAGGACAAAATTTTCGTTTTTTAGCTCACAAACGAAAAACTTGAAACATGCACGATAACAATAGCCTTTAATATGAAATTCCTTGGTTGTTGATTTTTGTCAATGCTTGTATGTTGAATGTGACCGATCTTCTCGCTAAAAATTAAGTTCATATTGAAAACAAATATAAATTGACGCCATTGCATGACTTCTACCAATAAATTTGAGAATGGTTTTAAAGAAGGACTCCTTCTGAAGTGTTAAATGTTAATTTGTTACGTCGAACGTCAGCAAAAGTCAAATGGTATAGAAAGTACTTGTTATGATTCGAATGGCTTTTGCATATGTACCAAAACTAAAATATTATAACTTTGAACGACGAACTGATCAATGCATAAAAGAAGAAGACTTATTTTCTTAAAGTCGATATAATTATGAAAATGGCACGATATAAATATGTGATTTAGGATACACAGATGTGAATGCGATAAAATAAAAGTCAAGATTTGATTTTATATTTTTTTAAAAGTGGTTTGTAATAATTATTAACAATATTATTGTGCCAAATGCCAATTTCGATTAAATAAAACATGTCAACACGCACGAAGAAGTAAACGCTTATCAATATGAACACATTTTTTTATCATTACTATGTTATTTGTTTTTAGAAAATTTAATGTTATCATATCAAATGTTTTTCAAGAATCATGCAATCATTGAACGACACGTTTCGCAATAAAATATTTACACTGTCATCTATATATGTACACATTGCTAGAGTTGAGTAGTCCATGTTTGCCAATATATTAGATTATAAAATAATAAAAAGAATTAATTTTCACTTGATAACACTCATATATGAATGACCAAGCATGATTGTGAGATTTCTACGCTTGGCGTAGAGGATATTAAATGGATGACTAGCCACATATCCGCATATGAAAATATTATGATATGTCAAGGAGATATGTTATCTATCGATTTGAAAGTGTAAATATTTGAGTTTTTGAGTGGGCGTAAGCTCAGAAAATGTGTGCTTTTCAACTCATCTATTGTTCTGAATATTGAAATCGAGATTTATACGCCGCCGATAAATCTCAGTTCCATTTAAAAATGAAATATTTTGTGCACATTTCTTAGAGCAATCCACATTCAAAAACTACGTTCATTTTACATATTGTTTAATTACAATTTATTTCCAAACAAATATTATCGACTATTTTTTTACTGCAGAACGGTATTATTTTTTGAGCTTTTTAGACCCATTTGTTGAAAGAGAAACTGAATTTGAACTTCTATTTTGATACTCAATATGTCCAAATTCACCCTTTCCATATTAAAATCTCTTTCTTTTTTAGGAAAACAGTCTAATCGCCTTGATTCCTATCGAATTTGATAAGTGCAAGCATAGCAAAAAAAAAAACACGTGGACAAAATATGGCACGCACTAATATTACTTTCGTGATTTGTCGACCCGAAATTCTGGTTAATTTCGAAAACAATACTGGAAAATGTATACATTGTACATGTCCTTGTTTATTCCGTAGTTATTGTACGTGCCAACACATTCATATACGTGCACATTACCCTACACATCGCTGATGTCATTTTGAATATATCGCAAAACATTTGTGATTATACTTTGGCGGTTTTTCATTTGCATTTAATAAACAAGTATCGAACTCTATTTGATTGGAAATCAATTAAACAAAATCATGCTATCCATTTACAAGATAGGATGTCGTGTATTCAATTATCCACAAATAAAAGAATGTTCTTCCAAAGCTTCTTGCAAAGAAAAAATGACAAGTTTATTCTATTTGGTTTGGATATTTTCAAAGTAGATAAAATTTGATGCAAAATTAAATTTCTACGCTGTTGAAACGAAAATTAATGGACAATTTTAGTAATCCAACAAATACATAGATTGTTTAATTTTTAATGTTATTAATCACAAACATAGCCTTAAATGCTTAGAAATGTGTGTTTAAAGATAAACGTCATTTACAATGAAGAAAAAGAAGAAGATGGTACAAACACATCATGTTTGTTTGTTTGATTTACCTAGATAGTGTTTTGTTGTCAAAATAGTACACATCCCACATTACATTCTGTAATTTGTGAATGTTAATTATAGATGTTTATGAAAATAATTGTAGTTATATATGGCGTTCTATCACTATTGTTAATGTACGTGCCACAGTTCAGTTCGATCGAAACGACATATATAGTTGGATCAACATAATCAAATATTTACAATACACACAACCGATGTCATCTGGAAAATGAAAAGCACAAGAATATTCTGGGTGTCACATATAAATGGGCGAGAGACTATTGGGGAGTATGACTTTTTATTTTATTTTTAGGCATGAACGCGTCTGAAATGATAAAAACCAGTTTCCAAAGTTTTTCAGGCCAGTTTTAATGTCGTAATTCCTATATTATCTAACGTGTGCTGAATTTCATTTGAACATTTTAGCCCATAACTCCCCAAATAATTTCAAAATAAGTTTTAAAAAATAGTCAGTTATCACTATTCAAAATTTGAGCACCATCCGGATTTCAGCCTTGTATGCATAACTTTCCGATCTAGTAACGCCACTGTTCCAGGGTTTCCATAGAAATTATTATTAAGATTAACTTATTTCTATAGAACCCCAAAAAAATCACACTTCCCAAACTTTGCTTTGCACATTCGTAATAAGTATTACATATCTTCTGAAAACTTTGTGTTTACCACCATTAATTGTGTACATCAAAAATTGGCCATCTAAAACAAAAGTTCCCATTCCCAGTATGGATGTCTAGCGTACAATTTTCTCGAAATTTCCAAAAGCTAAAGACAATAAATGACATTTTAAAATATAAATCTTTTCGCATTACCTTATTCAAAATAATTGAATGGGATGTAATGTCGCCAATGCGACACACGATTACGCCGGTTTCTTTCATCTATAAAATGATAACAAAATATCTTATTCAAATCGAAAAATGTCCGGATGCGTATTTAGTTCCATCACCTTGTGCATAGCGGTGGTTGAGAGGATAACGGCAGGAATGTAGCCGAAAATAATAAATTCCATTGCATACGAAACGCATATTGTTGCGATGTCATCGTTTGATTTCACATGTTCAATGTACATCCTACGATGGATGGTATGAACGAAAACACACATTTATGGCGTTCATGTTCATTATTATTGTTCACTAACCTGATTCGAATGAAGCAGTACAATATGATCGGCGTGCATGACATCATCATTTGACAGAAAACGTATTTTGTGTGACAAACATTCAAAATATTAAAAGAATCCATCATATTATTAAAAATGATAAACATGCAGTTCAGTTTGTGGATGATGAAATCGCTGTTAAAATTCGGTGTGCAAAACTGTAAAATGCGAAGGAGAAAATGCATTTGTGCAAATGCACATTAAATTCCAACACCAACAACAAAAGTACACATTTTTCTACACTCACATTCGAAATGATTCGGATAAATTGAAAATGCGCACTAAATCGTACATTTCACGGATGTCATCAGTTTGAACGTCATTTTTCATCGGCGGCCACATTTTATTCAATGTTTTCTTTATGCTTTCATCTGCACTCACACGTGATGATTGTGAAATGTGCACATTTTTCGTTTTGTTTCCGCTCCAAAGCCATTTCAATGGCATCCATTTGGCTGCCTTTTTCAGAAATTTTTGCTCACATTTATCATTTTGTGGAAATTCTTGCCGCAAAATGGAATGGTTTACGTTAAAAAATAAAAGCTCTTCATTCGCTGGTTCATCAAATTTTAATTGATTTAGTATTAAATTTATACAATGTACACGACGAATGATTAAAAAGCAATAGACATTGAACAGCGTCATTATTGCCCTTGCACTTCCAGACGAAATTAAAAATGCTGCACACACACAAAGCGAATGCGATGGCAACTGAATGATATCGATGAGATGAAAATACATTAAAATTGTAACAGTGACGGTTTGGAAAACCAACACGAATACAAGTATCGTAAGCATTTTTGGCACGAAAATGAATCATCCATAAAAAATTGAAAAATAATACGTCTTGAGATGAAATTGAGTGCGACCAATTTCCTTTTTAAAATAAGAAACGGAACATACCTTGTCATAACTGTAAATGGGAAATAAATGCCAAAATGTTTTTCCAAATCTCGGTCGATAACAGCCAATTTCTCTAAGAGCATCCACTGATTTTTTTACAAACATTTATTCGCTAGCAACATCAACAGATCTAAAACGTAAAATGGTTTTCAACAAAATTTGAACGAAAGGTAATGGGGTGGTTAAATTTCAAAATTTTACGAAAAATAATGATCCCACTATTTTTTAAAAAAAAAAAAAAAAAAAAAAAATATCGAAATTTGTAAAGATCCTCTCATCCGAAAAAACCGGCAATTTGTAATGACTTTTTTCCTTGAAACTCATGCAAGTTCAAAGAATTTATGTCTCTGACAAAAGTGATGACCTAAAAAAGGTCTTCGCTTTCAAATTGACCAAAATTTTTCTGAAATTGTAAGTGATTGAACCCCTTGGACTCCTGGTCAGATGCTATGAATGAACCAATAAGCAAACACGCTTACAAAGCAAACCAATCGTTGCAATATATGCAATATGATTGACGGGTACATCGATGGTGCCAAACGGTTTTGGATCTATTGTTTTATAAAGCAAAAAAAAATGGCATCCAAAATGCACAGCGCCAATTGAATGGAAAATGGTCGCGACGCAGGCTGTTAGTTAAAAAAAAAAAACAATGAACAATAAAAAGAACTATGAAAATATGTCGAAACTTCAAACTGAAAACAAAAAACTTGAACACTTAACTGATATTTACTATGCCATTGTCCAAACAATTTGAGATACCAATAAATTGGTAGAAACATTTTCCATATTTGTTCATCTGATGATTTCGGAACTTTATTAAGTTGCATATTGTCCGGCTCGGTTCGAGATTGTAGAGGGAAAAAGACAATGTCGTTGCTTGAATAGCGTAAAACTAAAATATGAAACGAAATTATTGTTCGAGGTAATTTAAACTCAAGTACTATTGAATCAATCAAACAACGACCAATCAATTCATTGCATAACATAAAGGTAACATCATTATAATCTAATCAGTTTATTGCATTAATAAACGCACATAAATCATAATTAAAGTGAAATAAGCTTAATTCGGACAAAAATTGGATGAAATTACGAAATTAAAGAATCGATAGCTATCACAACAATAAAGATGTTATCTTATTAAAATGTGTAAACGGTCCGCTTTTGTCAAACCCTTGTGGAAAAAAATGACTGACTGACTATAAATTAAGTCAATTTTAATTACTTTTATGATCACAATCGACGAATTTCTCAACTCAAATAACACGAAGACGCATATAGTCACTTATAGTTATCTTTAGCTGGCTGAAATATCAGCCATTTTTGTCCCAAATTAGTCAATTTTTAGTCGACTATGAAGTCGAAATATTTCCACAAGGAAACGATATACTTTCTAACCGTCTTAGTATTAGCAGTTGTGTTTAATAAATTTTATGCAGGTATCCAAAAGGAACTGATTAAAATGTCTTTTAGAGAGCTATTGATAGATTATTAATAACCCCATCTAATTTTCAGTGAATTGAGACGATACTTTGAGAAGCCATTAAAATAGCTTTTGCGTGTTTGCTACTCAATGTGAAAGTGAATGGTGAATGTTTCATGAGCGAACGAGAAAAAGTTCATTTCCGGTATATAGTGGATTATTCAATTACCAGCAATAAAAATTCCGTTGTCAGTTAATTGATGCATGTGAGCAACAATACTGAATAAAAAACAATTTCAAGTACAACATTACGCAATAGCTGAACGCACAAATGTCTGTCATCTCATAAGCCATGAGCTATGTTCGGAATAGCGTATAAAACTGGATCATCATAATCAGATAACCATACAGAATAAAGACGTAAACTGTCTTTAAAGAAGAAGGAAAAAAACGGTTTAAAATCATAAACATTTTTACGAGTGACATTTTATCGAAAAAATATGACGCTATAAAAGTGCTCTCATTGAATATTATTATGCTGACTAAAACTTTTTCACCGACACAATACGCAACGTTACCACCAACTCTCGAGGCATTGGGCTGAGCTTTTGTTGGATTTCCATAGAAGCTTATGATAATATATATGTATATATCACCATTATTATGCGAAATCTTCATGGAATGGAAGTTGCATTTTATTTCATTTATCTTGCTTCAAATGAGCGGTACGCACGTATTGTAAAAAAACTAAGAAGAAGAATGGAACACACATGCTGTTGTACTTACTAAATTCAATAAACGTTTATGGCAATTTCTTTGATCTGACACATAGAACGTAGCAAAATGATTTGTACACAGAGTGTACCATATTTGACGGCATTCATAAATTAACACTGTTCATATGCCGACAAGGTGTGCGTTACATCACCTACATTCGCATGTGGATCAAGAATATGAATGGAAGGGATCAATCATCAAACAAATCAACTGGTTTAAATTGTCTTTCTTTTGTCACCGAAAACCACATAAATATGGTAGAATAAATACCAAGAGACTCTTCACGTCGGAGATTGAGCATCTGAGATTTGGAATCCAATGAAAAATGGCTTTTGCCTCATCAGACGAATACTACACAGAAAATCAAGTGAATGCAGAATTCGCCCAAGTTGAATAATCGATTTTCACGAACAAAACATACATGGACGTACATGTCAAAGGCTTTTAAGAATCATCCAGCAATTTTACTCCCGAAGCCAACGTACACCAGATGGAATGAACTTTCGTAAAAAAATCGATTTGCCACAAATTTTTCCGTTTAGTCAACATTTTTTGTGCCCCGGAAGCGATTTCAATTAAAAACTTCTTATACATTTTTGTAGCGGAAACTTTTTTACGAAGTTAAAATCGATTTTTGGCCATGTTACTCGAGGGGACTTCCCCTAGATTTTCCAGTGCCAGAACCTATGTTAACACTAAGCAAAATATCAAAGATTTTAAAATAAAACACAATTTGTTTCAAGTATATTGCACCTTATTGACTTTGCCAATTTAATTTCAAAAAATTCTATTCAAATAAATACTATTAATTAAAACAATGGTTCGGATGCATTCCGACAATGTGTCATCCTCAGCGAGTACATTCAAACTAAGCATAAATATAAAGTGTCGCAAAGTAAAGGATGGAATGAGAGATGTGACAAAATAACAACAAATACGATGATGTTATTTGAAAAAACGTTATTAAACTACGCAAAATGATGCACAAGCTATTAATACAAAATAATAACTCGACATTATTGCGGTCATGTCAAACATACGCTACACAAGTTTGCTGTCAAATTTATTTCAAATAAAGTTTATTCGAACTTTAGTGTCAAAAGAGTAACCAACAAAATATGTGATAAATCCACACACCGTTATTATTTATTTCATACATAACATGAAAAAGCAATGAATCAAATAATACTTGATTATGAGCATGATAACGATTCAACTTCGAAGTGTGGTATAAAACTGCAACACCATTATTAAATATGCACAAAGCGTTGAAGTCAACTGTGAAATGGATAATAAAATACAATTTAACGTAGTATATTTGAGTTGAAACAATGCACATCGTGCATGTTTCAATAATCATGTATACTTTGGATGAACAAAACGGTTTGACTTACGCTAACTAATAGTCGTCCATTCAAAAGTAGGAGACGACTCACACCAAAAACCGGATGCACTCCATTCAGTTTTCTCAAAATTTCTAGAAGCTACATTTTATTAAATAAAAAAAGGACATATAAATGGAATAAGCGAGCTTGGGTAAACATGTCTAATGCAAAGTAGGAATAAAATAATGGAGTTTGATAACTTTTGTCCCTATTTTGTCATCTATTATATGAAAATAACATTTTGCAGAAACATAAAGAATTTTTTTTTTAAACTCATAAGTGAATGTCTTTAGAAGGTCATCGCATCAACAAAATAAATTAAGGCGCCCGAAAGAGCTTCAACCAAAAAAGCCTCGGGTCAGATTTCTTGAATTTTTCGTGCTTATTCGGACCTTTTAGTGTACATTATAATGATTTTTTTTAAACAAACACACTGACTCAATGAAAACCAAATCAAACCTTTTTCAAAATAATTGGATTGGATGTGTTGTGACTTATACGACATAAAATGATGGCTGTCTCTTTGAACTAAAAAGAAATACAAAATAAGACATTTGAAATGCAGTAAACGGTTTTTAATTTACGCTTTCCATTGCAATTGTAGACAGAATGGCCGATGGTACAAAAGAAAGGTAAAAGAAATCCAACAAATATATTCCGAATATTGTTGTCAATGCATCAACCGATTTGTCGTATTTCATGTAAAGACTATAAAATATTATGTTTATAAAATGAAAACTGGTTTTAACTTGAAAATAAGGACGTAAATTTGAGGTGTTCGAAACAACAGAAAAGTACAGTTTCTATTGTGTGAACATCGAATTCATATTCATGTAAAGTAACTTGTTAGAAATTTCTTTGAGCCTGGCTGAATGGTTTGCATGTATTGATATTCATAAAATGCAGTACGGTTATGTAATCGATCTCATTCATTTTCAAAAGTTTAAGCAAAGTAATTGTCCACGGCCAGAATTAGTTCTGAAACAAAGTTTTACATAAATATGAACTACACTGTCCACACCGTTTAAATTTCAATCGATCGCCTCTAATTCAATTTTCTGTCACTTTTCTTTTAGTTTGAAAATATTAACATATGTGTTTTGACAACACAAAATGTATTAGAATAATTCTAACCTGAATTTCCCACAAACGTACAAAAGGCCGGTTGTCATCGAACCCAACATAATCACAAACATGTACTTTATAAAGCTTATGTTTAAAATTTCAAAGCAATCGAACACAATGCTCAAAATAGCTTCTATACGATTGAGCTTATGAATTATGTAATCGGCCGTCGATTGCCTTGTAAATGTAATATCGCTGATGAGACTACGGAGCGAAAAACCATATCAATTCATACATTAAAAATTTATATTTTGATTGAAAATGAGAAGAAAAAGTTGTGCATGTATAGAGTGAAATTTTTTAACTTACACTCGACGAAGTAACTTAATATCGGCTAAATTGAAAGAATTCACATGATTTTCGAGATGCTGTATTTCACTTTTTCGATCGATTTCACTGCCAAATTTAATTGGCCATGTTTTATTCAATGCATTGGTGCGGCTCTCATTGATGTTCTGTCTCAGTGTCCACGCTTTGGCAATTTCTCTATTCTCCAGTGGGTATTTCAATGATATCCATCTCACGGGTTTTCGTTCAAAAGGTTGCAATTGATTAATTTCGGGATATTCGTGTGGTAAATTTTGATGGTTTGCATTTAAGAATAAAAATTCAACGCTCAATGCGTCATCAAATACCAATTGCTTCAGAATTAGATTAACGATTTTAATGCGATGAATAATGAAGATGCAGCCAACATCAAAATATAAAACAATTGCAAAAAGACAAGCCGTTGCTGAATATAATGCAATTGAAGTGATTACTGCATGCTCAAATGATGACATAAATTTAATGAATTGCATGTATACAGCGAACGTAACACACACAGTTTGAATGTTAATCATTATAACAACGATCCATAAAATCCTGCGGGAAAAAATGACGGAAATGATGAAGATTAAAATTAAACTTTTTAATTCGTTTTTTTTGCTCTACCTCTCAATAATTCCATAGGGGCAATAAACATTGAAATGCTGCCTCAAGCTACGGTCTATGATCATAAATTTTCGTATAAGATTCCACGAGCATTCGAATGTCATAAAATTTCTCAAAATACATAGTACGTCTAAAATGGGCAGAAAAAAACACGGGAAAAAAGTATTTTAATTAAATGAAAAGCATATAAAAAAGAAACGAGCTAACTTGACAGTAAAACGGTGTTTATAATCGTGTATGACATATAATTTAAAATTGGGAAATCATTGTCGGCAAGAAATGGTCGTAGATCCAATGTAAAATAGCTCAAAAACAAGCAGACAGACACATATCCCATCATGAAAAATATGCTCAACATAGAGAATGGACGATGTGATGGCTGAAATGGTAAGGAACAAAAGTCGACATGAATTTTAAGCATTTTGAAGAGAGAGAAAAAAACAACAACCGACACACTGACGAATAATAAAAACTGATTTGTAATTCTATGCACACCTGAAACTCATTTATCCATAAGGCGAATAGACGATGATACCAATAAATGGGCCGAAAAATGTCCCATACAGTCCTTCCTGACATCAGCATATTTTGGGGTTTGGAAAAGTGGTTTTAGATTCAGCAACCGAATTGAATGATGACGATGGTGACAAAGACAATGGTGACGGTGACGGTGACGACGACGATTATGATGATGGGTGTTTGTCGTAATTAAGTCAATGCTTAACTGAGTGATGGTAACCGGTTTTATTGTTTAAACCCCTCAACTAGATCAGCCTTACAACTTAAACCAAAGCATTTACATCAAATAGCATATTCATTACACCACACATTATGTTATTGAAACAAATTTCATTAAATTTGATAGTTTAAGTGAAATTATGGGTCTTTAATAATACACAATCCATGCAAACAGTCACATTGAGCTTTTGTTCGGTTGTACATATTCATTAGCTGAGAGATAAACAGCGTGTGTGTGATATGGGAAGGAACGTGGGAGAAGTAGGAATAGAGCGAGAACGGGAGCGAGAGACCATATACAACATCCAAGTAACATGAGCGATTAACAGGCATTATTGTTTTATTATTATTTATGATGATTGTAGTAAAGCAAAATTCGCTGCATATGAATGAGAACAAAATAAAAAAATAAATGGAAACAATGAGAATATTCAAAAACTTTTTCAATGATGCATAAGCTTTGAAAAAGCTTATAATCTCATTACTGAAACGTGTAAGAGACAGACAGACACACACAAAAAATACACATGTTATGTGCATTCTTTTCGCTTTTCAATTGAATTAAATCCCATCATAAAATTGGAACAATACATTTGTCGTGTGTCAATGGTTTATTTAATGTAGGTTTTGAATTTCAATGGAAAATTGATTCATACAATAAAATGTAATAAAACGATTTTTATTTGGAAATAAATACGCCAAGCAAGAAACCATGTAATCAAAGTTAATTTGTAAATGAAGCACGATGAAGAACGTGTGTAATATAAAATTCAATGAACACGAAATAAATATCTTCTAAAAAATGTATGATTCGAACAATGAATGTAAACATGTATAATCATGAAGTGCTCAATGTGGCTTTTGGTTTGAGGCATTCAAATAAAATATATCATTTTCCCCCTCGAATCAATCATTCATTTGATAAAGAGAGTGACGTTATCGCTGACGCAGATAGCGATGGATAATTTTCGATCACAACGATTACGAGTATACATTTAAAGGAGGTATGATACATATCATTTGTAATTCGAAACCTGTGTCCATTGAACCGACCCATCAAACATAATTACCTTAATCATATTTTGGTTAAAGTTAACATTTACATCGACAACACAAAACAATACCAAAAACGACTGCGGTGACGTGGGGGAGGGGATGAACGTGCCAGCTAGAGAGATTGAAAACGGAATTTCAATTGCGTCAAAGTTTTTTTTTTACGATCACCCAATCGGCTTGCATGTTTGAACCATGGGCAAAAAAAAAATGCCAATGTGATAAAATGTACAATATAAATATCTCTATTTCAATCCAATTTTTTCCATTCCATTTAACATAGAAATATATAGTCTAGTTTTTGTGTGCGATGGTTTGTGGCTAAGGAGCACATTGATTCATTTCGATTTGGTATCAGAGTGCGGGCTTATCCATTTATATATACGTATTTTACGATAAAAGATCGCACGGAGATTACCCGTTTTCATTCATTTCCGTTTCAAGGAAAAATGCGCGACAATTTGCTTCTTCGTATTTCTGTACGCTCGAGAACGACATCGATTTAGGTGAAGCAATTTTTTTTGTTCCACTGTTTTGGCTCCAATTTATCTGCGGCTGATATATATATATATATAAGTGGCATGAAAAGAAAGAGAGAGAGAGAGAGAGAGAGAGAGAGAGTCGGAGATACGGGAAATACAATTGATAGACAAAATTGCACCAAAATGTGTAACCGAAACGTGTAGGTTCTTGGAACCTATTTTTCGAAATTCTTTAACCAAATGAAACTAATTAAAATTGGGGTTTTTTCTCCGATTTTTTTTGTCAGTTTAACTGAACTCACATAAATTTTCGCATTTTAAGGCGGAAATGTATGTAAAAGCGGTTTCAGTTTGTAAACATAAAATGGTCAATGATATATTTGCTTTAGTCATTAAACAGAGCTCAAACAGTGTGTTCAGCAACATTGAAAATCCTTTAAAATGTATTGATTTTGAGCAACGTATCAATGTCTATTTGTGTTTGGTATCGAAAACTCAATGGCACTCTTTGTACCAGTTTGGGCTGACAATAATATGTAGAACAATCGCCAAGCCCATTTTAACGACAATACCAAACCCAAGAAGATTAATCGACTGGTTGACATTTTACTTGAATACCTGACAGGAGCAACGCCGACAACAACAAACAGCTAAAATGCGACACGCATTTAAGTGACATATACATAATTTGTGTCTGAACCCTTAACAATTCACGTTTTAAGTGGCCATATTATTTGTATATGGCCATGAAAAGGCGCCAATAAAAATGACAACAGATTGAATACATACACGATTCTCATATAAGTAGAGTAGATCGGTAGACAAAAGGTTGGGAAAATGATGTTGTTTTTGTTTAATTTCTTTGTAGTAAAAACAAACATCTTTTTAGGATTTCGAATATCAAACATTTCCAAACTAATATTTAATAAAATGTCCGTCACTTTGATGTTTTTACGTTCAAAATCATGCGGCAAAACGTGTGGATAAACTTATGAAAAATGTACAAGATGTGGCAAAGTGTAGACTAAAGTGATTTTGATGTGAGCGAATGAGATGTCATTGAAGTTTGGTGGTAGAAAGTGCCCGTTTTTACCATCTTTTGAATATACAATATCGCATCTGTGAGCGATTCAAAAGAAACCTTATCCCTGAGACAAGCATTTCATGTTGCTATAAACAATCCAATTAAATTGATTGTTTTCACCGAAGAGATAACATCGCTGTTCTACAAATGAGTTTTGGTCGTTAATTGGAATTTGTTTGGCAGAGCACCGGTCATTTCGTTGTCGTCTTAGTCATGTTCACAAGCTGCTCCAAACGCAAAAACGAACGACCAATTTTCGAAATCGCTTAAAATGGCCTGTTGACATCATTCTCCCTTTTAACTCGATCCACACTCTCGACTTCAATCTTAATTGCTGGAGAAATGTTTCAATTTTATATCTTAAAGTCGCACAATGAAATCATTTTTGCTGACACTTTATGATTTTGTGTTTGTGTGTGTGTGTCTGCGTTGTGTGAGTTTGTATTACCATCAAAATATCATAATATCATCAATGCCGATGACGACAACATCATTCCCATTGAAATGATTTTCAACAAATTCAAAATGTGGATGAGAGGGTTTTGCATTTTTATTGAGTTGCGGAGCCCTTATTTACATATACATTACCTACGGTTAACAATGATGGGAGCCAGTACGGTGTGCTCTGCGAAACATGTGCAATTGTACATTTGTGAACACACACACAAGATTTAATGAACATAATATTTTGACTTGAAAACGATTGTGAATGCGCAATGCAATCAAATTTAAATATGACCGACGAACAATGGAAAAAAAATGTATTCGTGAATTGAACGCAAAAAGGCGCATACATTTTTGTACATTCAAATAAAATGGAAATGTGAAATGCTTCACCATTCTCAAACCACACAGCCACCACTTCTGAATGTATATGGTGTCAGGGGTGTTTGTGCTATCAATAGACGATCAGAATCGAATAAAAATATGCATGAGGCTGAATGCATCTGTCAAAATTAATTAATTTGATGTCAATCATCCTTTCAGCTCACTTATCTCTCTCTCTCTCCCACCTCACATTCTGTCTCTTGATTTGTTATGAGCATAGAGCAAAACCGTTTCTCTATTGATACAAGGAACAAAAAGAAAATAATGAAACTTTTTAACACACAGCACAACAATATTGAATTTATTGCGAAAAAGCTCATTTGTTTATTCTCATGTGCATGTTGAGTGCGTGCGTGTGTTGTGTGTGAGCTATTAAATAGGAAATGTTTTGGATAGAGAGGATAGAGATAGATGCGCTTTCAATCAATATTAACAAATCAATTCGTGAATTTATTCGATGTTTTATCGTTCGAGTCAAAGCTATGTCATTTTCCTTCTAGCGCTTCACTGCCAACAGCAGACACGCGTATACTTTTCCGAATCGATTAAATTATGTGGCATGGAGATTGGAGCAATGACTAGCAACGCGCTACTTTTCTCTATGTTTTTATTTCCATGCAAAAATATACATAGACAAATACATCCATACAAATTCGTGCTCCAATATGGGGGCCCTGTATGTGTGTCTGTGCTCTCTTTTGCCTATTCATTGTCTCTCTTGGTCACTATATCTTCTATTTTTTTCCATGCTTTCTCTTTCGCTCACATTTGTGCGTGACCCGTTGTTCTCGTTGATCCTTATGCCCGTTGTTTTTTTTGTTTGACGTTTACCAGCTTGATTTGAAAATAGATGAATAGAGAATGGGGAAAAAAAAGGCGACCAGAAAAGTTGAGATAAATTTGCAAAATCCTCAGTGCCATCAACGAAAGCACATTCGTTCGGTTCATCATTTGTTTTCATTACAACTACAAGCGAAACGATGTGGTGCACAGTGTGTACACACTGGCGAATGCACGATGAATAAAGACATTTTATGCGCGCATACACAAATACACCACCAAGGAGTACACATGCTCATCATGGCTATTGGCATAACTGTCTATATCGAAATATGGGGAAAATATGTTTGGAGTTGCATGTTTCAATGTTTCATTCAGTTCAACACACACGTATAGAACACATTCACTTCGTTCGTGTTGAGCATGAGAGAATCAAATGAAAGAAAGAAATAACGCGAAGAAAAAAGAACGGAAAATAAAAAAAAAATAACCAAATGGATACCAGCAGAGGCAAACGAATACGAAGCAATAGAAAGAGACAGTAGAACATAGAACATAGAATTTAAGAGAGAGAAAGCGTAAAATGCAAACGTACCCGAAACACGAAAAATGTGGATAGAGCGCACACACATAAGAATAAATGAGAGTGTGAAGCAAATGAACGAGGAAAAAAGCGAGATAGAGAAAAAGATAGAGAGAACACAAAATTGAACGAGAGAACGAATGGGGCCGCAGTGGAAAACGTGCATGCTATTGGTATACCTTTAATCTAGGTAAGTGCTCACTAACAATAAGTTCATTCTGAAGTACGTGCGACCATCTACATCGCTGAGAGAGACAATCCAATACCAAATATCATTGGAGTCTTTCGTTGGAAGTGCAAAAGTGCGAACTGTGTGTGCTTTAACTCGAAATCCGTCGACTTTTGTCGACACAACAGCCAAACAGAGAAAAGGAAATCAACTTTCGATACATTCGCTGAACAACATTTCGTTTCACTTTTAGTTTTTGCTGTATTATTATAGGTTTTTTCTTTTTTTTTCCACATCGTCACCGTCGTCTTACGAGATTGATAATAATAATAATCGGGGAAAAAAAAAACAATAATATATATACATCTTCTGAGAGTGTGCAAGAATGTGTGTTACTTTTTATGACATGAGAACATCTATAAAATGAGTTGTGCTTCATTCAATTAATGTTTTGTCTTCGAAAAGCAAGTGTCGAGAAGTGAGAAGTGAGAATAAAGAGAATAGAGCGAAAAAAACCCATAAGAAGAAAAGAACACGACGCGATAAACGGTAATCGAAAAGGATTATATATATTACATACGCTGATATTTCTTCGTTTCATTCCATTCGATGTGTGATTTTTCTATGAACGCAAAAACCATAAAAAGCTTGATTGACATTTACAAGTCACACAATTAAGTGAAATCGACCATTTTCCCACCCCCCGTTGTTTTTCATCGACCAACACCATTTCATCGGAATTGTTGACCAAGTTTTGAAACAAATAGAACAAGCGAGAGAAAATTGAATTGAGTTGAGCTTTTCTTCTCTTCAATTAGTATAATATAAATGGTGTTAGTGTGTCCATAATCCTGTACAAGATTTTTGTGGATCGAGAACAGAAGAAGAAGAAAAGAAAAACGAACATTGGAATCTTCAGCACTTCGATAACGTTGTAAGTACTGTAACGACCATTTCAACTGGTTTTCTTTTGTTTTCCACAATTTTAAACATGTTAAATACTAATGTAACCACATTACGGATTTCAAACAATCTTGAAAATAACAGCTGAATGTTCTACTATTGTCACTTCTCCAGTTACTTGCTTAGCATTTCGTTTTTTTTTTTTTCAAGTCTCACTCCATTTCTTGTAAATATAGAAAGAAAGGCCAAAGAAAGTAAATAAAAAAAAAAGTTGTAGAAAAGTACAAACTTATATTTGCTATCTTTTCATGCACGAAAAAAAAAATGTGAATTTTGCAGAAAAGCAGCACATGCATCCATTTATCAAAAATGTTGACGAGACGCACAGAATAAAAAAAAATGTAAAAATTCCATTTGATATCGATTGAACAAGTGGAGAGAATAGAGACAATGAAAGCAGCTTTTGGAAAATGAATTTTTGTGACCTGATCCGTCATTCTATTAGGTTGTTTTGGATTTTTTGTACGGCTCAAAATGTCAAAAGTTAATAAGTTGTCTTTAGATAAATTATTTACGTATATGTCCATTTAATTCACTTCGTTTGTTTGTTCGACCGTTTTCTTTCAATTCCCATAAGGGTGCCGTCTGGCGCGCGTGTGAATTCACCGAGAAAAAAAAAACAAAACATCAACCAACGACCAAACACAGAACGAACGAAGAAGATCAAAATAAAAAAAAACGAACGCGCTTTGACATTTCGTTTCTTTATTATTTTATCAAAATCAAGAACGGAGAAAGAAAGCGGGATAGATAGAGAGATAAACAAGAGGCGAATGCGAGAGAGATAACATTAAATTTCCATTTCGATTAAATAAATGAATTGTAATTTCAGTTCGACGCATATATCCAAACGACATGAACACGAAATTGACTATAAAAAGAATACAACCGTTCGTTATCGAATGCGTTCGGTGTGTTATGTGTTTGGCAGGTGACAAAAGAAAATAGAACGAATAAAGAACCAAAAACACATCAACATCGATTCTATTTTTGCGCGATTTTTCTTCGTTTTTTACTCACCAAACGAGAAGTGTTTGTGTTGGCCTAAGCAATTTCTTAATCACATTTGAATGCGATCGCAAAAAAAAAGAGGATAGAAATCACGGCCAACAATTATTATTATTGAAACGAAAACAACTATTAAGAGGCTTGCAAATTCACGCGAATTGTGTGTAATTTACTTAAAATATTCGAAACTTATAGTTTGTCGATGGTATGTGATATGGTGTCGTAGAGCTGAGGAGAAGCGCAGCCAATTGAGTGAACAAACACGGAATGCGTGCGTACCTTATGGATTCAATGTTAATATTGTTTGTCACACAATAATAATTGCGTGACCTTTGCTAAATTCCGCTTTAGATCGCATCCATTGATAGCAGCGCGTCGGTTTCTCTTCGTTTATTCCTTTTTGTGTATTGGAGGATTTACCGCGACAATCAAAACGAATCTACTCCTCTAACAATAGGACTAAAGCTGTCGAAAGGCGAATACATAAAAGGTGAACTAAAGATGTTTGCTGCTTTTTGAATGGCACACACGACCGTTGTGCTTGTTTCTGTTTCGCGTCACACTTGTTTCCTTTCTTCCTACTATTATCAGCAAACAATTTCAATTGCATTATTATTCATATCCAAGCATAGCGTTTGATCTATTTACCCAAAGAAAAACCCAACAAATAGACGGTTTGGGTGTATGTACAAAAGGTTCAAGACTAAATTGTATGAAAACATTGAACCATAAATTCCGTTTAGTTCTATTTTTATAAAAAAATTTGGCCATTTGAGCAAAAAATAGAGGGAAATCCAACAACAACAACGACGACGACGACGTCGGCTTTGACGATGATATGAATAGAATTCATGTTTTCAATGCGTTTCTGCGCACCGGATTCATTAATTGTTATTATTCAGGTTTCCTTATTGATCCGGTGATATGAATGCGTGCGAATTGTGAATTATTCATTAATTTTGACGCTTATTTTTACTTTCACACTACACCCCTAATCACAAAAAAGAATCGCTATATCGAATCGAAATCAATTACACTACTTAAATCCACCACGATCGACTTAATTAATTTCTTATTTAACTCGTTTCTTTGTTTTCGTCATCGATCGCATGGATGAATACGTCGAAACACGAAGCGACCGAAAATAAAAGTTAAAAATTCATATGATTTTTAATTAATCAATTTTGTGTTTACTAATTCTATTTATCAATTGCTTCTTCTGTTTGTCTGAGGGTCAATTTACACGTAGTTCCGTACGTACGTATGCATTTTAATGTAACGCAGTTAAAAATAAATAAATCTGACATTGTTTTACCATGCTTTTGTGGTCAGTCAGTCGAATTCAAACCGAAACTCCGAACTTTAAATGTTATGTCAAACTATGGTAACCAACCGCACTTTGTTCAACCGTATCAAACAAAACGCACACACTCAGATATGAAGAGTTGCATTTTGTGGTATTTTATATTTGCTTTCATTTTGCGAACGTTTAAACATTGTTGACATTTGACTTTTTGATGTATTTCCATGCTCTTTCGCGTATTTATGCTTCAATTCTTTGGCAAACATTTCTTTTTATAAAGGATTCGTTTTTGTACAAAAGACGAAGGGGCTACATACAAAAAGCTACAAAATTCAAACCTTTCCATTTAACTTATTCAATACTTTGGTGAACACATACCGACCTGAATAATCTAAAGCCTTTTCGTTTTTTTTTCGCTTATTCGGAATACTTGAAACACATTGCAATTAAGTCAAAGAATCTCCAAAATGAATAGCAAAATTTGCGCCGTTTGTTTTGAAGCTTCAGAAGCTTAGCTTAACTTGTTTGTTGTTGATTCATTTGAAAACATTTTTTGTGCATTCATTCATTTCATTCGAATTTTATTTGTTCGGTCGGTTTCATTCAGTTATTCAGAGCCAAGTCCCTTGAGCCAATACACACAGTGAAAATACATCGAGTGGGAAGTTGTTTGCAAATGTCTTTGGTCGGTGCGAATTGCGTCCAAATTGGCCCAAAACATACCATATCACTCCATACATCCACCGAAAAAAAGAAGCATACAAACATTACGCAGGCACCATTTTCCACGCGACCATTCATTGTGCAAATGTAAACAATGTTTATTTTGACATTTGAAAAATGAATTAAATGGCCGTTTAGCCAAACTATGATAAATATGAGTGAAAACGTAACGGTTGCATTTGAATAAAACATTTGTATTTTTATATTTCAAAATTCAAATAAATTTGTATGAGAAGAGAGAGAGAGAATAGAAAAGGAGGAAAAGCAATGAGAGAATGTGGAAAAAGGCCAACAGCATTCAGATCAGGTCAAATGCAAAAGGCCAACAACTTTGTTTGAACCAATGAAGAATAAAGTCGGACCGGAGAAAGGGGGAATGGGAGGTAAACATTCCATTTAACATTTTGCTACAGCGGCCGTACGCAAATGAATAATGCTCTTTGTGTGTTTGTGAGAGAGAAGGAGTGTGTGCTTTGCCACTTAATTCCCGTCGATAATAGCAAAGTCGCATTTGATACGCATATATGTATGTTCGTTAAGCCAAGTTTATTTATACATACATAAAATATGTATTCGCTACGCAACCACTATGATATTTATTTTCTGTGGCCGAAATCATTAAGGGCATAAAGCAAATATGTACTTCAATAATGCACATGCGCATTTCTTCACTAGATATGACCACAGAAATGTATTAAATACAAAATTATTGTTGACACAGAAAATGAAAATTTCTCTCTTTTCTATGGATACAGTTGTTGTTTGTTGTTGTCGTTTTCTTCATCTTGATGTTATTCTGTTTGAAGTTCGGATGGTATAACTTTCAAAATAATTTACAAACCAACCAACTGAACCCAAAATAATCACACTCTGGTAAATCTGCATATTGTTTCTGAAGAAACAACTGTAAAGACACAATTTCAATTCAATTTATATTGAGACTCTTTCATGCATACAGATAAAGAAACAAAAAATAAATAAAACGATTGAAAAGAAACCACACGTATAATATCATTTGACCGAGTTGCCATCTCGACCTAATGCGATTTAAGATATAAACTGCTGGCTACTAGCTGCTGGTGCTGGTGTCTCGCAAGTTACGCGAAATGGAAAATGAGACACCATCAAAATGATCATAAATTGGTCAAAGTGGGATCCAGAGTCAATATTTTCCCTTGTAATTTAGTGCTTTAAAAAATAATAATAATCATATTTTTCCATAGAACTTTTATGTTTGGTCGTCTGAACTCGTTTTGCTCCCTTTTAAAATGGGACAATTGATTTTTATACCCTTTCGAGATATGATGATAAAATACATTGTTTTTACAAAGTTTTGCATTTTTCCCCATCTTCTTCGCTATCGTCGTCACTCTTTTTTTTATTATATCGACGACTTGTTGGTATCTTTCACAAGTGTAATGCGAACAAAACATTTGGGGGTGAATCAATTAAAAATTGCGACCTCAATTTTTGTGTTTGTATTGCGTCGGAAGAGAGAGAGAGAGAGAGAGAGAGAGAGAGGGAAAAGAAAAATGTTATTGTCTTAGGGGCATTTTATTTTGATAGCCATACCATTGTTGGTTCCATCACCGGCGTCCGTCGCACACACTTTTCTATTGGGACAAGCCGCATACGATCGTCTCTCGATTGCCATATACAAAAAGCAATAAATTTTGAAAACCCACAAAAACCAACCGGTACAATTCACATATTAAACTGTTAAAATTTATTGCAATGCTTATACACAGTGACGACAAGTCGCACATTTTCGACCGTTATTTTTCATAACCAAAACAGCTCCTATCTACATTATCATCGCTTTTATTTAGATATTTTGACGGGTCCAATGCTTTTATTTGCTACACACACAAAAAAAATGAAGATGAAAGACAAAAAAAGACGTAACGCAACATATTGAGGATAGCCCAATGGAGTCACAAGACAATTCAGACATTATATTCCAAAGATTTGTTTTCCATACGGAATTTAAAACATTTCCATGAAGCGTCAACTTACACATTGTGTATTTGCATGCGTTCGCTTTGGTGTGAGCGTGAACTTAACCCCGCATAAATGAAATCTCATCCAAGTTTCATGAGGGACAAGATACGTGTGCATATTTATTCAAAATCACGAACCATCTGTGCAGCAAAGTGAATGGATTATGTTTTCTTTAAGACATTTGTTCTAAATTCCACACAAAAAATATATATATATATTCATTCGTTCCCCGGAGGCAGTATGCATGGCACACAGAGATAGAACGAAAACGAAGACGCGCACCGAAAACTGCTGAAATATAAGAGACACAAAGAACTGAATAAAGGTATCCATTTTTTTATCTGGGTCTATTTTCGATTTTCTTATCTCTTTCAATTCCAAAGCATGAACTGGAAAAATGCTTCAAATACTTTTAAAATCAGTCTCGATTTTGTGTGTTGACATTTTTTCTACCTCCCTCTCTCTCTCTCTCTCTCTCTCTCTCTCTTTTGTTCCGTCTCTCTCTCTGCATGTCTAATTTTAAGATGGATTCTTTTGTAAAATTCATGAATAAAACAAGTCATTTTTAGTGTGGAGAAAAACATTTTAGAAGAACCCAACATAAGCACAAAATAAATACTTTTGTGTCTGATGCAATGCGAAGAATAAACACATATAGAAATGCGATGAAAAAAATGTGTTGCATGCAAAGCGATTTTTGTGCATTTTCATGCAGATAATGATGTATATATTACCGTGCAAAATGGCACGGAAACTTTACTCTCCCCTCCCCCTTCCTGTCTGGCATTGTCTATGTCTGTGTTTATTTGTCTATTTCTTTCGTTCAGTATATTCATATCGCTAAGCTTTTTTTCGTATGAAATGTAAATGTAATATTCTACCGTCGAAATTGAGTGATTTAAATGAACTTGTGATGCCATTTTTTTTATATTCCAACACACATGTCAACGCTTGTACAGTGTGACACACAACAAAACGACACTTCAAATAAAGAAGATGCCAACAATAATAAACAAAAAAAAAGTTCCCGAAAATTAATGAAACTCATAAAAAATTAAATTTTTATTGCGAATGGTGATAAATGGTTCGTGTCAGCGAAACAAATGTAGCGATTTCAATTTGACGCTTTTTTTGTGCACAAGCAACAATAGTAGTAGTAGCAGCAGCAGTAACAACATCAATATAAGTATAGCATTCCATTTGCACCTATATTTTGTGCTATGTTAATGAAATGAAAAATTTAAAACAACATGTAGTCCAACAAATATGATAAAAGTGAAGAAGTGGCAAAACAACAACAACAACGAAACGTTTCATGGGAATTAAAATAACGAAAATCGAGCCCGAAACAAAAAACCGAAAAGTATCTCTCATATTGTGCAAATAACACCGTACGAAATTAGTATTCAATTTACGGGAAATTGCTTGGCACTCACACAATTGTTTGAGTACGATAGAGAAACGGTGAAAGAGAGATAGAAAAAAAAATGTGAAAGAATGAACAAAACAGCAGAGTAAAGAAAAAACTTTTTGATTACTTATTGTACGTGGAAACCGCGTTTGGCGTTAGAAAATATGATTATGCAATACATTGATATCAAAGATAGAACATAGCACAAACAAGCGTGCTCATTTTCATCACTATATCGTTAGATATACACACAGTTATATTTTTCTCGCATCTTTCTTTTAAATGCTTTTGTGTTGTTGGTGTTTACTTTCATCTGTTCTCATTCACATTATGGTTTCTATCTGCATCACAAAGTGTTATTTCTATTCAGTTTATTTTATTTTATATAGATATATCGTATACATATAATATTCATAATTCGTTTTTTTCTGTTTCGCCAATGCGTTTGCATATTTGAAATTTCTTTGATCATTGTTTCACGTTGATAGCATTTTTTTTTTGTTCTCTGTCGTATAGTCGTTCACCGTACTTTGTAGCGTGCTTGACAAAGTGTATTAAACGTTGGGTTATTTGGTCTTTTGTGTCTGTTTTGTACTGTTTTGGTGTTTTACTCTTCTCCATCGTCGTCCAATATTCTGTTGGCCTTTCCCTCACTTTGAGTGGGTGTGTGTGTATTTTTCCATTTTTCTTCTGGTTTTTTTTTTCAATATTAAATTTAATTTATTTCTTTGAACTTCAATAAGCTATTATCAAATTAATTTTGTGTTTCATTTCTTCTTTTCTTATTCCCGGCTACTCCGCTCCGTTCCTTCGTTTGCTCACAGTGAGTTCGCAATATACACAACATTTGTTGCTATAAGATTTTAAAGAAAATTGCCATTCCAAAAATAATTCAATTATTTTTCACACAGCGTAAAAAAAAATGAAATAAATTTTTCGAGCGTTTTTCATGATTCTTGTGTGTGCGTGCGTGTTTTTTTTCGTCACTCAGCAGCGTTTGAGATAAAACAGCGAGAAAAATGTCATTTTACATGTGTGTGTGTGCGCGCAATTTTTTGGTGTATATTTTTTGCTCAGAGCAACGGGGACGAATTTTTCGGCACGGCAAGAGAGCGCGCGTAATCAAGTTTTCTCATGATGCTAGACATCTGTTTGATAGCATCTCACCGTTGTCGCCATCGTTGCCGTCACCGTTTGCTCTTATATCTATCTATATACAAATTTTTTTTGTAATAAAAACTATTACATAACTTGCTCGCTCAACGATATATCCCGGCTAATATTGCCTTCCACTTAGTTCTATCGCTTCTGAAATAGTTTGACGCTTCATAAATTCAATTAATTACTTGCAAGAAATTACAAAATTTAATCAAAAACTTGAGTAGTTTCGGCTAATTTGTTGAAATAGAAAAAAATAAATATAGATATATTATTTTACCACCCACAGGTACTCGCGTGCAGAACACTTTTTATTTTCTCGCGAAATTGATAATCTGAGTAAAACTGGAGAGTCAGCCGAGCACGAAACGTAATGATAATTTGAGAAACGAAACACGTAATTGCAATCGGCAGCAACGGAACAGTAGAAAAAATACAAAACCAAAGGAAGAAAATACGAATTAAATCAAATGCACATGGTGTACATTTCTGCAATCACATTTACAACGGCATTCGGTTATTTAATAGAAAATCTTCCAAAAACGCTGAATCTCGTGTATAAGTGGCATATAAATACACATTTATTAACGGATGCGCTGTGTTTACTGAAACATTTCAAAGTGTCGCGCGAGCTCTTTGTCTCTCTCACACGCTTTTTCTCTCTCTGTGTGTATGTATAGTGCGAGCGATTGAGAGAGACTTGAACTTGGATCAAATATAGAGAGAGTGTGAGAAATAGATAAAACAAAAAATATAACACAAATTGTTACAGTGACCGTGAAACGAACCGAGAAAGCGAAAAGTAAACATTAAATCTCGAAAATTGTATTTGACTTGCACATACAGTGTAAATTTGCAGACAATTTACAAGTATTAACTCGATATAGTATATTTACACAGACTAGTACCGATTTGAGTTGATTTTCGTACGTTCGACGACGATAACGTGAACAGAGAGGAAGCTGTAAACCGAGAAGAAAAGAAGAAGACAATAACCGACAAAGTTATCTGTCAAATTGCATATTATCAAATCGTTTGCAAAAGTTTCCAAGCGAAAGGGAAAATACTGTTTAAAAGAATAGGAAGAAGAAGATAAAAAAATAAACAAAATAAACAAACGACGACACACAAAAAATGGGTTGTGAACTAGGTAAATTGGCGTCGAGCACAAAGTCAGATGATGTGAATGCAACCAGCCCCATTGAACCACCGCCACCATCAGCACCAGATCCTCGTTTACCGCTCACAGCTCGCCAAAAATATACAATGATTGCATCATGGAAAGGGATATCACGCGCTATGCAACCGACCGGAATTAATATGTTCATTAAGTAAGTTACAATAAAAATGACTGTGTGTTTGTGTGATAATATTCATTGCTCCCTCAATAGAGCACACTCAATGGGGATAGCTAAACGTATCTGCTTCTTTAATGCTTCACACAATTTTCTTTTCCATAATTTTCATCACCTAATTCAATTAAGTTTTTGTCCAATCTGTGGGTTTATCAAAACATAAATTTGCATAAATGGGTCAACGTTATACAACATCATTTCTATAATAATATAATAATTTTATCATCGGCACGAATTTATGCATACACATTTTGCTAGCTTGCTCTTGTAGCGCACTGGGAAGTGCATACACAAGAATGAGAATGGAAGGTGCCAGAAAATGGGATTCAAAGAAAATCTATATTCCTTTTAATCGAATATGTAGCTATCACCATTTGAAAGTGTTACACTTTAACATTTATTTGTCAATTTTCACACTCATTCTTAGTCATTTGCATGTACAGTTGGATTCCGTTAATTCGAATTCCATTGCTCCATCATATTCCGTTAGTTTAAATATTCCAGTTGTTTAAAAAATAAATAAAAAATGCGGAAGGATACTCTAGCGGAAGGAATAGTTGAAAAAATTTAAATAGAAGACATTTAAAAAGAAATGGCTAAAAACGTTGCACTGATTCGAATAATCGGAGGACCAACTGGATTAAATGCAAACTGACAGACATCACATAAAATAAATGACACAAACAATAATTATTCTTTAGGCTATTTGAAGATCATGGTGAGCTTTTGGGTCTATTCAATAAATTTCGAGAGCTTAAAACCAAAGAACAACAAGCATCGTCCGAAGAATTGGCTGAACATGCAAATAAAGTGATGGAAACACTTGACGAAGGCATACGTGGTCTTGATGAGCTTGACGCATTCTTTGATTTTCTGCATCAAGTGGGCGCATCACATACCCGTATTCCTGAATTCAGACCCGAATATTTTTGGGTAAGTAGTTTCTTTTTTTTATTTTCAAAGGAAAACAATACCACATAAATGACCGAAATGAGATAGATCAGAAATGTATATATTGTCTTTTCAATTTTCAAGCGATAGGTATTTTTAGATTGCAAAAATTTACAAAGAAAACCAATTTTTGCTCGTTCAATACCATTCATTTCCTTCCATTTTTCTTCTTCTCTCTCTCTTTTTTCTTCTTCTTGTTCTTTTTTTCTCTTTTTGACAGAAAATTGAGAAACCATTTCTATCGGCTGTGGAAGATACATTGGGCGATCGATACACGGAGAATGTAGAAGGAATTTATAAACTAACTATTAAATTTATTATAGAAACACTAATCACAGGGTTCGAAAGTGCCAATTCAAAGAATTCAACAGCTGCTGTCAACAACAATAGTAATTCCACCTCGGCAAATGCAAACTCGTGAAAATAGTCAAATTAAAACTAATTCATCGAAACCGGTTCGAAAGGTCGCTCTCAATTTTCGATACAAATACATTCACGCGACGCGCGCGCGCGCATCTTATAACGGTAATGGTATTAATATTGACAAAACAAATACATCATACAACAATAGCAACAGCTATTCGTTTTGCACTTAAATTAACAAGAAAATGAAAACAAAGAAGAAATTTTGACATCTGTATCGTTTGTGTAAATAACCGAAACAACAGCAACCACAACCATTTCAATTTAGATTCCAATTGCGACAAATTCGGTATGAATGTAAAATAAAACAAAACTCTTAAATGTAAGTTGTTTTCGCATAAAATGCGCTTTCGATGGGTGAATAATTGGTGTTGGTCATTTAAATTTCAATTTTAGAATGTGTGAACTATATATATAAAAAAAAAACAACTGTTTCTCTTAATTTGGCATTTGAATTGCATTTGCATTGTCTGTTCCACGTGCAAAACGCTTATCTATTAATTCGCAAACATCCTTTTTTAGCGCTTTAAACTTTATGTAGTCCGTGACGACATTCTTGTGGTCGTCTCGCTTAGTTCTTGTACTATTTTCTCGTCGGAAATTCATCTGATAGCACAACACAATTTAAAATCAGATGCACTACATCCGATGTTTTTGTCGATCGCTTTTGGCAGAATTATATGTACGCATTTAGCATTTAAGACAACACCATTCACACTTTAAAGGAAAATGACACTTTTGCCCACAAGCGTGTGTTCAATTCAAAATTTGATAACCATTTCAGTTTCTTTTTATTTATTTCTGTGTCGAACACAAATACAATACAATGGTTTGCATTGCATTTGATGAAATTGCAAACAACAACAATAAAACACATATAATTATATTTTATGAATAGTAGATTGTGTCAAATAGAGAAATAATATTTTCCAGTTTTGTGGATAGGCAGATTGTCACAGACACGCTATTTAAACGGGGAACAATATCAAAGTTTACCATTTTTCCAGTTACAGCAAACATATATATATGTATATTTATGTATCTATTAATCTATTTCAATGTTTCGGCAATGTTTCACAATGAGATTGCCACGTAAAATACGTAATATGTTTTTTTTTCTCTTTTGTTTCGTTTGATTAAGCATCTCAGTTTCAAAATAAAAATGTACCTTGACAAAAAAAAACACAGCACAAACAAGTGAAACAAATATGATTGATTCATCAGTAAATAGTTTTGGATTAAAAAAAAGAACGAATGGCATCATTGAATCAATGGTGACATTATTCGCCATTCATTTTGGCCATAAAAAAACACATTTATATAGATATTTAAAAACATACATATTAATGCAAACTTAAACTAAACCAAAGAACCGTGATTCAAAATGTGTGCGTTACACAGTTTATAATAAAAATCATAACCAAAATAAAAAATAAAAAAATTGATTCTATTTGGATTTAATTGAAAATGAAGGAAAACAAAACATTTCTATTTGAATGCATTTATTAACCCTTCTCCACCCCCTCTATGTCCTGCCCCGAAACACTTTGCCATTGAGCAATATTGATAGATTTGACAGAAAAAAAGGTCTAAATAAATGGGAAAACCACAATAATTCCATTATCAATTGGCTGATGGTTAAAAAACTTCGATAATTAGAATTGCAGGTCAGATAAAATTGTAGAAAAAGGAAAAATAAATAATAACTTTCTTTTTTGAAAAAGGTACCATAAAAGCTTATGAATTCAAAACCATTCGAACGAATTCTCCTCATTTTACTAGACTTTGTACTGACCACCCATATATGAAATATCTAATTTGGCCACTATTTGTGCGATCGTGAAAGAGACGAATACAAAGGAAAAACATATATTTAATAAGTAATTTTTCATTTACTTTCAAAACTCTCGTAAAACTAGTGGCTGAACACAGCTGGATTTCAGCTGGCTGAAAGTACTTCAGTACGAATCCTTGCTCTTTTGCTTTGCTCCCACAATGAGTAAACAGTTATTTTGCACAAAACTGCTCGAAAAACGACATTTTCCGGCACATTTTTATTGAAGGGACAAAAATTCATGAAATAGCGACGACTAGAATTGGCTGCGGTAGGCCAATTGACTCGGAATGTGGCCAAACAAACTCGAGTATCAGCGATAGTTTTTTTTTTATTACAAAATATACTCACGAGCTGGCTCATACCTTTAAGAGCCTGTTTGGACCTGCTCTTAAATCGAATTACCAAAAAAAAACTGTTCTTATACACAAATCCCGACCCTATTTCATCAACATAATAGAATAGCTATAAAAAGTGACAGTCAAAGACATAAAAATGTTATACATTTTGCAGAGTAAAAAGAAAAACACACGAATAAAAATGCACAAACTGTACACTTTAACAATATGGCATTGATAAAGAAAGTTTTTGAGTAAAATGTATTAAAACAAGTTATGTATACATTGCAAGTGTATTCGATATTCTGAATTGCATATTGATGCAAAATGCGCGATTTTTCGACTTGCGTCCGTTCATTCATTCATTTTTATTTTTTTCTGTCTGTACAGCATGACAATGACTAGAAAAAGATTGAAGAAAGTAAACACAAAACTTGCATCATAAATCCGTAATTGCAAACAAGAAAAATGGCAAATACAGCGACTATAAATTTAAAAAAACAACTTGATGGTGCAGCACACGGCTCACTTTCAAAGTCGATAAAATGAAATATACAATATATTCAATGGATGTAACAGTAATTTAACCAAACAAACCATACATGTATGATGTTAACGTCATCTCTTTTTTGCTGCTGTTTTGTACGCAATTTATCAGCTGCGTGCATCTTGATGTTGGTAACTTTATGCGATTGCACTGTTTTATAGACGCAATCACAAAAGAACTTGAATTTAAAAAAAAAAAATATGAAGAAAAGAAGACGCAACCAAAATAGTTATAGTAAATGTGTGTTTAATGGCTTTTCTATGTGGTAATTGTTTGTGTTGGCGAACAGTGAGTGGTTAAATTTATTTCACATTTTTTTTTTTATTAATTTTATGTATTTTTCTTTTGTTATCGAAGAAGATTTGTTTTGTGACTGTTTTTTTCTTATTTTTTTCTCTTCTTCTTATTTTTAGAGCCATAGTTTATGGTGATGTAATCATAATACAGCGCACAAAATCCATTGTTGATTATTGCAAAATGGCATTTTATATCGAAAGAGAAAATGAAAATATTTTAATTCATTCAGTGAACCGATTCAGTTGCAATTGAATGAAATCATTTTTAAAATCACACACTTACCGCTCAAATAGATAAGAATATGCATTTCAAGGGTTTCACAATGCCGAAATCAAAACCGTCATCCAGCATTTGCATATAATAATAACATATAGAAGAAAAATGAAACAGAAGAAGAAAAAAAAACAAACAAACAAATACACAATTCATTTTGAATGGTTATTTTTAAAACCACATACAACATTCTAACCATTTATGCAAAATGCAAACGGAGAAAATTATGTTCAACAAAATCCAAACAGAAATAGAATATACATTGTGTAGTTGTTTCATGTTATAGAAATTAAAAAAAAAAACACTGAGAATTATTCTTAATTTTAACGTAGAAAAAAAACGTGGCTCAGGAGCATCTATATTAGAATCGATTTAATGCACTATTAGTTTTCTAATCTCAATCTAAACAACAACAAAAACCTAATAACGGTCCAAATAGATTTATACTTTGTTATTATATCACAAACTTCCTCTCTCACACACACTCACTTTATTGTGTAGCCCCATCTGGACTCTCTCAAAATCAAAAAATCTGAGAGTTTACAAATTTCAAAATCGGCCCTATTAAAAGCCAAACATTTATGAATCATTGAGAGCGTTCCAGCCTAAGTCATCAGCGACCGCCGACTTGTTAAACGGCCAATGTTAAGTGCAAACTGAAGTCTTTTTAAAATGTGGATTATAATTATTGTACAAGTGAAGATGAAAACTAAATACTGAAAAAAACATGAAAAATGGGCTACCATACACAATACCTTCCTATCTTCATCCTTATCACACCATCCATCGACCAACCATACTCTTCTTCTTCTTCTTTTTTTTACAATTGACCGTCGAAAAAAAAACACACTCTTTATAATGTGGATCGACATTTTTCTACAAACAAATGGGAACGACGTGAATTGGTGCAATCAAATGGACTTCAGCTGGACTGAAGTTTCGACATACACACACATATATACACTTACATGAAAGGAAAATTCTGTTCTTCAATTAATAGCCATTAAAAAAAGAAGCCATAGATAAATAAAATCAATGTGTATTATTATATTATTGAAGAAGAAAAAAGTAACTCATTTACATTTACATAAATACAATGTGAAATTGCTACGAATTAAATAAAAAAAAAACCACAAATAAATCATTCAGAAATATACACTCGACTCAAATTCTATTTGATGTAATATAATCGTACAAAATGTGCACAAAGACAGCCACACATGCACGTAGCACCAACATTGACGATTAGAATTATTCTCGTTCTATTTAAGTCCATAATGGTTTTTGTCCAAATGCTGAATTTAATTGAGCAAACCATACAACTATTTTTTTTTCGTTTCTTTCTTTTTGTATAACGAATCAAGCAATTCATATTAAATTATGAACAACAATTGTCGCGATGTAATGGAAATGGACAATGACCAAACATGAAGAGCAAATCATTCAATATTATCGTGAAAATTAGTGCAAGGAAATGAATGGAAACATTTTTTTGATGACATTTTTTTTTTTGTTCAATTGATTAATGTGAAATTACAAAAGAAAGAGAAAAATCGACGCAACGTTTAAAAAAAAGCATTTTATGTAAATTCGTCCACTAAAAACTGTGAAACAAAGAGAAATGAGGAGAGAAAAATTGCAACCAATTATTATTGTATTGTATTGTATTCAATGTTATAACAAAAAAAAAAACAATAAGCACGCATATTAAATGTAATGTATAAACTAAAAAGATATTAGCGTTAATATTGAAACAATTATGCATTTGATTTTCCTTATTTAAATTAAATTCATTTTCATGAGGGTTTTTAAAAAAATTATTTTTTTTTTGATTGTTTATTGAAACGATTTTGTTCATTAACATTCGAAAAGAAAAACAAGAACAAATTTCAGCGACAAAAAATGTACAAGAAAAAAAAAATGATTTAAAAAAAAACAGTTTTCAGAAGGAGAAAACGTAGTGATGTTGTATTCAAAATACGATAATGCAGATCGATAACGCAGATTTCTCTACACCAAAACATTCTCACATGGAATTCATACAGAAAAAAATTGAACATAAAATATAATGAAAAACAAAACACGAATTGTTTTATATTAATTTTCTGTTGACCTCGTTTGTACCAAATTCAATTAACATGTAAATAAATCATGATACAACCAGTATTACGTCTTTCTATTCAATTTTTATTTTTTTCATCCAAGAGAATTTCATTCAACAGTGTCATATCATGTTGCGATGAGAAGAGTCACAAAAAATGTTTTTATTATCAATAAATCGTTTTTTTTTTTTCATTTATACTTATCCATTTAAGCCCTATGGGATTCCAGATTCAATAAGGGTCACTTGCTTCCTAACAGCGTTCAATATATTTGTTTTTTTTTTCTGATTTTTGTGTAAAACCGTGGATAAACATCCGATATGTGACTAAAGATTCAAATGGGATCTGGTAGAGTACCATCTTTCACTCGAATCCAATATTCCTGAAGTCGTTGCAACCACTGTAACCAATATTTTCGTAAATCAGCTTCAGATAAATTGAAGACATTCGCTGTATCACCATTTTTATATGCAACCACAACACGACCATTTTTAACGGTCATATCATACCGTGGATCAGCGTTCAATGCTCCCAAATATGCACATAACTGAACTGGTGCATCGTATGTTGATGTTATTCTTGGCTTTGATTTTTCCGACGTTTTCCATTCAAAGGCACACAATTCGTTGCTGAAATGATGAAAAAAGAAAACTTTTTTGTTTCAATTTCTTCAACCATAAATTCAAAATGTCTTACCGAACAATCGATACGTTATCGATGATTCCTTTGTATTTGAGTTCGGCATGAATGATTGGTTGTTCCAAAAGTACCGGTTTTGGTTGGAGTTCATTCAAACTGTTGTCAATGCTTTGCCATAATTTGATGAGGTGTGAATCGGGCATCGGCACAGTGCCACTAATTAAAAATTTCTCAATGGCCAAATGAAAGTCTTTTCCTATTCCTAATGTTTGTTGTTCATACTGTTTAAATCCATCCAGTCCAAGTTCGGCAATTTTACTTAATTTCCATTTTCGCAGTGCGATTCGTGCCGATTCGGGCATTGTAGCCTGTAATACTTTACTTATCGATGGTATAGGTATCGATTTATCGTCGAGCACCTTGTGCACTTGACTATGTGACATTTTTTCACAAATTAACGGATAACTTACAATCGATTTTAATGTACTATCGTTGAATGGAATCGGTTGCGATTGATGCTTGTTGTCGTTGCTTTGTGTTGACGTCACCAATTGTTGGATTAAACCTTTTGCCGTTAAAATTCCACCGGTCGCACTTTGTCCACTTGACTTGTCTAAGTTGGCCGTCATTTTTGGCCGTGATTCATCAGAATCATCATAATCACTCGAAAAATTTTCTGCTTTCGTTGAATTGCCTCTTGAACTTTTCATTTTAAGTATTTTAACATTTGAAGTTTGTGACAACCAAAGAAGTTCATTGGTCATTTGCTTATCAACTAATTTTACATTTGGCACTTTTTCTTTTACAATTGGCATTTCAAATGGTGATGGTTCTTCGTGGTCAGAACGTACTTGGTTTTGGTAATTTATATTTCTTATTGTTCCTTGGGGAATTACGGAGACGTCGCGTACAACACTTCCATACAATTTTTTTTGTGCAGCCCGCAAAAGTAAGAGCCGATCACGTCGGCTACGCTTATCATCACTTGAAAATTGTGCATTTTGTGTGGAAATGAACGGTATCACGGATTTGGTCCGTGCTGAATTTTGCAGCAATTTTAACATGTTGATTCGAATGGTAAAATCAAACGGAAAATGAATCTGAAATTTTTTTATTCAAAATTCGGAGGTTAGGTTGAAGATCCATTCACCAAAGCCCTAATGACCAACCTGGCAATGTCTCCCTGCATGCAGACGATTTTTTTTATTACAATTCAATTGAATTTGGAAGAAAATATGAATGTTTGAGTTTTTAATAGTTGAACAGTTGGTGTCTGGCTCTTTATTTTCATCAATACGAAATGTGTCTTGTCCAATATTATTGTTACCAATAACAAATCAAATTCTAATTGTGAGAGAAATGTCAGTTTTGGCGCTATACTCAATTTATAGTTGTAATCTGTCGATTTTTCTTAAAAATGGACTCAGTATAAGGGACATGAAGCCTTTTCATCAATGAAAAAGATTAAATGTTTATTTTTTTTGCAACTAAATCATAATTTAAATGTAAAATTTCATAATTTTTTAATAAAACATTGACCTTAAAGACAATATATATGAAGCGTCTGAAGTTGGTTGCAGATTTCAACTCAACCGAGTACTCAATGATGCTATTAAGTACGTGTCATATTTAACTAGCGTTCTAATATGTATATTGGTCTGTCAACGGTTTTCGGTAAAGACAACGCGCATTCATATCGCTTTGCAAGTATTTGTTTACAGCAAGAAGAAGAAGTGTTAAAAAACAATTTCAATAATTGGTGTCGGTACCGAATTGTGTTTTCAATTAAGATTTTTAAGCGAATTTTATAAAAAGATTTAAAAAAAAATTGTTAGAACAATTGAAAGCGAAACATTGGAAAAAATGACAGCACCAAATGATGCCGAAGATACTCCCGTTCGCCGATCAATACTCCGAAATTTAAGCAACACAGGATATATGGTAAATTATTACGGTTTTTGTGTTCATCCTTTTTTTTCTTCGCCTGAAATATTTACGCCATCAACTTGTATGCTTTGGTTTTTTTTTTCAATTGATCAAAACAACAAAAACAAAATTGTCACTTCAAATGAAAACAAAAACAAAAAATCCATGAAAACATTGCAATTGTTTTTTTCCAATTGACGGCCCAAAAAACCGTTTGAATCATATTCAAAAAAAAAAAGAGAAGTTTGACATTTATGTGTATGCATCAAACAATCGTTGTATGTCACTCCGTTCGATGCGTGTGTGTGTGTGTGAGAGTGCATGTATCTGTGTGCGTGTGTATGCAATCTCAGTATATATGTGGCTATAGAATGAAACATACAATTCAAATGGCTGCGCGCAATCGGTCACCATTTTTGTTCTCTCATCCGAATAGTGTTTGCGCGTATTTTGTGTATGTTTGCGCGTTAACTTAAACCATCATCGTTGCCGTTCTCTCTCACCATTCACTGTCCAATACACACTCTATACGCGTATTGTTTTCAGGGAAAAAGCAAAAAAAAAAAAATTATTCAAAACTTCAGACAATTTTTTGACGTACCGTGATACACAAAGTGTGTGATGTAAAGTTGTGTTTTGATGTGTTGCGAATTGAAACGCACACATGAAATTAGTTATTGTTATTTATTTTTCTCTTATTTCTTTACGTCTTCGATCATATTCAGAAAATATTCCGAACCAATTTCTTTTTTTTCGTTGGTTTTAATTTAACACAAAAAAAACACACACACACACCAGTGAAACAAAGTGATATTTTCCGGGCGAAATGTTGTGAAATTTATATGAGAAGAATTGTTGCATGTTCGTGAGAAATTGATTTATTTCGCGCGAACAAAATCCATTCGAAATACCAATTTTGGCCTTTTTTTCCTCCTTGCAACAAAATTATTTTTTCCCCACTTCTTCATTCATCGCACTTTCGTTGTTGATTTGTAAATAATTATCCGTGAACGTATTTGTACATAAGCTTTTAGTCGACTTTTAAAGGAAAACACGATCAAAGCAACTATATTTTTATGTGAACAAAAAAGAAAAGAAAATAAACAATCATCACAAAAAACACACGCTACATAAATGATGGAACAGTGTTATCGAGCCGTTTTTTTGTCAAATCATTAAATTGCACCAAATTTAATTTGACAACATAGAATTCCTATTGTTTTGAAGAGAAAACAATAAAACACGCAGCATTTTTTTTTTCCGCATAAATTACACAAAATGAATGGACCAACGATTGAGGTTACTATCACCATACCAATTTTTGATTTTGAATGTTATTTTAAATTCGGCATACTTTGATTTGCATTTTCTGTTTATATATTTGTGAATCGCACATTTTGCGATTAAATTTTGTGAAATGAGTTTGTATATGTTAATTTCGTTCCAAATAGCAAAATGACGATGAAGCTGAACGAGCACATCGACGTAGAACATTCGGAAAAACAGCGGCCAATACAACGCTTAGTAGCGACAGTTTGATTGAAGAACAACAAGGTCTTCAAGATTGTTTGAAGATTTATCATGATAATGTAAGCATTTACAATACATCGTTAGATAAACATGATCATTTATTTATGAATCGAAAAATGTAAACACAATCGAATTGCTTTGTTCATCATTATTTTGTTGTGTGTGTGTTTATTTCAGAAAATCTGCCAGAAGAATGCGTGGACGTTGACGTTGATTGATAATTTGGCGAATTTACTGGGAAGCCATCATAAAACACTGAAAAATTTTCAAATTGTTGGCAGTTCATTGGAGGCAACGACCAAAATCTATGGACTACGTGTCGATTCAGTGCATTCGGATATTGTACGAATGTCATCGGGTTTGGGGCGCATGAAAAGTACGTAAAGTATATACCACACAGTCGATCCAAATTTTTAGTTGAAAAAACTAAATGAAATTGATTTGTTTATAGGTAATTTACCATCGGCCAATGATGATGATGATGTCGATCAGAATGATGCAACCGCTGAGAATATTGATCAACCAAAGATTCCGGTGAAGAAAAAACGGACACGCAAACAGGTCAGCACCGTCACCACCAATAAAGGTACGCTGAATGCGCGTCTTGAGATGATTCAAATGCCCGACTCGTTGGGTTTTCAATTGAATTCAATTATGGGCGAAACATCAAGTTCAAATAAACTACTATTGAATCTATTGCAAACGAAATTCTCCGATTTAAAACTTACCATGGATGATCAATTTTGGGATAGTAAATTATACGAACAAATCACATTCAATGAAAATGATAATTACGATATTAACGATAATGAGTACATTGAATTACCAATTAAATTAAAAACCGACAGAAGACACACACTGCGACAACAAATGAAAGGCTATGTCATATCAAACACACCGATGGATGATGATGATGATGATGAGTAAGTATTTTGAAACTCAAACCTATCGAGTTACAAATGTTAACACAAAAATATTCGATATTTTCGAATAGGGAACAACAACAACAACAACAAGCGGCAAGCGCATCATTCAATATGTCACAATGTTTGGAGTATGCATTTGATATGGATGCTGAAGTCGAACCGATGCCAGCCGACAATAACTATATTATGGATGTTATGGACTTTGATGCTGGCAATGATTTCGATGATTTAACACAAGACGATCGGGCCGCGATAACAGCATGCAAAGGTTTACGTCGAAAAGCCGAAATGATCGAAGATCTACGACCATCGGACACAACAAAATTGGAATATTCATATCGGCCACTTGATAATATCAATCAATTTTGGGCTGGACCCTCATATTGGAAATTCCGTAAATCACGAAAACTTACATTGAGTCAACAACAATCGATTGCAACGACCGAAGGCAGTACAGTCGCACCAACTGCACACAAACGCAAGGCAAATCGACCGAAAAATGAACCAATCAAATTTTCGACATTCATTGAAAGCGTTACAGAAAAAGATGCTGACGACAGTGATGATGAGATTTTTGTATCAACCGAATCAAGACACGGGCAAAAATTCAAAAAGACCAACGTTTATAAACGTTGGGATTCGAAAAAATTAAAATTACCCACCGATTTGCATATCGATCGATCATTATTCAATTCATATGTATATTGTCCGAGTATATCAATTGTTAAAAAGCCCAGCGAAACACCAGCCAATGATATTGATGCCGATGATGCATTTGATTTTGACAATGCTGATGATGGTGTGCCGTACTGTACCGATGTGGTAAGTGATGTCGCGATTTTTTTAAATCATTTTTTTAATGATTACTTGTTGGATGATTGCAATTTTATAAACTTATGATTGATTTTACAGCCGGCGGACGATGATGAAATTGTAATGAAAGAAGACAATGTGATGGATCACATGAGCGACGTACCTGATGTTGAAATTCCTATGCTGGAACAAATTCCCGATTCACAAAATAATCAACATGAACATGAAATTAGCCAGACCTATGAAGGAGCACCACAATTGGTAAGCGCCCAGAAAATTTCCAAACACTAAAGAGATAGACTAAACGATCGATTTGCAATTTTTTTTTATATCTCTCTTTTTCTCATGGTATTTTTCTTGCTTTCTCCTCCTTCACTCTCTCTGTCATAGGTTCAAAAGATTGATATTCAATTTGCGCGACGTGCAAAAGTTATTGATATGAAACAAATGAAAACGGTGTGTTTGAATACGATCACAAAACAATGTGAAAAAACGTCAACGCGAACATTCAATCATACAAATCTACGACATGAGGAGAAATACAAAGAGGGTGCGGCATCGTTTGGTATTATCTACAACACTTTACCGCATATGCTAACAAAAACGATGGCCGAAAATCTATCACCATCGATTGCGTTCTATTCGATATTGCATTTGGCCAACGAACATCGACTGCGTTTGCACAAATCATCAAAGGATAATGATATGAACATTTTCTTAATCCGGCAATTAGAAGAATGACGATTAACATTACTTTAAGCGAGGAAGAAAAACAAGTAAAAGAAGCTGAAGAAGACGCGCACCCATTCACATTCATTATAATTCATTTAACCTTTATTTAATTACACATATTTTTTTTTTGTTCAAACGAAAGAAATCATTTTATCTCGGTAATAAGTCTTTGTGAAACAGAAGAATAGAATAATGATAGAAAGAAAAAAAACGTACAGTTAAATTGTAATTAAAATTCAGATTTAAGTGCAAACGAATTGGTTAACTGTTCAGTTTATTCACTCTGTATTCGATCAATTTCGTAAAATAAGGAGATAAAAATAAACCAAATGGAAATTAAAATCGAAAAAAAAACCGAAAAACTTTTAATAGCAGTGAAAAACAGAAGCGATAGAGAATAACAGGAACAATAGTGATCTTAGAGAAAAGTTGCTATTTAATTTGAAATAAAATGAAAACGACTGAAAATTAAACAATGATGTATGATTCATTTGTGACAACAGAATTTCTTGTAAATTACTTAATGTTAATAAATGCAAATTCTATACTTGAAACAACAAAAAATTTATGGACCGGTCTACTTTTAAAATTTTATTATTTGTTTTCTTTGAATATTTTGTAGATGTAAAATAGATTCTTTATATTTGGATAAATTTTCAATATATTTATATATATATATTCAACGTCGTTTGCATCAATGAAAAAAAAAAACATGTAGAACCAAAAATACAAGAACATCAAATGAAATAGAGCAATTTACAAGGCTTCGTATAGACTATCATCGGTTGCATTCAATTCGGATTGGTTGTGATGATCTCCGGATAGTAAATCATCGGCCGTTGATTTTTTGGATTTGCTACTTTTTTTCTTCTCCTTGTCGCCCTTATCCTTTTTATCCTTTTTCTCTTTCTTGTTCTTCTTTTTGCTCTTGTCACGTTTTTCTTTCGCCGGTTTTTCGCCATCATCATCACCGTCGCCACACTCATCGTCCAAATGCGGTCGTTCGATTTTCTCTGCTTCACTAGAGACGATGGCAGCTACCGTTGCATTTTGAATAGACTTATCAATGCTTGGCAATGACGCCTCATCCTCACCACCTTCTGGTGAACGCCGTTGATTTGTATCTGATAGCCAACTATCAAATTCTTCATTCGAATGGCCGTCCAGACTGTTGTTATCGTTTGACTTGGTTTTTAGTATATGCGGAATCTCAATTTCATCACTTGAATTTGAACTACGTCGTTTCGATGTTAGTGCCAAATCTAAATTAACGTGTGGCATTAAACCTTTATTCTTATTCTTGGCCAATGGATTGACTTTGGGCTCTGACTTTGCAACAGTCGATGTTTGCGATTTTAATGAACCTTTTGAAATTGTAACATCATCGTCGAATGGATCATCGTGGAATTTAGCGACAAGCGGATTTCCCGTATCATTGCTATCACTATCTGAATCACAATTTGGATCAACTGGCCGTGCATCTGTGTTTGATACAATTGACGGCAAATCATCCAAAAATCCTTTGTCCAATGCACCACCATCCGGACAAAATTCTTCGACACTTGTTACTTTATTGTCAACACGCAATTGAGACTCTGCTGCAATTGTAACCTCTTTGGTGGTTGCTAAGGGCGATATAACATTTGATTTGATGACTGGATTTGTGCTCGTTCGACTGTCAGCAGGCAATGTGCCACGCTGAATGCCAGGCACAATGATCGGTTGGCCAGCACCAATAATAATACTTTTTGTTGCGCGCAACTCTGGATTTACGTGACTCGAATTGATTGGCGACGGTGTGCTATTTGTGACAGTGGAAGAACTCATTGAATTACCCGAAAAATGCGTTAAATTCTTTGGATTTGAATCGGCTATCTGGCGTCGTTTATTCATTAAATTTTCCAAAAATGTATTGTAATCGGAATCAGGGGAACTCTGAAAATCGAATCGAAATCGATGGAATTAGAAAAGGTTTTTTTTTAATTCTATATATAGATAGTACCACCAGTAGAGAGGAGACCACTGAAGAGTATCAATTGAGAAATTCTCCTCCTCCTCATGTGCCTCCTCACCACTCCTCTTCCTCGGAGCCAGAAAATCATATACTTACAAGAAATTCATTTAATTCAAGACTACACACTTCGGTGTCACGTTTATTCCGATTTAATAGTGCTGTCAATGTTTCGCGTTGCAATTGAAGAAACGGTAGGCTGAAAAATTTATGCAATAAACGAAGACCAAAACCATTTCGCATCGAACTTTCACCGTATAATACTTGTGCCGAACGCCTATAAAAAGACAATGTCAATAATGTCAAATAAATAATGCATTTGCATTTCAAAGTGTTTGTCTAAAAGTACGTACGTTCCCAATCCTTCGATAAGTCCGTCCGCTTGACCGGGTGTAATGACCCGATGATGACTCATGTCACAATGATTTCCCAATAACAAAACTGGAATGTCACCAGGAATTTTTGGAAGTTCCTTCGATGCATATTCAAATGTCCAATTTTTGGTAATGTCCATCATTAGAATAACGCCATGCGTTCCTTTGTATACATCTAAAAATTCAGCATCAAGTGCTGGCGTTTCGGGAATTGGTGCACCGGTTGTAATTTTCAAGCCAGTTGGTCGTGCTCTTGCTTTACCACGATCCACAACATCCCATACTTCAACTTTGACGACATCTTCGGTCGCTTTAAATGACCATTGAATCGATGCCACATTTATTTCCTCCGACGGTGTGTACGTTTCAATGAATCCGCGACCCTGTAAACGCTCCAATAAACATGATTTGCCCACATTTCGATCACCTTTAATTATTATTTTCACTGAAAACAAACAAAGACCATGCATTCATTGAACATATTTTTTTATTGGACAATTTTTTTTGCGGGAGGGGCAGTATGAACTTACTGTTGTATTGAACGCCTTTGGCAAATTTTCGTTGTAATGAACCGGACATCGGGACACATGACGCATTTGGTGGGGCCGATGTTGCATTTGCACCATTTCCCGTTGCATTGGCCACGGATGGCGATGGCGCATCTTGTCGCGATGTCAATTTCTTAAATGCATTAATCATGATTGCGTGTCGTGTCTTTGTGCAACTTTCACTTTGTTGAAAATGTTATAAGGTAATTTTCGCGTTTTAGCATGCTCAACTTCAATGAATATTGATCGAATTTTCAATATGTTTCGTTTATTCAGGCACCCGAAAAATTACAAACATTCAAAATGACACCGAATTAATGGAAAAAACAAATCAAATTTTCTATCGATAACTCCTTTTCTAATAAGTTTAAAATGAATGTTTCCGCACTTTGTGTTCGAAACAGAAGATAAGCAATTATGAGCAACAAATATAATGTACCAATGAAACCATATGTTTATTTGCAAACCATCACTGACACTGTACTGAACAAAACAATAAATAAATAAAACATTGCGATTTTATGACAACACTTTTTTTACTCATTGCGATGACCTATTACTTTGCTGTCACATTATCATTTTGGCTATTGTTTTCGTTCTTTTTCTGGCTGTAGTCACTTGTTCTCATTAATCTAATTTAGAATATGTATGGAAAAACGTTCGGATGCATGCCAAAAAAAAAACAATCATCCGCTGCTGATTCAAAGTAACAAATAATTTTCAAAAAATACACTTTTGATATTGAACGCCAAGTGTTTTAAAACTGTAATAGCCTGGAATTGTTTAACCAAGCAACAAACATTTTTTTTTTCAAAAACCTTGTCCTTTCCGTCACTGTGTGTACACGAAAATATCGACAGAGGTAAATAAAATCAGTGATTCACAAAAATAAGTGGGTTTCTTATTCTGTCGTCGTCATTTCGTATTGGTATCTTTGCCGTACATGAACATTCAATATGCTGGCGAGTGCACGAGCGCGCGCGTGTGTGTTTGTGCATGGCATACGCGATACTGTGGAGGTAAATTTCTATTCTTACGTTACGTCTGAATCGTCGCATCAATGTGTGCGTGAGAAATTTGTATTTGTATATGTGATGACATTTATTTGGCAAGAAATAACCATGTGAATGTAAAAGAATGCAGATAACTTTACATACTCCCGTTGTTTGACATCATTCGCACACATCATTCTAATAAACAGCATATTTTTCATTCAACACCGTAATCTTATAACATTTTGCACAATAATATATGCAATTTGATATTGTTTCAGTTTCTCAATGGAGAAATATTGAGTAATATTGGTGTGCCAACTGAAGTGTGGCGAATAATAGCATCTGAAAAAGAGCGTCAATTCTCAAAACAAAAAAAAATACTAAATTATCTTTATTGAAAATGTTTTTATTGATTTTGCCCATATTTGTGACTTTTTAAAAATTCGACCACCGTATTTACAATATTTGTTGGTGTTTCCATTGCTCCAAGACCCGTATCACCGCACATTAAACGCTTTGCAATGCATTTTATTTCGATGTGGCCCCATTGTTTAAGCGTTTCAATTTGTTGTTCAGTTATTGGATGTTCCCACATTCGTGTATTCATTGCGGGACAAAAAAATAATGGCTTTGCAAAATTCCATGCACGTGTTGTGCATAACAGTAAATTATCACATACGCCTGTTGCCATTTTAGCTAATGTATTTGCATCGAGCGGTGCAATTAACATTACATCAGCCCATTTTCCAAGTTCGATATGTAACACGGGATCATCGCGTTTCGACCATATTTGCCATTCATCTTCATCACACAAAATTGGCACACTTACAGGTAGCTCACTACGGTCGATGAAATGCTTTGCATTTTTCGTTGTAATTACTTTGATCTGAGAAATGAGAATCAAATTGCTTTCTTACCAAGTGGAACTTATTTATTTATTTATTTTTTCATTAAGTTACCTCGAATTTAAAAGCGGCCTCGTTGAACAATCTATCAATAATTTCGCCGATTTTGATGGTGGCCACACTACCGGTGCATGCAATTAAAATATTTCTACTCTCCATAATAAATGCTAAATAGATTTGCTTATTCTTAATCGAATTATTTGGTTATTTACAACAAATTGATTGTTTTTTTGTCTACTTTTGTTCGTTCTTCGTTGAATTTTCTTGATTTGGATCAGTGGCAAAACCCAATGATTTCCATTCTTCTTTGGCCATCAAATTGTTATTCATACGACATTCCAAATATTCTTTAGCTTGTTCACGACACACCGTACTATCATCTCTATTCAATTGCAAACACTTCATATACTGGAGCATCGGCAATTTGCATGAATTCTCATGATCCAATGGAAAGCTGCCCTTGTCTGACCGGCGGCATAAAAAAACATCGAAAACAAAATTAATTAATCTATTTGAATTTTACTTTTAACATATATTTTTTTGGTGTAAGTACCTGGCGGTATGGGATTGAAACGTTTCTGACCAAATGTTGCCGTTGACATTCCTAAAATATTCACAATTTATGCAAAATGTTCAATGTGATTTTCAATCAATATTCAACATTGTTGAATGCAAAAATAGAAAATCGATGAAATGAACTGAATATGAATGAGAATTAACATTTAATTATTGAAATTTACTAACCAAAAAACTGTGCAGCTACTTAATTTTCGCCGATAATACATTGACATTTAACTGTCAAGCGATATCATTCGTTGTTGAGTGTTGTTTTATTGCAACAGAGAGCGCTTGTTTGGAAATAAAAAAAAAATTAACCGGCCAAAAGTTTTTTTCATTTTATGAATGATTGAATATTCATTAAATTTAAAAAAAAATCGATCAAAACATAAGGAGAATTGTGAAAATAGTATTGTGCTGTCAATGAATCAAAAGCGAAAGAACTCTTTTTCGAACTGCACAGAAAATGAAACAGATGATACCGGTTTGAGTGCATTGTTTTTCAACATTTTTCTCGAATCCAATCGAAATATCTTTATATCTCAATGAAAATTATCATTTTCACATCAAATCCCTTTTAACGGATGCAATCTTTAAAAACAATTTTTATCAATTTTGACAAGCGAATCGGCGCCTATTGAACTATAAATATCTTTGTTCAAAAATTTGAATAACATATGTGACGATCTTTTGAAAACCAATACAATCACAACACAGTCGGATACATGTATGTGTTCGCTGAATGATATATAGAGTAAAGTTGTTGTTATTATATCAATGTGCACTTTGTAAACAAAACAAAATTGACCTCAAAGTATAAGCGCCGAATTTTGAAAAAAAAAAATAATGTTTACCTGAAAATATTTCAAAAAACCAAATGAAATAAAACAATTAAATCGAAATTTATTTTATTTTTTTTCTTCGAATTCCAATTTGTATTTATTTTTCTTTGAATCTTCTTTGAATTTTCCATTTTTATCACTGTTTTATGACAAACTAAGCTGAAGTTTCATTTAAATTTTTTGTTATTCTCTCAAAATGAATAAGGCTATATAAATCATCCTAACATTTATCAAATGAATTCCATGGGGCACAATATTTTTTTTCCTACATTTTAGTTAATATTCTTACATTTTTTGACAAGAATGATTTCGAATTTTTCGGGTGGCGATATATCCAAATGAAAACCAAATAACGGACAAAACGACAATCACAACAATAAACATTTTGATTTTTTGGAATTCAATTTGGAATTTGGTAACGCTGTTTACCAGCGTTTTTTTTTTAATTTTTGGGATTTTTTTAAATAATTTCAATATTTATTATTTGTTTTTATTCCTATTGCAAATGTTCACTGATCGATTTTGATAAATTATGTGAGCCAACTCAAAATTGCAATCGCACTCGAAAGCATCATCATTGAAGTATATTCCAAGGACATTACAATTTTACGTCTGCACAATATTACAATATTATTTCTGATTCGATCAGTGAAATTTTGACGTTTGCCAAGCGGAATTATGTGCAAACGAAAATAGAAAAAAAAAAATGGAAAAAATAAAGAAGAAAAATAATAAACACAAGAAATATAGCCTTATAACCGAATATATAAAAAAAACACATAAATTAACTAAATTGTGTTGTGCAAAATTTTACAAAAAAAAACATATTTCGCATATTTTTCGTGACTTTATGAATTTAATGATGGCTGAGATGATGTTCTGTTTGTTTTCGTAGAAAAAAGGAGAAAAACATTAAAAATGAGTAATGGAATTATGTTATAAATTGACTAAAAAACCCATTTATATAAATTATGCATTACGAAAAGGCTTTTGTGTTTTATCTGGCTCGCTCAGTGCATTCGTTTTTTTTTTTTCTCGACATTTTGCTTTTGTTTTGAATTGAACCGGACGCATGCTATGTTGTTGTTGTTTTTATTTCCGGGCGAGAGATTTTACATTTGATGCGGATGATGCTTAAACTGTACAGGACACAAAATGCATTTTCATGTATTTGCTTTTGAGTTTGAATGTTGATTTGTATGTGAGATGAATATTCTCGTGCGGCCGGCTCGTTTCTTTGCCAAAAATACAATGGATGACGGTGTCATTGTTGACGTTGTTATCGTCGTCGTGGCCACGGTTGCAAAACTTGCTACACTGCTACAATTACTGTTGGATCGTGAATGAAATATGGGAGCACTGAGTTGTTCACTTTTCGGAATTGGATCGTTGGCAATGGATGATGCGGCCAATAAAAATGATGAATCAATCGTATTGTACTGATGAATTCGCCAAGGCAACGCAAATTCAGTCGGCTGAAGCATTGGAATTGATTCACCAAATGCCGTCACCGGCAGATCATCGGTGATACTGATGCTTTTTAATTGATCGATCGTTGGAAAAAATGTGAAAATTTCATTGAAATTATTTTGTTGATTTAGTTCATCTTTGCAATGTCGACGTTTCAGTCGTTCAATTGTTCTCTGTTCGCGTATTCTCTGTACATCCCATTTTTTACGTTTTCGTTCGTCCAATAAGAAACGAGCATGTCGCCGTGCAAATACATCATCATTTAAATCTTCCCATTCACGTGCTGTGACCGGCGCCTCACGGTTACTACTCATTTCCCATGTTCGCCATTTTGGCAATTCTAAATTACTATCGTTTTCATTTGGACAAATTTCATCGGTAATTTCTTGTTTCAATTCGGCTTCAATTTCGTCCAATTGCCATTCACGTATTTTGTATGGTTTTTTTGTTGTTAAAAAGGTGTTTCGTGTTATGTGTCGCCTTGATGATGGATAAAGAATTGTCGATCGATTCATTTCTGTTGTTGGATCGGTCGTTGATAATGCTATTGCTGGTATCGCTGACATTGTTACCATTGGTGTCGTTGTTGATGCTGTTGTCATTGAATTACTGTCCAAACAACTTCCTGCATACGATTCACTTTGATTGAAATCACACGTTGATACGGTTGATGCAATGGGACTTGATACCATCATTGATGGTGGCGGTATTGATTCATTCGTCAGCGGTGATTCAACATTTGATGTGTCTTGTGAATCTTCTATTGCACTATTTGGATCGTATACTGGTGAATGGTGCATATCGTTATCGTCCTCGTCGTCGTCGTCGTCATCATCATTCTCATTGTCGTCCACTTCTTCTTCTTCCACATGCATCTCTTCTTGTTCAACTTTAATGGTGGTATTAATTTGACAATCGATCGATAAATCTGAATGATGATCGAATGTTGTTTGGACAGATGGTGGCGAACTCATATCCTCATCATCGTCATCATCATTATCAGCATCAACTGATAATGGTGCTACATAATTTGTTTCGATTGCATCCGAGCTCATGTCGTCGTCAATCATTTGTGTTAAATTTGGTGATGGTGTTGTTGTTTTCATTGTTGTTGTCGGTGTCGTCGTCATTGTCGTTGGCTCAAAAATTATTGGCTCAATTTCATTTTGTACCACTTCACTTTTTATCGTTCGTAATGGGCTCCATTTTTCATAGTTCACTTTATTGTTGCCTATATCAATATTTTTGGTACGCACAAATATTTTTTCACCATTTTCCGATTTTTTTCGTTGCAATATTATTTTACTGATGAGTTTGCCATTGTTGTTGCCAATTATATTATTTTCAATGGCTCGATATTTAATGGTTGGATGTGATTTATTATGAATTGTATGATTTGTGGTCGGTGTCATGGCTTTCAATCGATTATGTTTGACAATTTCACTAAGGGCATGCGGATGCATTTTTATTTCGTCAGTTGGTGATTTTGTTGTTGTTGTGTTCATTTCAATTTTGATCGGAATCGTTGTTTGATTGTTGCGAATTTCGTTAATTGCATGATTTTCATCGGTTAAACCGATGCTATCATTGCTGCTATTCAATGGATACATTTGATTTGTTGTGATGATATTTTGTGATTTATTTTTGGCGCTCAATGTCATTTCACTTGGGTGCGTTGAACGCATTGACACTTTTGATTCTGTTGTTGTTACAGCGGTAAAATATGAATCAATTGTTGGACTACCGCCACTTGTATTTAACACTTTTCCACTTGAATGGCCACCGCCACCGGTTGTCGTTGCTGTCGTATGATACCGATTGTTATTTTGTCGTCGTTCATTTGGCGTTGTCACTGTTCGTTCACATTTCAGTCGCAATTGTGCATTCTCCTCTCTCAACTGTAACAATTGTTTATCTTTGGCTATGAGCTGATTGCTTTGCTCTTGAATCAAATCAAGATGCAGCAGCAACATTGCTTGCAATTGTTTATTCTCTTTGCGTAATGATTTTAAATCATTGGCGGCTGCCGCTAAATTTAAATGTGTTGTGCCTACACTGCGATACCGTGAATTATCCGAACAATATACATGATCCAAATTGTAATTGTACAAATCCGATTGTTGACTATTACTTTTTGCCAGTTTATCGCCGGTTGTTTCCATTATGAATCCGTGACTACCAACCATTTAACCATTTAATATGTTGTCGCTGTGCGCGCCAAACAAACAAACGCCGTACAATTTTTTTTTTGTTTTTTTTTCAAATGTGCTGATAATACCGATGCCGATTGTTGCCGTGCGTTGTGTGGCCACTCACTCAATTAAATCGGTTTGTTTTGTTTTGTTCTGTGTTGTTCAATTGTATGTGCTTTTGCCCAAAGCGTACCTTTGAATGCCTGATTAAATGCATAAGCTGGACACCAATAATATAAAAAAAAATGGTACAAAAGAAAGAAAGAACGAAAGAAAAACAAGAGAGAAAAAAAGCACAACAAATTATTGGACACTGTTTCAACGCAATGCAATCGTATTTTATCGTTCGGAAAATTGTTTACACTCACCCGTTATTATATGGCAACAGCTTTTTGCAAAAAAAAATTCGGAAATCTAAAATCAATTTTGCTTAATTTAACTTAATATGTTTTGTTCTCTTGCTTGACATGCCAAAAAAACGTCGACATCTTTGTCGTTTTGTTTAATGCGTATGTGATGGCAGCACCGTATAAATGTGCGCTTCATTTCATTTTGAAAACATCATTCACGGGGACGGTATCGAAAAACATAAAAATATACGTTACGCGCATCAAACACACACACATGCAAAATCATATGTTCGCGCCATTTTCGATTTCGTTTTTTTTATTCAATTGTCAATTCGGCATATTTTCTATTCTTTTGTTTTTTCAAATTGATTTTTTTTTTTTCGTTCGATGAACGATGGGAAAAAATTCAACGAAATATATAAAATTCTAAATAAATGATGCGATTTATTTGACATATAAAAGTGACATAATAATTCATGGCGCTGATGTGCGTGGTGGCGAAAAATCGCATCGCTTTGACAAACCGCCGTACAAATACCACTGTGAAAAACGAATTGTTTATCAAATTACCAAATAAGAAATATTTGTCGTAAACAAATCACAATTAGGATCATTTTTCTCTTCTATTTATTTTTTTGATTTCATTTGCCATGTATTTTAATTTAAGTGTAGCATTTTTAATTGGATTTACAGCATTAGTCACAGCAAATGATCTGCAAGTATGTTGTGAATGACATCGAATCGATGTCAATTCAATTGGAATGTTATCTATCATATATGAAGTGCATTTAATTTTCATATAGATTCCAGAGAAATTTACCGAAAACGCTCGTACGCATACAAATAATTGGGCAGTTTTGGTAGACACATCACGGTTTTGGTTTAACTATCGTCATGTCGCAAATGTTCTGTCAATTTATCGTTCGGTTAAACGTCTCGGAATTCCAGACAGTCAAATTATTCTAATGGTTGCCGATGACATGGCATGCAATGCAAGAAATCCACGTCCGGCCACCGTTTTTAACAATGCAAATCAACACATTAATGTGTATGGAGATGATGTTGAAGTTGATTATCGCGGTTATGAAGTGACGGTTGAGAATTTTGTACGATTATTGACCGGACGAACACAAACCGGGACGCCAAGATCAAAGAAACTGCTCACCGATCCCGGCAGCAATATTCTCATCTATTTAACTGGTCATGGTGGCGATGGCTTTTTGAAATTTCAAGACTCCGAAGAGATCACAAACCATGAACTGGCAGACGCATTCGAGCAAATGTGGCAAAAACAAAGGTACTCTTTTATTTAAATCGATACGCTTTTTGTGACATTAAGAAGATTTTCGAGCTTTCATCGTCCAATTCATTGCAACAGAATGAGAAACGAACTTTTCATTTATTTGCAGATATAATGAAATTTTCTTCATGATTGATACGTGTCAGGCGGCTTCAATGTATGAAAAATTTTATTCGCCCAACATTCTAGCAGTTGCCAGCAGTTTGGTGGGAGAGGATTCACTTTCGGTATGTTATTGAAACAAAAAAAACCATTTGAATTACATCGATTAATTTGATTTTCATCCATTTATCATATAGCATCACGTTGATCCGGCCATTGGTGTTTATATTATTGATCGATACACTTACTATGCTTTGGAATTTTTGGAGCGAGTCCAACCAAATAGCAAGAGAACCATCGGCGAATTTGTAAGATTAGAATTTCATTCATTCGTTTCACTCCATATTGACCTCTTGATGAATTTGGATTTCTTTTTTTAGCTAAAAGTATGTCCAAAACGTGAGTGTATATCAACGGTTGGCGTTCGAAAGGATTTATATCCAAAAGATCCGAATAAAGTGCCAATCACTGATTTCTTTGGTTCATTGCGTCCGACCGAAATTTCATCGAATGAAGTCAATGTGACGATGTTTATTGAAGAGTAAGTTGTGTGTTCTCATGTCTTTCGTCACATTTTCATAATCAAACCATTGATTGTATTGTTTCAGAACAAATTTTGAAGAGGAAGATAAACTTTATGCCAGTTTATTAAATGAAAAACATTCTCATGTATTCTATGAACAATTTCCCAGTCGACTGTTCAACTGAATCACTTGAAATACCAAATAGAAACCAAAAGAAGTGATGCTATTTTTCAATAAAAAAAATTGACAATAAAAAACAACCAATTGTTTATATGATTAGAGCTTTTATACAAAGGCACAAGAATTAAGTCAATAGATGGCGCTAGCAATGAAAATTCACTGGATTGACGAGCATGTCTTGATTTGTCAAAGTTATGAGCATTTGTAAACAAAACACGCGCTTTAATCTCTCACACACTGGTTGATGTTCGCGATTATCGTTTGCAATGTCTATTATCCCCGATCAATTGATTGCAACTTTAAAGTCTCGAGAATATGGCCAATTACTCGAAATTCTAAAGTCATCAGATCTGTAAGATTGATTGAATAAAAAACAACTCTGTGCCGAAAAGAAAAACTAAGCGAGCATCTTTTTCATTCCAGAAATCAACTGTTGAAAACTGATCAAGTGATTGATTTGGTTGTGGCCATTGCGACTGTGTTCCAACAATGTGTCCAGTTATTATGGTCAGATAATGTCAACGATAAACCGTCCACATTCGATGATTTGATCTGTGAATCTTGTCGATTGCTGCGAAACAGTTGTGCGGCCGGTGCCATGGTACAAAATCGAATAATTGCATTCGAACTAGGATCGTACAATATGTATGACATAATCAATGCGATATTATTTTCATCCGAAGCATCTCGACTATCACAAAAGACGCGAAAAATGTGTTGGCAATACGTTGCAAATATTTGTGTTCAAAATGCTGGAACACAACGTGAAATTTGGTCAAAATGTATTGCATCGCATCTATCACAATTAAATTGTGTATGCGACACCGAAAATAATCGTGAATGCACCATGATTCTTTACAACATATTTATTAGTGAAATTTTGTGTACGATCGATGTCAAGCAAATTGTTGAAATTTTATTGCAATGCATCATAAACGGTCACGACCTACAATGTAACGATTTTCATCAATTATTTATGGAACACCTAATCACAAAATACCGTTCAATTGCATCGGTGTACGATCGATTGGTGCCAGCTGAAAAGCGACTATATTTCATTTACTATGTTGCCGATCACATGAAAGCCGTTCGTCACGATGTAATTTCGACGCCGTTGTTGCAATTCATCTGCAAGGAATTCAAAAAGAAATCGGATTGTGTTCTAAAAACACCATCAACCGTCGATACCATTCATCCAAAAGAAGTGATCGCTTTGCTAGAAGTAATTGCATGTGCCACGTCCGATGAACGATACGCATTCGTTTTATCATCAGATACGTCATTATTTATAAATGTTGGCTGTTTGTTGCGTTCAATTCATGAAATTGGAAAGCGCGAAAGTGCTGCAAATATCTTTACACCCGTACAGAAACTAAACCAATTAGCGCCCAATTCAAATGAAGATTGTTCCATCGAACGCGATATATCGTATCAATTGAAATCAACGCTTATCCGAACATTGGCCAATTTAGCATATAAAAATAAAGAAAACCAAGATTTGGTGAGAAAATTTAGAAAATTTATGTAAAAAAACCAGCGAAACATAAAAAAATACACTCTCTAAATTCTTTTCTATAGGCACGCGAAATGGAATTTTTAATAGCAGTGCTCGACTCCACAGCATTGGATGCACGAAATCCATGTGAGTATGTTATGGGCCCTTTTTGGGGGGACTCTCACATTCCATTTCAATAAATCATCAATCAAATTAATTTCTTATACAATTTGAACGCACTGTTTTCTCATATATTTTCATGTTGCAGTGATTAAAGAATGGAGTATTTTGGCTATTCGTAATTTATGCGAAAACAATATGGAGAATCAAGAAATAATTCGGCAGTTAACCAAAGTGGGCGATTCCAAATCGGACATTCTAAAAGAATTCAACCTTGATTTAGGATCGCTTCGAATAAATCCAAATGAATAAAAACATTTTTTAATGAAACAAAGAATGAAAAAAAAATCAACAAATTTCCAATAAAGATGCATGTTGACGAAAATAAAACAAAAAAAATAGCTTATTAATTGTAGTCTTTACTGCTACCACGATCCAATCGTTTTTGTTTTACAATTTATTTCTCTTTTTTTCTTCTCCGCAGACAATATATTTGGATTTTGTCACCTGGATATTTCAGCTCATCTGGATAACGTTAGGCGATGATATGGAGTGAAAACAATAGAAGTGATTGTTGTATGGTTTAGACATAAAAATACTACCATAATCATAACAATCACTTCTATTGTTTTCATTTCGTATCATCGCCTAACGTTATCCAGATGAGCTAAAATATCCAGATGACAAAATCCAAACATATTGTCTGCTTCTCCGTCTTAAAATCTCCGATGTTCACAATATATATATATATATATTTTCCAGCTAATTCATAAAGTTGCATCTTGGTAACACTTTAGTATGACATGAATGATCGGTGTGACCCATAATCAATAGAGGAAAGACGGTTTCTCGCTTTTTTCTTTTTCATCTCTCATTCCCTTTCTCTCTCTCTCTCTCTCTCTATCTCCAATCTATCTTTCTCCTTCGCCCTTTCGTGCGATGTGCGCACCAAAGTGGACTCTTACACCAAAAAAAAAAAACATATCGGCAATATGTTGGTTGATCATCGCACAAGCGGGCATTTCTGTGAAACCGATTTAATATGGTATATGGAAGGGCTGCACAAAACAGAATAACAAATAATGTGCGCATAATCAACCAAAATGAATAGAAATTATGTCGAAGTAAGTGGTTTGTTGGTGTTTGCTTTTGTGCTCATCTTCCGTGTATTTTCGAGATGTTGTTCTGCTTGCGCTTGTTTGATGTTTGTGTCGTCGTCGTCACCGTCGTCGTTGTTGCCGTCGTCGCATTTAGTTAAAGGAGTATCTCGGCACTTTTGTCTTCTTGCTATTGAGCTGCTGTGATATTTCTCAAAGAGGGAAACAATTTAAATGTGGCTCTTTGACCACAGAGTGATCACACCAAAATTGATATTCCTCATCATGTTATTATGGATATCGAATTTAAATTTTCCATAATGATAGGTTTCCATAACCATTACATGGTTAGTTTTATTCTTCTCTTCTCTTATTGCCTGTCTATCTCAACATCTCAACATTCACTTGGTCGATTCGATTCATGCCCTTTCTTCTCGTCACAATGCTTGCATCAAAACAATCTGAATTTGTTCCAGATATAAACATAACATGCACTTTTCAATCTTTATTCAGAAAAACACTTTTGTTTGAATTGTTTTTTTTTTCTCTCTCTCTCATTTTCATTCTTTCCATAATATGCAATAGTTCAGTGTGAACTCAACGAAAATAGTATGTTCATTGTATGTTTTTGTGTCTATATTTATTTGATATTCTTATCTCAATCAAAATGATGATATCCTTTCAATGAACACAATGGCACCGAATTCACTATCCGAATCAAATAGAATGAATGAACCATATTGCATTTGGTTGTGGTATGCTCTTCAAGACCAAATATCATGCAATAATAATAAAAATGCCTCCAACAAGAACAAATCGAAAACACCTCATATCCTCATCGCATTCAAAAAGATCTTGCTGCTCAAGGAAAGTCACTCTCATCTGGTTTTCATCAATATTTTGAGAGAGAGAGAGAGAGAGAGAGAGAGAGAGAGAATACAGAAAAAAATGTAAATAACATGTGATAACGGCGCCAATCCAAGTAGGCGCATTTTAACTTGATGGATATTGTCTATGCGCTTGTCTCCCTTGCTCTCTGATGTGAACCCTTCACAAAAATCTCTACAATGCACGACCTTTATTAAAGCTCCTGATAAAATCACTCACAAATCGTAATTGTGTACACTTCAACCGATGATAAACACACACACATTATGCATTTGTTTTTTTCTCTCTCCTCTTATTCAGTCGGCATTGCTAGCTTGCTTCTAATGGCACCTGATACTTTAGATTCTTTTTTCTCAGTTTAAATAAAATAATCATTATCACCACGCGGATTTGTGTGTCTATTATACTGACTCTCTTAATCTATTGTTCGAATGATGTCATGTGGTTCATTTTACTCAAAAAAAAAATTGAAATTCGAGTTTTACTTAAAAAATTGTGTTTTTCTTACAAAAAAAATCGACAAACATCCAAAAAAATAATTGAATTTGTGGATGAAAAAACAACTGCCAGAGCTTAACGGAAATGTAAAAAACAATGAATAAAAGCGTAAATTGATTGTAAAAATGTGCGGGGCGTAATACAGTGTGACATACAAATTGAATTGCATTATTTAGGCCAATGTAGTGCAGTGATAACAATAAAGTTGAAAGGGAACCAGAGCCCAACTTATTCAATTCATTTAGAAGTAACAATTTTAAATGATATCTTTGATTCGGACGAATTTTTGTTTACGCTCCAAAAATGTATATTTTTTTCTTATTCACATACGTGGGAAACGAAAAAGATGTGGCTGCTGAAAGGAATTGTTGACACAAAAATTATATATTGCCAATGTTTGTGTATCTGTTGAAAAGTAGCAGCCAATGATTTATCATCGTAAGTTTGTTTGATAATAGTATAATATCAGATAGCAGGCTATAATGTATGACGAAACCACCTTAGTGTGATGGAAAATAATATATACAATAAATGCTTTTGTTTTATTTTAATATATAAAATACAATACAAATGTGAGTATCACATGCGAATAATAGTAATGCCCAAGCGATTTTTTGAGTGCGATGCTGAGAGAGAAAGAGAGAGTAATAGAGGCAAATGTGCCTCGATTCGATCGCTTGCGAATCGATTTGCTGCGTGAGAGAAGAGCTAATTCGCCAGAGGTGCACATATACTTCATGTGCTAACAGAACCAAACAGAGAGTAAAATATACATATATTTTAACCACACCTACCTATACAAAGATGCGAACAGACATTGGTTTATTCAGTTTTATTAACGTGAAATTTATATTTCAATTCCGAAGACAAATCGATTTTGTTCCACCTAAAAAACGAAACATCATTGACGGCCAATGCAATGTGCATTTCGTTTTGTTGATTACGAACGGATTGTTGTAAATGTTCATCAAAAATTAATATCAAAAATAAAGATGGTGAATTTATTGGTGTTGCTTATCATATGATTGCAATCACTTGACACGATGAACTATGCCGAGAAAAAAAAATACACACACCTGTGATGTGATTATTAAATGGTACAGCAATCAGTGATAATCACCGTTTGCAGTTATACAAATCGATCGTTTTATTTTTTGGGTCCTTTTTTCGAAGATTCTGTCATTTTGTGGGCCATAAATGTTTTCACTTGAATCGGTTTCGCAAATGAAGCGAGCACGAAGATAATTGTTTTGGTGTATGTTTAAATTCCTCCTCATTTCTTCTTGTTCCACATCTTTGTCAATGAATATGTGGTTTTGAATGGTGTGAAGCATGATAGAGACTAAATGAAACGGCAATTAAAAGAATGCACTAAAAATACTTTGTTTGATTTTACTTCGCATCGTTTTTATCACGATGCATCTGCATCTAAATTCGAATGGTTTGCGCTTATTAATCTACATATTTTTTTTCTTTCTCTATCCGCTTATTCGATTTTATTTATTTAATCAGCATCATTTGAATGCAACTTGTTAGCCAAGAGGTGTACATCTTAACCAATGGGATTGTTTGGCCGTATACTTTTCCGCGATTTCTTTCTCACTCTTTGGATAACCCTCTCGTCACCTTGTGGCAAAACCACAAACAAACCACTCTTGTGCACGAGTTTTCGACTACTTGTTTATTTTTTTTTTTAAAGCCACACAATTCTATGTGCAATTGGAAGCGAGCACACTTTTTTCGCCATTCATATTTGGTCAAATTGATTTGTTGGTGTTTTTCATTTCGTTTCCATTGGCAATCGTTTTATTATCCCAATTATTATTAATTTCAGTAGGCAGCAGACAGAATTAGAGATTAAACTATTCGAATACAAATATTTATCAGATACTTGAAACAAATCAAATAAAGACCGAGGAATAGAAAAAATAAAACGTTTACTGTTGTTTGTCATCGCTTTAAAACTCAATTGAAACACGACCGAATCGCTTGAAATCGTGACTTAGACAAATCACTTGTTGATTCATTTTAATTACTTTTTCATTACTTTGTACAATCTAGTTTCTCTCTCATCTATCGATATTTATCCATTTATATCATTTTAATACCACGCAGTGTCGAAATTACATGTAAATTTGACCAAATTCAGTTGACTTTTTTTTTTTTCTTTAAAATTCATTAAGCGCAATTTTTTTTATCTTCATAAAATTGAATGAAAAATGAAGAACAAATACCCAAGTTTATTTTTACCAAATGCCGTTATTAATACGCGTTGGGCTTTCAGAGACAATACGAGTGACTGTCAATTTGATTTTAATTCGATCACATCATACTCTTATCACATCTGAGCGGTAAATTGTTGTATTCAACGTTCAACGATTTGAATGGAAGTGATGGTGAGCAAATGTATGAATAATAATAATGCAATTTGTTGAACAAATGACAAAACACAAACGCGCTGAACCAGTCCATTCAATTCGTCCGAGATTTAAATGTATTTTTGTTCTCTCATTCTTTAATCGAGTTAGTACTTTTTTGTGTTTTTTTTTTATTGAACATATTGGTCGCTTTGCTGTGACAAATTCACAACAATCGATGAAGAGCGAGCAAAATATTGAAATATATAATCGAATGTAGTGCATTTGTTAGACCGTTTTTTCTCTCTCTTCATATACGTGGTAATTGCATTTGATCAGTCGTTAAACATGTTCATTTGCGGGGCGGCAGCAGCAGCAGCAGAAATGGCACTATTTGTCGATCGTTTGTCATTAGACGTTCCATTTGTTCATGATTCGATTTGTCGGCGTGCGATTCGCCATACATCGCGATGATGATTTTATCTGGTGATTGTTGGCAGCAACGCGACCGCCTTCTCTCTCTCTCTCTCTCTCTCTCTCTCTCTCTTTCAGACATTATAATGAGATATTTTCAGCGAAATGAATCAGCTCAGCCAGATATCGTCAGGAGCTGAAATGGAGTGAAGACAATAAAAGACACTTCTATTGTTTTCACTAAATTTCAGCTCCTGACGATATCTGGCTGAGCTGATTCATCTGGCTGAAAATATCTCATTATAATGTCTGCTCTCTTTTGTATCTCCTTCGAACTTCTTTTCAAATTCATAACGTGCACTCTCTTTATAAAAATATTTTTATATCCTCAACGGAGGAGAGCGCGCGCCTTCTCGTTTGCCTGGTATGCTCGATTCTGAGCGGCAACCGTCAACAACGGTTATACTTATAATGATTTATTGGTTGAGCCGAACAACATGCCAAATGTTTTCATTCCGATATCTTCTCATATATTCAGTTCGTTTGATCACACACACAGAGAGAGAGCGAGTCATTTTGTGGCCATCGAGTTTCCATTATCAAACTCACACTTTTGGCCGAGGCCAAACTCTAGCCACGTATGTGTACATGTGAGTAGCTGAAGAGTGCTGTGTGGCATTAACAAGCAAACGAAAGACAATGTTACATTGAAAAATAGCTTCGTTTAATATAAAATAATTAATGCGATAATGGACCAATAAATGACAATAATGACAACAAACAAAGCGAAACGAAACGAAACGAATAACAACAACAACAAAAAAATGGCAAATAAAACGGGAAACGCGCGACTGCAAACAAAATGTAAAATGTGGCCAACAAGAATATCTCAACGCTCGTTGCACTCTCGTGCAATTGATTGTGTGTTGAATTTTATTATTACTGTCGCGTAGTCGAACTGCCAGCACTGTCTCTTGTGTACCGCTTGCGTTCTTCATGTTTAGTATGTGCTCCATGCATGTGGCATTCGGATTTGGTCATTTTTGCTCACTCTCTCGTCACTCTTCTCACTATCGCTCTCATACGTCGGGCTTAAGTGCTACGACGAACAAATTCAGAGTAGAAAAAAAACAGCACACGCTGGACACTTTCTGTTAAATCACAACAAAGGTTCGTTCTTTCCACCGTGTATCTCCTTTCTCTGTCTGATTTCCTTTTGTGATGGTTCGATGCCATTCAGATGGCTTCAGTCGGATGTTTTGATTTTTTCTGCCGCACTCTTTTTATTTCTCTCGGGAATATATACATAGATATGTATGTGTGTGTGTGTGTATTGACTCATAAGTCAACGTGTGTGGAACAAGTTGATAAGTTGAAATTGCGTACTCTTTTTTTTCTCCGCATGTCCAGTACATTCGGTGGGATTTTTCACTCTGCACTCACTCTCTCCAGTTCGCTCTTGTTCAATGGGTTTTATTTTTTCAGCGATGACGATATTATAAAAAAAAATTACATTTTTTCGGCTGGTTTCTCGTACATATTTTACACCATATTTTCATTTGCCTACATCTTCTTATGCGATGACCAACAACACATTTTCAATTCAACGGTGTACGCACGTACTTGATTCATTTTCATGTATGTTGAACATATATTGCCTTACACTTACACACCATATACCAATGGTTGGTCGCACACCACAGCCCGTTTGTCTTGTAAATATATATCAAATTCGATGGCAATAAATTTCAATTATGTCAATAATCATACAAATTAATAACAATAAATAAATGTTATGGCGAATTAGGTAGTGTTACAGAAAAATACATTCACCATAAATAAAACGAATGTGACACATTTGGTCAATCGACTCTATACCACATTTTCGAGAGACCTGACTAATGCATACATTCCAATTTATTATTGCTTCATTGACTCAGTGCATCCCGGTCATACTGTTCTATTACGAATTCTATGATTTATACACGCAAAGTGCGCAGTGAAATTCACACAGTGTATTTGGTAAAATGAAAAAACAAACCTTTTACGACAAATTTATCCAAATTATAATTCATCTGAAAAGAAAAAACAACAACGCTTTGAAATAAAATGTTGTCCCTTGATCATTTCGTATATGATACGCAGTGCCGGTGTCAATGTAGTCGACCAGGTTTGCCATTTAAGATAACAAATCAGTTTTTGGCAGACACGGTTTCTCGGAGAAGGAGAGGCGGTGAAGCAGCAAATGAAGAAGAAAATAGGAGAATAAGTTTTTTCCTGTGGCTTCAGGAAGACAAGATTTCTGTCTAAAAATATATAACTCTTTAATTGAGTAGAAGAACTGCTCTTCTCCTTTTACTTCTTGACCATTCCTTTTTCTTCTGTTCATCATTGGAGGTGTCCACCGGATTATCGAATTCGGGGTGGGTTTTTGATATACTCTTTACATAGTTGAATTGATGATTTAAGGAGGTTTGATTTAAGAACGGGATGTGGGAGAATTCCGACTCAAAAACCCTAGCAAATGGAAAGAAATTCTTTCAAAATCACAAAGGGGGTAATATGAAATCTATGACCAAAAGAATTTTCATCCGATTTTTTAATCCGAAAGGGAATCGAATTCGAGTCGAGATTCAAATTTACGGTTATCCAAATTCAAAGCAACCACCATGGATACCACTGTCACTCATCATGCTTTCAACATAGACATCTCATAACAATAGTAAATCTTGCAAATATTCCACTTCAAACGAAACACTGCTTCATATCAAAAATATATTCACATAACATTGGAAATAGATGAACAAAGTGTACTACCGTATATTTTTTTTGCAGTATCATTGCGTTTTCTTAGAAATTGTAATCACTTCAAATCAAAATCTTCCGAATCTTTAAAGTTGATTCAGCCAAAAAATCGCATCTTTTAAATCCATGAATGATACCGGATATTTCAGTCGCCGAAATGTTTTGTAAAGCGAATGTGATGCTAATTGGATTTCATTTTTCAATGTGTTATTGCTACAGTGTTGTGAATTGTGTAAAAAGAAAGGTCCAATTAATCCTGTTAATTCTGCGTTGTTGTTACAAAGCGATTTTACAAAGCGGTTAGTTAATGTGTGAACAGAAGATGAATGCAAAAAGGATTGTTGTAAATGTGTGAGAGGCAAGTGAAAGAGCGAGAGCTGGTTCGACTCGATTTTACGTGAAATCACCTCATCTCATGAATGTTTCTCTTCATTTGCAGCAGATGCCGTAATTCCATTTGCTCGTTGCATTAAGTTCGAGCATTTAAATTGAATTGCACACGTACATTTTCTGCATGAATATTTAAGTTTTGTGCTAATTGCAGCAAATATATTATTATATTATAGCGCGCATTGAGATCGTTAAAAAAAAACGACGACGAAACGATGAAAAACGTACTCAAATTATCGCATAAAAACGCACTACCGTAAACTTTGAAATCGAAACGGATAGTATTTACCAGCTTATTTTTTGTTGTTGTTGTTGTTGTTATTGTTTATGTGGTTTGCTTTGTTGAACGAAGATGAATACAAAATAATCATATTCGTTTATGTGCCATGGTCAATTTAACATTGCCGGTTTCATGGTAATGTGAATTCTTTATTCATCCCATTTTTTTCGTGTGTGAATATCATTCCATTGTTTGTATCGAGAGAGAAAAGATATATATAAATCGAATTGATACAATATTAACATATGTATCTGGATTGTCTATTGTCGCATGCAAGACGAATGATATTGATGAAAATGTGTGTGTGAGATAGAGGGAGAGATGTAGAGAGAGAGATAGAGGAAGAAGGAGAGAGAAATTTGGATAAAAAGACTGTCCCATTTTCTAATGGAATCGCGTGTTTGTTTGTCTTGTTATCTCTTGTCTTCATTTTCTGCCCTTTCATTATGTTTGCCTTCAATTTAAAAGCATTTAATCAAATAAGCCCAATAAACGATGCAAAGCAACGAATTCTTGCAGCAAGAATAAAAAAAGAAAAAAAAACATCACACACACATGTAAAACAAATCAACCCAAATGAAGGAAGAAGGAATTTCATTTTTTTTATTCACTCACCTTCTGGAGCATATACATATTTAAAATGGCCCGCAGCGGTACGCTATCTAATGGACACATCGCTCTCATTTTCATTTACATTTTTTTCCAGTCCTATTCGTTCCGTTTCTCTATCGAAAACAAAATATTAAATGCCGACACTTTTAAAATGCATCAGGTCATTTGATAAGGCAAGTCGTCCAGAGAGGATCGAGAAAAGAGGCGATTACACACACTGAAAGGAACTGCAACTTTTAATAATCTTATAGGATGAAAGAGAAAGAGGCACAATAGAGAGCTAGTGTGTGTGTGTCTCCCTTTCTCTTCTGCCGTCGCCGAGCAAATGTCATGGCATTGTATCACACACGCCATTGAGATTAGATAGATACGGTCAATTAAATAGTGCGTAAATGGATCCTTATAAGATCGACGCGTCGGCCTTTGTTGTGCTACGGTGATGATGGCAACAGAACCGGCAGCCATGGCGTTCAAATGTCTCGTCGAAAGTCAATTTTGCGTATTTACAATCTTCATTTTACTTGTGAATTGACTAAGCTTACAGGCGCGATTCGTTTTTTTTTTTCGTTAATATTTTTTTTTTCGATGCTAAAATGCTTCGTGAAAACACACATGCGAAATGGAAGAGAAAAAAAATATCATGAACTAAACACAACGGAATCTTATGGATCGGGTAAAAAGCAAACGCTAAACATGACAAAAGACCACATAGCTTTTTTCACATTTGGCTAGTATTGATGCTTCGAATAGGAAGGATAAGCGAATAATACACGTGAAAAAAATAACCAGAGAAGGAATTACAACAACAGCATCAATAAGTCCACACAAAAAAACGACAACAATCGAACAACAATTTTGCTTGTTAGTATTGAAGCCTTCTCAACCGCAACCGTAACAACTGAAACACAACGTGTATATGGTATTTTGTATATATATATTAAAGAGTACACACGGTGATGCACACCGAAGCAGCAATAGGTGGAAGCAGCAAACAGCGCGCTACCAAATAAACCAAAAACGAATACAGAAAAAAGCAAAAGAAACAGAAACGTACACGGACAACACGAACGAATGTGTAAGCATTGCAATATGAAATTTTTTTCGACCGTTGATTCTAGTTCTAATTTGACAATCGAAGCGAACGAACATACAATCCGTTTGCCCCCCCAAAAAAAAAATCATAATATAGAATACCTAACATTACAAAACGAATAAGTTTTGATTTACGTTTTTGAATATCGTGTTTAAAGAATATTGTGTTTAAAACCGTTTTTTTTTTTCAATACTTTTCTACACAATATTTTCCGTCATATAGAATAGTGCGTGTACGAAATCAACAAAACGAATCGATGAACAACAAGCAAGGATTAGAACGTGAATTTTGCAGAAAGTAAGCACAAAAATTCAAACAAGAATTTTTAAGAAGAAAAATAACATGGCAAAAAAAAACAATGCGTTCGCTTCTCTCTTTCTTTCATTGAATGCTCGTTCTTTCAAAAATATCGTTGAAACAATATCGAACATTTTATTTGGCTTTTAATGCTCGACATTCAAAATGTTAGTCAAGTTTTTAAGAACTCATTTTATTTGGTTGACATGTGAAAATATTCAAAATATGATCGAACTCATTCTTAGAAGCTATGAAAGAAAATCAAATCAATCGAATGGCAGAGCATATGCGCTTTTTAATAAATTCCTGAACATTTCTTTCCTGTGAGTCTGTTTGAATCAAACATTTGAAATGCCATACATTTTGAACGAAATCCTTAATTTTTTTCAATTACTCGCTATTTTTCAATGTTTCTGATATTCTTCGAATTGAAAAAAAAAAATGAAATTATTTAAACCATTTCATTCACATGGTTTAGTTGAATCATTCAGAATAATCATGACAATCGAGTTTTAACGAAATTGAGGTGTTGTGAGATGCAGATATTTGTGGATGCCATGTCGAATCACATGAAAATTACATCCTGAACAATGATGTGTGACATTCTTTTTGTAACCAAAACAATGTCCGTGGTCTACAATCGATTATATAAGCAAATTATCGTGTCTTGTTTAAAAAAAAAATAACAGTCACTGTTACACTTGGATTATGTGATTCTGCAGTAGTTGCTGCTTCTGCTGCCGTTACATTATCGTTGAATCGCGGTATATCGATACTCAATTACTAGCCAAGCAACAAAACACTTCATCGACATTGCAGAATTGCAACAAAAAAACACACAAATTGCAATGGGTGCTGAAAACCTGAGAGAGAGAGAGAGAGAGAGAGAAAAAGAAGAGACAAGAGAAAAAAAATATATAATCATAAACATAAAATAAAGGCATAATAAAGACAACGATTTATGGTACTTCTGATTGGGTTGCGCTAATTGAAAATGATTATTATAATTGGAAATTTATTTTAACATTTCGTTCTCAAGACGCAACTCTTAAATTGATAGAGACAAAAAAAAACCACATTCACATACACATGCATCTCGTATCGAGCAATACAACAAGAAAAAAATACTATCTAATAAAAAAGAGTGTAAGTTGTTCGTCTAGTGCACCAGCAATTTGAATTCGAATTGAAAATCGTTATGTGAATTTAATTATAGATGCGATGCAATTTTTCGCGATGAGTTTTTTTTCGTCTAAATTTTTTTTATCATCAAATGTGCAAAGTATTTTTTTTTTGTCGATGGCAATTTTTAAATAGTTGCATACATTCATGGGCATCACTCGAGTACATTGTATAATTGAAAAGCTAATCATTTTTTTTTTTGTCTTATTCATTTGAGCGAGCAAAAAACTCGAGAATGAAAAAGATTAACAATAACAAATTAGACGCCTACTGACATTTTCTATTGAAATTCTTGTGACAGCGATGAGTCAGGTTTTTGCATACAAGTGGATTTGATCGATTCGTTCGCAATTTTAATTGTGCCCTTATAATACAATTAGAAAGAAAGGAAATAGATAAAATTCAAGAAAGTGGGTTCGCATCATATGAAATGGAGTCATTTGTTTTGTAAAACCTGTCTAAATATACAATTCAATCATTTCAATCAAATGATAACGGTATCTCTTCAACACTTTTCTTAAAATCTATGCAAATCGAAACAACCAGTTGCCCAATTGCCCCGTTTTTTTTTTTTAATATTGTTCAGTCATGTGTTTTTTTTTTCATTCATCTTCTGATGCAACAATTTTACAAACAAACAAAAAATAGTGTGCAACATACAAAGTAGCTATAAAATGTAAGTTCGAAATTCGAATCGATTCAACAATGTAAAATGCATTGAAATATTTGTGCGAATTTTTGTTGCTGTTGATGCAGCCAGTCACACCTCTGAAATAAAAACAACCTGGTCACTTCATCATCGTGCATTTGCCACGAATTTATTGATTTTCTTTATTTAAAAATGCATCTGGTTGGCTTGCATTGGGATGCATGTTGTGCAAATTGCGCGGCATGACAAGTTGACGACTTAATGATGATGACCCGTTGATAAATTGACACGATTCAACATTTGCAACATAAATCATGTGCAAATCACAAATGGTACGCCCCTTGCTATATTCATGCCAGCGAAACCGCATTTTTTTTTATTAAGTTGATTGTTTAAAATAAAACATCGCAATTGGTGTCGTTTGGCACACACAACGATTTTTGTTGCTGTTGCGATTGTTGTTCGATTCGGAAAGGGGTTAGATTTGTTGTCATCGTCTCAACAGACATATCAATATGTTTCTTTTTTTTTAGAAAAAAAAATAACAATCATCAAAATGCAAATCGAAATAAAAAATTGGTTAAATTTAGACGAATTCAAATTTCCTAAAATAGAAAATATTATATGATAACGATTAATTAAATAATGATAATGAAATTAAAGTTTTTTTTTTTCACTGTCATTATGAGCATGTTTTGACATTTGATTTGTTTTTAGTTTTGTTTTGCAATGCATTGTTTGAATGAATACAATTAACCAAAACCCTTTGACACAATCGATATTAACTGAAAATTGAGTTAGTTAAATAGTTTTGATTTTTCAAGTCATACATTTGTTCGCTTTGTTTAATCTGAAGAAGAATCATAGATCATAATTCGAATCGTCGGTACATTCAAATGAAATATCTACTTCAAATTAGACCGAATTGCCTTTCACTCTTAATAAAAATGATAACGAAGGTTTCTCTTCGGCAATACCATTGTTGCTTGACCGCCATTGGTGTGGTCTGAATTCATCTTTTCAACCATTTTTATTCCTTTTGTTTTAAATTTTCTTAATTTGTTTGTGTGTATGTGTTTGTCTTTCGAATGTGATTCACAACGCAGTAGTGGTCAGAGAAAAAAAAAATGTTAAAACATTTTTTCTTGTGTTATCAAGCAGTGAGCGATAATTTTTGATGATTAAGATAACGACAAAAAAAAAGCAACACCGTAAAAATGAATGGTCCACAAAATTATAAATAGACATTTGCGAATGTGGAAAAAAATGTATATTAGACACAAGTTGGTCTAAATCACATAATCAAGAAATAAAACGAGATGTAATATCTTCATCTTTTTTTGAATCATCCGAAAATATAAAAAAAAAAACATAGACTCATAGTGAGAGAGAGAAACACATAAACACCATGGAAAAGAGATAGAGAAAAAATCGCAAGTGGAAAAGGGAAAATGACAAAAAAAAGAAACAAGATACACGTACGATAATTAGGAAATGATCAACGCGAGATAAATATTATTTGGTGATTTGTTCTTCTTATTGCTGACTCTTTTTCTGTTTCTCTCTCTCTATCTCTCTCTTTCATACACACATACACTCTAACAGACAATATCTGGATGAACTACCGAAAATAAAATGCTGACCGTAGATAGTGTTTGCGGTTTCATTGTGGCATATATAAACCGGCTCAATTGAAAAGTCGTGCAAATGAAGCATATGCTCTTGACTAAGGTGGATGAGATTTGGCTCTTTTGTGCACGGTATTTTGGTTGATTGTTCACCGTCGCGCACCATTTTACAATCGATGCGGTGTCAGTCGACGAAGAGAAAACGCGAGAAAAGGCCGTGTTTTTTTCCATCATTTTTCTCTTGTTCTTGTGCGCACAATCAACATTTTCAAATCAAAAACTTGTAAATTAATAAAAGTGTCAGTTAATTATGGTCAATTCGAGACAACGATTTTATTAATTGAAACTCATTTTTTCTCTTTTGTTTCTTTTTTCATATTAAAATTTTATAGATATTCAACAACGAGGTGTGGAGAGAAGTAGTTCGTGAACACGAAGAATTAAGAAAATAGTAAGACATTCAGCACCAAAGATTGTTGCAATGACAAAACGTTTCCGATAGTAAATTTGAAAAAGAGGCAGCACAATTAATTGTGCAAGAGTGAGTGTAATCAAATGTGAGTGTGAATGTGTGTTTTTTTTTATTAATTCGCTTCGATTTGGGCTGGAGCTGTTGAAAAATGTATGACAAGATGTGTGATGCAGCGGCAGTCCAGATTTTTTGAAAATGATAATGAAGTGTTCATTTTCAACGGCGATCAAGTCACGACATATCGTTTATTTTAATTGGATTAAAACAAAGTGTATGGGAAAATGTGCGCAATGTGCCATTTTCAACGTAGAATATAGTGCAAGTAAGACAGAAAGGGAGCTATTGAAAAGAAAGCTATTATCGAATCAGTGAAAAAGGAAACAGCACCTCAATGTAAGCAATGTCAATAGAATAAAAAAAAAATAATAATAATAGTAATAAAAACAACGACTCCCACATTAATTTTATTTATTTTATTTGGGTGCATTTATTTTGGTTTTAATTTTCGCGTAAATTTTAATTGAAAAACAACGTCACCTGGCCTATGGAACATTAATATTGTATTGGCAAAAGTTGCGCAGACAATCAATATTGTGTAAATTCAGTTATTTAACGTCTCACACGGTCATTTGTAATAATTAAAATAAAACAAGTCAAGAGAGAGAAATAAGGCGAGAACGAGTGAAAATAATGATCACACAATAATCGTGTGAATAAAGTGTGTGCGCTCTTTTTTTTTGAGGAGAAAACCAACAGCAGCAACAACAACAGGAGAGTTTCGAATGCCAGTGTGTATGTGTTTGTGTGTGACATCGTGTGAATTATTCGGATAAAGTGAATAAAAACGAAAACAAAGAGCTCCAAACAACAGCGACATACATTAATAATGCCAAATCGATGAGATGAAAATGAGAAACAATCGACTGTTTCTTGGAGTTGTTCTATTCGCATTTAGAATAAGGTAAATATGAATCAATTCTATGGTATGATGGCAGATTTATATTGCGGTTTCATTTGAATTTTCGAAGTTGCTGGCAATTTTGCAATTGCTTTTGCTCCGATCCGATTATAGATTTTTTTCGTTTCGTATTTGAAATGTACGAATCTTCTTTCATTGGTCCATAATTATTATTGAAATAGTTCGAATTTTTCTTGTACATATGTATAACTATCTGCAGGGCAAAATTGAAACGTGCAATGTGCCGCTCTTTTTGGCGTACACGCGCGCACATACGCTATATCGTTCGCCATCACGCAACAACACATGCGAACGCATTTCAGCTCCATTTCCCACAAAAGGTCGTGCTATTATCATCCCGATCCCAAAAAGATCAAACCAAAATGCAAACGATATTGAGACGAGTGTGGCATAAGAGAGAAAGAACGATCAAGCGGGAACGAATACAAAAAAGCCACAAACAAAACAAAACGTGACTCAAAATTATTATATTATGAGTGGAAAGATTCATAATTGTTTACGAAATCCTTTTACGCTTCAATGTTGAAAATATTCGCCTTCTCGCCAAATAAGAGAAAAAGAGAAAAAAATAAACGATGAACGAACACGGCCAAAAATTGCTCCATGGAAATTTGTACAAATTGTCACATCAGACGAATGCGTGTGAAAGTTGGCTTTGAGATATACTTTACTTCCTCTACTCATTTCTCAGAAAAAAATATATATGAAATCGTACCATTGTGACCCGAAACAGTCCGATGCAATTTTTTTGGAATCTTGAATGACCACGTGTTAATTCAAACAACTACTGTATTATCATTTGCCAATCTCAACCGCCAATATTCCACTGCACTTCAAAATTTAATTTTATTGACGAACAAAACTAAATTGTATTGATGTAGTGCGGTGTTTGTGCGCGAGCTCGCAAATCTTTACCATAAAAACATTCATAGATACTATCTTTGACTTAAATGTTCTGTTCAATAGCATTGTGTCAGAGAACAAAGTCAGCATTTTGTTCGCTGAACGAACAAAAAATCGAAGAAAAATAGAGCCGAGCTCGACTATGCCACATACAGAAATAATATAAGGATTTCTATGCATTTTTCGTGCAAATGCATCAATATGTGGGCGTTTAACATCATAGATTCTGTCGTTGCGTGCTCTTTTAGGTTAAGATAATTTAACCTTTAGCAATTCCCTTGCAGACTGGCTGTTTTTTTTTTCTTCATATTTTTCGGAATTCACTTTAAGCGTTTCGTTCATATACTCCAATATCCCAGAGCAAATATGCCATTTCCATTTTCAAGTTTTTTTCTTCTCTCCTCTATTTTTTTAATGATTATATCTTTTTTTCTGACATCTTTTCTTTAATTAGAAATAGAAAATTTGTGTGTGCACGGCGGTTCGGTCCGATTTCATTGCTAAACATCATTTCAAGGCAATTTAAAAGCATTTAAACGATCGATTCGACTGAGTTCCATAAAATTTTATGAGATTCGATCATAATTTCATATCGTTCAAACAAATATTTATAATGGTAATCGACAAAAATTGGCATTTCATTAAAAGAAGAAAGAAAAAAAATCCAAGAAACTCTTGCTCTTTCTTGCCGCTTGCGTGTCTGTTCAAAGCTAAAAAAATATATATTCGATGTTACAATCTTGTTCTGTGAAGAACGAAAAAGAGTGTAAACCCATTTTGTTTTCGGTATTTTAAATGTGGTTCCCATGAAATAAAACGATGACGAAGATTTGATAGCACGTTTTGTGATACATCAGGTAAATATTTGTGAAGATATCATTTTTGTTCCGTTGGCCCCATGATTCATTCATTCGCTTACTCACTCTTGGCAACATAGTAACCACACCACTTTACGGCTATGACAGTTGCAACAGTTATGGCAATCTTTTGGCCATCTCGATATCAACATTCAGCCATTCATCATCTTATGTTTATGTATAGTACATGGGTTTTTTTTTGCATCTTTTGCGTATTCATTCTGTGTATTTTTTGTTTGTCTGTGCCACTATCTCTAACTCTTTCAGAAAGCTCAATTGAAATATCACATTGGGAGCGCTTTAAATCAAGCACAAACAAGAATCGTTAGCTTGAGGCCGTATTTTAGAAGAGGAGAAACAAAAACAGACAATATGTGCACGCGCACACTCAGTGACGTCAATTTCAATTTAAGTTTCAGGCCATATTATCGCTGGTGAGCCTTGGTAATTGACTTAAACCGATTACAAACCGATAAAATTCACTTTCGCCGCACTTCAATATGTGCACATAAATTCACTCTCTATTGCACAGCAAGCTGACTCTTTCTATTTGGCTCTAAACTTCCGCTAATAGCACATTTATCATTCGCGACCGAAAAAATGTGAATGAATATTATATGTACATATAAATCCTGTCGCAATTACATTGTCACAGAAAGAAAATCCAATTGAATTTGACTTAAATGGCTTTCGAAGCATAGTTGTGCTTCTGATGATTGTTGCTGCTTTAACGAGAGAGATAAAAAAACACAACAAACACAACGAAAATTGTGTGAGTTTGAACGATTAATTTAGCAATAAACAAAGCAGCAATATGAATGACAAACGGCTTGGAGGCATGTATCTGTTTTTTTTTTTGGTGTGTATGTGCATGACCACCAAAGAAACGGCATAAATCAAATTCCAAATGATCATTGCAACTTGGCGTATACGATTGTTGTTATTGTTTTGTGTGTGTTGATTTCGTTTAACTTGAACATAAACTGGAATTGTTTTTTGAATGGAGTTCTACTTTTTTCTTCCACTTTGAAAATACATTCACTGCAAACACTTTCGATAAGATTTGCGATTAATTCGTTTCAGTTTTTATGCGCAGAAGGCGAAAAAAAAAAAGATACAAAAAAACAATTTTTAAATTTATGAAATTTTATCAAAATCCAAATACACGGCAAGATTCAAGCGATGAGAACGTAAAACAAAAGACATGTTTTACTGCATAAGCGACAAGCCTACTTATTTTTCTCGTACACTCTGTCACCAACATTTTTGTGGGTACGAAATTTTACGAATATTATCAGTGATGATCGGTATATTGTGGCACTGGTGAAAGAGACAGAGGGCGAGAGCAAGAGCGAGATAGAGATAGAGAGAAAGAAAATAAAATGCATCGTTTGAGAATTGGAGAAGTCACCACATATATGATTTGTTAGACTAGGTAAATGTGCAAAGACACGTACAATGCGACATTTGTTGGAATCATTAAATAAAATGTGATTTATATATTATTTGTTAAGTGTGTGTGTGTGTGCGCAAGAAATTATCAGTGGCAAAGAACTTATAATTTGTGCACGGCAGTTACGTCGTAAAAATATGTGGCATGAATGAAAGCAGATGTATGGCCTGCGATAAAGTTAAACTAAAAGTCGCATTGAATTTCATGCGCAACAACAGTTTTTTTTGGACAATTTGCGTGTGTTCGGTCGTCATCGTCGATCAAGTTCACAGATCCTTTCGGCGAATAATTAACAATGAACGCGCGAACATAATAGCGAACCATTAATTTCATACATTGTACACAATTAAATGATGCCCTTATTATATTTGAGTTTTAGCGCATTTTGCGTGCAAAAGACGAGGGAGCGAGAACGAAAAGTGAGTGATCAAGCCACAAGACGTCGTAGAACACATTCTGAGTGTTAGCTGAATATACACATCAAAGGAGAGTAAAAAAAGAAATAAATGGAATCGCGATGACACATTTGATTTCTTGTTAGCGCATGGAAAACTCAGAATCACAGCGGCAACATAGCAAATGAACAAAAAAAAACACACACAGTATCATATTGTGTGTGAATTCACACAAAAACACAAATACAATAGCCTTAATAGCTATGTTATATATTTATAATTACAAGCATTTGGCCAATTCCATAGTAATTCTTGAGTAATTCATAGAACATGATATTGTTTAAAAAAATACAGCACCGAAAATGAGAGAAAATCTCTCTTGTGTGAGAGATCCCCTTCTCTATTTAAGTCTTCTCAGCTCTCTTTCTCGTTCACAGCGCGCGCGCTCTCTCTCTCTTACACTCTCTCATTCAACTTCCCTTTTGTATGCACATTCACAGAACAAATAGAAGAGAAGCAACAAAAAAAACGACAAAATAAATAACGATCGCAATCGTAACTTCATATTGATGCGCCACTGTTACAATTTAATTTATATCCTGAGCATTCTCTTCTTTGCTCGCTTATTCAATTTTTTGTGTGCTGTTGTGTGAATTGTGACGAATATGCAGTCATTTTGGTTGAGACTAAATGCCATTATATTATGTGTTGTTCGCTTTGTCTTTCTGTTACCATAAATCCAGCCAAAGAATAATGAAAAGAAATAAGAGGAATTAAACATGTACATTTCATGAAAAACATGATATATGAGACATTAAACATGATCTTTTTATTATTTGTTATTGTTATCGTCTCTGTGTTTCATTCTTTTTTGGGCTGCTTTCGGTTGTTGATGTTAGTTTACCTATCTCTCTCTCTCTCTCTCTCTCTCTCTCTCTCTCTCTCTCTCTCTTTCTCTCTCTGATTCATCTCTACGTATACAAATGTATTTAATTCAATGTATTATTTTGTGTTGAAATTTTTGTCTAAGTTTTTGTTGGTTTTACTTTCGGGATGGTACAATTTTGGATTCATTCAAAACGGTTGAAGCTGGCATGAGTTGCTCTGAACTCAAATTGAACTTTATTTCTGCTTGAAAACGATGAGCGCAGTTTGTTATTTAGTAGTTCAGACTTATGAATAGAGCCGTATTCGTGGTTGTTATTCGAAACAAAGATCAATTTAATACGGCTATGCCCCGAAGGAAGTCACCGATTCAATGGAATCAACTCTTCAATGTATTCAGACGATTCCGATCAAGAAAATGAAAATGCCTGGGATAATTGGGTTGCATCTCGAATGTCTAATGGCAGGTCCCCTTGTCGTCGATGCGGCCGTTTTTCTCTTATTCTTTCTTCAATTTGATTGCTCTCTCTCTCTCTCTCTCTCTCTCTCTCTCGGCGCGCATTTAATTAAACGATGAAAGCCAATTATTTATTTTTAAAATCTCATCAAACGATAAAATGAATATAATAATGTAGAAAACGAACGGTGAAATTCGGTTAAAATGTCTCTATTTGGGCAGATCAAGCCGATTCGAGTGAGTGAACGAACAAGCAAGACCACCAGCTAGGCCAAATGTCGCCGATTTGTGACTTATCTGCCAATGCACAATTCGCTCTCTCGCTCTCTCGCTCTCTCGCTCTCTATCTCCGTCTTCCTATCTCACATCTTCATGTGACTTTCTTTCGACATTAACCTCTTTCATTAACATGGGAATTGTTTTGTGTTCGTGGTCGCGAGTGCGATGACAGCAACTAAAAGAAAACAAAAAAAAACGTTGTTTTTATTGCCATTTCAGCACTTGAGGAATAAATAGAGTTAAACGTTTGTTTGTTGGCGTTTCGTACATGTTATGTTGTTGTTGTTTTTTTTCTCTTGGTTTTCATTCTGGTGCCGTTTGTATTCTTTGCACAAACAAACACACGGCGCGCTCAATTCAAATTCGTTGACAATGTCTTGTCGTATGCAATGTTGTTTTGACGTTTGCAAGCCTAAACCATGAAATTCAATCGAAACATCGTTTCCAATTCACTTCGTTTCCACCCATAAAAACAAAACAAAAAAGAACCAAATAAACAAACAACATACAATAACAGCCAATGCTTTGATGCCTCTTATGGCATATTATTCCAATTTATGATAATCGGCGTTTAAATGTTGTATTAATTGAGTTATTTAATTCGACTCCCCGTCGTGTAAACACATAATCATCGCAGGTGGTATAAATGTTTCAGTTAGCCACACACATACATGCATACAATCAACATCTGTACCGTACGCAAGCGCGAGCGCATTTAGTCTTTTTTTTTTTGCTAATTCTCGCGCATGTACATTTCAGTTTCACAAATTCCCTCGATTATTATCTCAGTATCTCTTTCTCTCTCGGTCTCTTTGCATTCAGGTGAACACAATACGTCAATTGTTTCCGATGGGCAAAGATTGATTTGACAACACACAGTTTCTCACATAAATAAAAATTCATCGTCGGCAATATTGATTAAAAATGACGACATAGTCCCTTTGCTATTTCTAGTATAAAAACATAAATTATATCAATTAACGCATAAGATGGAAATTCTTTAGATAAATCAAAGACTCATCAGTGTGGAATACATTTTTTTTTCTTTCGTCTTTTTTTTTTCAGAATCGTATGCAGTTTTGCGTCATCGATAATTTGCAGCCGTGTTCCTGGTTTGACACAAGCCCAACGGCAATTGTGCAGTGAAGCACCCGATGCGTTCATTGCACTTGGTGATGGTCATATGCTTGGTGCCGAAGAATGTCAATATCAATTTAAAGGTAAACCAAAAATGAACAATTTCTGGCACATTTTTCAAAAACTCAATCGCCGAAATTCAATGACATCGCAGAAATGGTTAAGACATTTCGAAAACTAAACGAAGTAAAACTTATCACTCAGTTCGAGAAGAGAGTTTGTGTTTTTTTTTTTCGCTTTTGATATCAGAACAACAACTTTTAATAGCTACTTGAAAGTAAACAACAATTGAATAAATTTTCAATAGAAAATTTTGCACTATCGGTATTTAACCCATGGGCAAAAGTACAAGTGAATGAGATTTGGGGGCCCAAAGTTGGTAGAAATCCATAATCATCCAAAAATAACAGAGACTCTGGCTTCTCGGAGCTCTCCTCTCACAGATGTTGCTTTGAGAAACAGTCTCTGAAAAATAGGTAAATCGACATTCAAAATCAATCTTCAATTGCGTGCCACACTTTACGCTCTCCTCAAACTGAGCAATGGAAATTTTATTTAGTTTCCGAAAAGAAACATGATTTTTTCTCCATCTTAACGTTGTCAATTATCGAGAATTAACCATCGCAAAAAAAAATGTAATGTCGATACATTTTGTTAAATGCTTATATTCGATTTGCAGGTCATCGTTGGAACTGTACACAAGTTTGGAAAAAAGATGTTTTCTCACACATTGTCATTGTTGGTAAGTAATATTTTGTGTTCTCCTTTTTTTCTAAGTGCTTCTCTTTCTTTCTTTCTCTTTCACACACATATTGGTTGATGAGAGACTGAAACGCAGCGGTACATGCTCTGGCAAAACACACACACACACAGTGACCGATGCCCACACGGCTTACATCAAAGATCACTTTTTGACCATGTTGCATACACAGAGCGAGAAAATCATTTGTTTTAAAAGCGCTTTTAAATATTTCTGTTCTCTATGTGTTTTTGTTGTTGTCTTCATTCGATCTTGAGTCACAAACACGCACATGTATGTGCATACTTGAGCATTTCAACCGACAACGAGCGCCGCTGCCGACTGATCATTTTTATTTCTTCATTAATTGTTTCGCATTCTTTTTGTATCGTTTAACTCTCATCGGCCTCTTTTTTAATTGCTGTCATTGGCAAGTAGAGTAGCACGAAAATTAATCAATTTCGAAAGATTTCTCGGCCACTCTCTTTCTCTCTCTCTATGTCTGTCTTTCACTACATATTTGCTTTCAACCAATTTAATGATCGGTTGGACAAAATCCAAAGTGAAATGTGCGAAGCCAACATCAAAGCAATTCATTAGGTACACCTAAGTAGCATATTGCTTCATTCGAGTGACGATAAATCAATCAGATACAATAAATCTTGAGTCGGTGATGGGCTCGCACCAACCTATTGTGATTTGTGAAAACACTTTCTGACTTCAAACTGACTGCCTACATTTGGTGCGTGTAATTTTTGAGTTGTTGTTTTTTTTTCACAACTGTTATTCTCTTGATTGAGCAGGAGGAGTGAGAAATCAAAACATGCTTTACAAAAATCACATATCGCCGACAATCAAATAAACCGGCATTCGAACGACACAAAACAACCAAATGACTGTGGTTGCATTTTATCTTTCTCTCTCTCTGTAAACGTAATTGTACGAAATGAGAGAAAAAACCGCGCAAACACAGAGCATAGATGTGAGTATATAAAAGCTTTTGTCGCCCACCAACGCATTGCTTCTGTTTGCCCATAAAAAATTATTAGATTTTAATTAAAATGCACAAGAATCGAGTGAAGAAGAAGGGAAACGCTCACACCTAAAAAGGCAGTGCATGATATGATAAAAAAAACGTCAACGATAGAGTTGTAAAAATTGAGTGTTGTTGAGAGTGTGAGAGATATGGGTGCATTTTGTTGGACACACAATTCGCCCGAGTGGAAAAAAAGTGACTAAGTTACTATTGACTGTAAGTGACTATAGTTAGCTATACTCAGTCAGTCAGGCGATTATTTTGGGACGTTTTGACTATCGGGTGACTATGATTATTGTCAACTATAGTTAGCTGTTGCAGTTAACCATAGCTTACTTTAATTGATTGAAGTTAACTAAATTTAACTAAGGTTGCTTGTTTTTACAGTCAATAGTCAGTCAGTTTGTCCCAAAATAGTCAGTCACTTTTTTTGTACACGGGCAGTTTTAAATCAAGTTTCACGAAGAAGAAAAAAAAGCAGTTGCTTACATTTCAATTTTCTCTGACCAATTGCACTGTATCGACTGATTACACATGTACGTATGGCGCAGAGAATATGATGCGGCTACCTTTTCGACACATTCACACTCGAGACTCTAATTGATGTTACGGAACATGCGGATAACAACAGTAACCGTACACCAACAAAGTAACAATCCTTTTATCATAAATTCCATGTGCGGAAAATGAATACGAAACGAATACACAAATATGAAACGTTTGCAAATGACAGTGATAAATTTTGTTGAGAAGTGGACTGGAGCGGGCGAACCAGACTTCGTTTTCTTTGTACCTCACAACACACACGCAAAAAAAGAAAAATAATCTGGTAGCACATGTTGTTCCGTGTTCGCATTTTGCAAATAAACAAAGACGTTTTCATTTCGTTTCGTTTTTTTTTTTTTCATTTGTTAAATGGTCGTTCTCTTGCCACCCGACACACGATGATCGAGATGCGACAATTTATGCACGACATTAATCTCCAATAAATATATAAATTTTATTTGCCCATCTAAATTTTATTTTATCGAGAAAACTTGGATGCATTCAGAATGCAAAATTACCTTCACATTGAAAGAGCTAAAAGCACGGATGAAGGATGGCGAAAAAAAAATGTATGGACCTTTGTAATCGAAATAGCTTCTGGTCAGCCATGGCAACAAGGATGCAACAGGCCATGAACTACACTTTGACTGGTGCATGTGGTGGTTTCCGTTTTTCTGTTTCTCTCACAGTCGTCGCGTTGTTATTTGTCCGATAATGAAATATGTGCATTTCGGTTGCGTGCATGACAAACGCAAAGATTTATTACGGATCACCTTGATTATATAATAATCTAAGATTGGTTGGTCTCGTGATTGTACCTCTTAACGCAGCATTCTACATGAATTTCTTTGAGAGTTTCTTTGTTTACTCTTTCTCTCTGTATTTCTCTTATTCGCCGTTGTTTTTTAAATGTATTTTGTGCTGCTCAAAGTAACCATTGAATATAAGGCTGTAAGGAGAATGCACTGCATTCCAATGAACATTTCAACTCATTTCAATATAATTAAAAAGAAAAAAAAAACGCCATTTGCAGCAAAATCAATTCGAATAGTTTGGTTCAATTGTTTATGATATGACAAAATGGATAAAAAACCAATGCTTCCAATCGCTGTGGAGGCAAAACCCAAACGTATCGTTGGTCTTGCAATGAACGAAATATAGAAAATAGTCATGCTTTCGCACGAACATAAATGGTGATGCGCCAACACAAAAGATTCATTTATTGATATGCGAAAAAAGAGTCTTTTGTACGATTGTGCGCCAGCACGTACTCACGAAAGGCGAACCGAGGGTAAAATCAAATCTATTTACTTTATGAGCGTCACGATGTGAATTGGCTGCCTTATAAATAAATAAATGGAAGTGAACCACACCAATTAATGAAATTCAACGAAAACGAAGAATATTACGAACAACAAAAAAGAAGCGGTGTCTAGCTTAAATGTGCATTACTTGATCATTCTCATCAATGCGATAACGGCCACACAAACAAGCGCCTCAATATGTGTTTGGAAACGATCAAAATGATCGAGTACAACACGAACACACTTATATTTATATAAAAAAAACAATGACGATAGAGTATAGAATCGCATGAAAAAAAAAACACATCGCCCAGCAATTAATTAAAATCCAATTAAAATTGGCGGCCGGCTTTTATACAGACATAAAAAAGTGTTCGTTCTTACTTCAAAAAAAAAAAAAAAAAAATATATAGAATGGTTTATCAGGTTTTTATACGAGTATATGAGAGATCGTCAGGCATCTTTGCACAAAGTGAATCTTTGCCAAAGATTCTTTGCATGCATTTATTTTGTAATCGCCATAAATACACTCTTCATTTCAAATCATGAGACAATAATAAATAAATGCAGAAGAAACAACTGGTTGGTTCTTGAACAATGGTTCTTCAAGTCTGTTTTCATATTTGGAAAATTATGAATTTCAATGACTTGAGCCGTTTTAACGAAGTTCAAAGTGTAAAATTAACTAAGAATTTTTACAACATTTCTAAAAAAAATCGATGTTGATAATTTCAAAATTCTATCTTGTTATTGAGAATTAACGAGAAAAAAGGTCATCAATTTTAATTTTTTCCAGAACTTCTATAGCCAGGTGTGAGAAGTTTTCTAGTAAGAGCTACTCTTTCTTGTATTCAGGCGCCGAACTTCAAATTCTAGGAGTTTCCGGTTTTTTTTTTTTTTTCAAAAATAATGACTTTTTTGAAGAAATCGGTCCGAAAATTGAAAAAAATTACTTTAACGTATTTGTAACATTAACAAAATGCATTTGATCTCAAAAATTTGTGAGGGGTGATAAATCCAGACATGTTCAAGTTTAGGTGGGTGTAAATCCATATATGATGAATAAGAACATTTTTTAATTTCAAAATTAACAGCAAACAAATCCAAATCTTTAAAAATAAATAACAGATTGTAAACAGGTAGAACTTGTAAGTGAAAAAAATATCAACTATTAGCTGCTCAATAACATGATTTTCAATACGATCTAAATACAATGCATTCCGATTCATCGTATTCGATGTGAACGTGGTTTTGCAGTTCTCAATTTTAAAAATGAGTCAATGTCACAAGTTATTCTTTTCTACACTCAACTAAATTATGAGACGAGTGCCTCATTCTGAATTATTAACAACTAATGTTTTCTGTTCATGTTATGATGAATATTATTACCATTAAGAAAAAAATAATGGACTAAAGGATAGTGTGCGAATGGAAAAAAAAAAGAGTTGCAACAGTAATCATTGCTTGAGTCGGGATAAATAAGAAAATGTCACAATTCAATTTGAACTGGTGCGGTGTCGTTGTGTGTATTTTTTAATATTTGGTACGTTACACAATATTAGCAATTCATTTCAAATTGATTGTATATAGTAAAAATTCGCTTGGCATTCCACTTGAGCAAACAAACAAAAAAATAATCACGAAGCTCCCCTAATTGTTTCCATTTTTGTGAGGTATTTCTGTATAATAGACGAGAAAAACAATTAGCGTGCATAAGCACTTGCTCTATACAATATCACTGCATTTAAATGTTGCAATTATTTCGCATACACATTTTTTCATTTCGTTTCGCGCACAACGAATCATATAGTATTGAGTCTGCATTTGATTTGCATTTGATGGCAATAAATTCCGTCCGTTCGGTCGATTAGTACCGTCCATTATTTGAAATCAATTAAATGGCATATTCAAAGCGCGACATTCAATTACCAATTGCTGAGCTGTCATCGTTGTCGTTTCCATTGCTGTTGTCATTGGATTTGTTTTACGGGAATATGAACATTTGATTTGCGCGTTGCTTTCAAGCGACAGTGGGTTGCTTTCTTAAATGCCCATAATTTTAGCGTGTACGATTGGCCTCAATGATAACACCGATGATCGGTAACTCATTTGATCTTAATCGTACATATGTAAAATGTATTTTATTTTTTTTAAATACAAAGTGTGTAAACTCTATAATTCTGAGCAGAACATCTGTTCAAAACATCGTTACGTAGTCATTTTCAATCAATAATTTTCATCACATCGTGTGTTTTGTTGCTACAATTATTGTTTTTTTTTATACGTTTCTCTTTTGGTATCACTGACAAATTGTGTTGTCAACAGATCATTATCCCATATCCCATTGACCGTGCTTACCCAGAGTGGTAAGTGTGGCAGCAGTCGATTTACTGGCAACGATAAGTTTTGTTGTTGTTCTTGTGTAAAATGTAAATGGCTTCACATTTTTTTTTAAAGATACACACTCCATGATGATTCAACACACGATGTACAGTGCTGTCCGCTGATATTTAATGTGTGTTGATTGTTGCATCTTGTTACTTTTTAATTTGTATGGTGCAAATATCAGAAGCTTGTACCATTCATTTCTGCCACCTTTTCTCAATTAACTCTCTCCCTCTCTTTGACATCTTATCTCTATCTTTCAATCGCATCGCATCTCATCGCATAACAAGTCAATTAATATAACTTAATAAAAAAAAAATCCAAGTGCAAAGCACACATTCTAAATACATTGCCGGTGATATAATTAATTTAAGGCCGCATTCGAACACTTGAACACTTGCATTTTATGCAGTTATTACATAGAAATCTTTACGATCATGGGAAACTAAACGAAACATGTACGAACTATTTCATCTAAATTTACATCGTTTTTCATTTCTCTCGCTTGCTGCCAATGATTCTTTGGCACATTTTCTTCGTTTTGAATTGATTTCACTTGTTTTTATCAATTAGTGGCTCTTTCTTCTTCTTTGATCCAATCAAATTAGAACAAACACATCGAACGCATTGTACCAATTAGAGATTTACACCACGAAACAGAATCATACATAATTCCAAAGTGTATCATTATTTCTATTATGGTGCATATTTTTCTGTTGCGATAAATTTAGTGATTGAGTCACTGTTTCCATTGAGTTTCTGCCAGAGGATCCAATGGGGCACCAGCCCGAAAATATTTCGGGCCGAACACATTGTGAGTTCGGATTTTTTTTACTTTTTCGGACGTTCAGTGCGATGGGAAAGATTGTACTTATATTTCACTTAAGATTGTACTTTTTTTTGTACTTTTTTTTTATTTGTTAAAATTGTTAATTTACTTGTTTGATGAAGATTTCGAATGAAATTCGAATCGTTTTTTTCTTTGTGTACCCAAAAAAAACCTTTGTTTACCCAAAAAATGTGAAATCCCTGACTCCAAAAATTAATTATACTTCGAATTCCCGGGTCGGATTCCAGGACAGAACGGGACCACTCGGTCTGACCTTGGCTAGATTTTTCCGCCCATCTGTGACCTCCAAATCTTTCTTCATTCACTTCCACTAGTTCTCTACTGTCGATAAATTTAGTCTTGTGTTCAATAAAGAGTAAAATCTAGTCTGCTTGTAAGTGTTAAATTCATCTGAAAGTCTTGTCTTCCCCTTCTCAAAAGATTTCACTGTCATAAATCATTTGTTTCATTTTGTGTAGAAATATGAGGTCTTGACTCGAAGATCATAAGCCATATGTGTTCCTGCAACAACAACAACAAAAATACCATACACACATTTACAGCTATATTGATTTTTGTGCTTCAGTAATTTTTTATTGAAAATCAGGAGTAATGTTGAAAGAAAAAAGTAATCACAAATCATGTGTAGATACATTTGCATAGCGTACAGTAAATATACGATACAGTGTTGAAGCAGCAACAAAAACGATATAAGGAGTATTGCATTTTTGTGATGGAAGCGTCTCTTTTTTCTTCGGTTTGGCAAAAATCCATTGGAATTTATTTATGAAAGACGCGAGTAACACAGATATTCTTCGATCATGCCAATCTCTTTTTTTCCATTGGATAATTGCACAGCAGGTCGTAGTTGCTCATGTTGTAAACTGAGCAGAAAAAAAATCGGTTCGTTTGGATTTTTGCTGGAGCTTGAGTTAATTCGGTTCGGTGACACACAAAACATTGAAATATTTTTGTGCGTACATGATCCCGGTTGTTGTTTTTTTTTTTTTTTGTTCGTACTGATTCGCTGTACCTTGCCACAACACATTTTCCTTTTCGTTTACCTTTGATTGCAGGCCAAGCCATACAAACCGATAAAATGTAATAATAACTAATAAGGACCATTAATAACGATCGACCCATCAATTCATTCGTAGTTGTATACAATATGATAAAGCTACAATAAAATCCACATATTGGTATTTAATCGGTATTTTCTGATTGCAATAATTTTAGTTTCGCTTTCGGAAAACAATTCAATGTGTCTAGAGAAGTCTTGCACCGGGTGATCTTTTCTCATTCAATAAACCGTTTGCTTGTTCTTCTTTGCATTATGACAAATTTCAAGTGAATCGAGCGTCGTAAATAAATATGAACATCGTTAATATATTTTACGATAAATAATGTGTGTCATTTGCTCGCATTTATATTCGCATGCAAACGATTCAGAGATCGAATGATAACCGAAATGAAATGGAATTTTTTTTAAATATCACCCAAGAAAACAGATCGTTTTATGATTAATCGATTCATTTTTGTGAACAGAAAGAGAGAGAGAGAGAAATGAATGGAAAAATGTCGCATGAATATTAAACCATCGACCATTTTGTATACCATTTATGCTGTATAAAATGCTTCAATTATTCATATAGTTTTTTTTCTTTCATTTTGATATTTAACTAAAATGAGAGCTGTTGTCTCTTTTGGCAAAATTATAATATCGTTGGGCACATTTTTTTGGCACAAAGTCGAATGGGTCTGTGTATTTTTCGATTTCAATGCGAGTAGATGTGTGCGGTGCGATAAAGAAATCTCATTCAATGTTTTCCAATATATTGAATTGTGCCGTTTTGGCGTTTCGTTACCCAACCAAGATTGGATCTATAAAAGTAATAAGAATGCACATTAATTACATGGAATAACGATTTTTTTTTTGTGTTGTTGTTGTTCGATGAGGGCATCCTTATAATTTGAGTTCAGACCAATTTAACTCATAAAAGTGTGTTTCTCTTCTAAATAAGAATTCGTAAAAAAAAACTGAACAAAACACGAAGACGGATACGAATAAAACCACATCGAATAACAATAACAACCGAAATGATTCCATCATAAAAATTCGAGTACAATGGAGTTTTCGAGCATTGGTTTGTATTGAAAAATCAATGAGAGCAAGAGAGAGAGAGAGAGAGAACATCGTGCTGCCATCAAATCGACGCGCTGTGATCATATTTATTGCACCGTTGAAGCGTAATTTCTTGTAAGTGTGTATGAGATCACACAGCAGTGCAATAAATCGAAAAATATTAAATGCTCAAAAATGATTTTTACTACAAGATATTAAACAGCAATATACAGCAACCAGTTCAAATTGGCTTAGAAGATCGATTGCTTCACATACACACACACACCATCTTTTAATTTTTGCTGTCTCGCTTGCTCGGCTGCACAACAATCGATTCAATATGACTTGTATTGGCTCGCATTGGATCATATAGTCGCTCATTTTCAATCGGCCGTAACGAAATATTCTCTCAGTCTATTGATCGGTATGCGTGAAGTCGTAAATTGATTGCTGTGTTTGATGGTTGCACTGCATTTTTGACGGTACATTTTGTGTTCTAATCTTTTGAATACAATATACCATTCAATATGTGTATGAGCTTGAAAGAGAGCGAGATCAGGAATCGTTAGAGATTGGTTCAGGAAAATAATTTATTAGAGTTTTACAACCGATTTTTACTGCGCTCCAACTCAGCACCATGTGTGATGTGTGGCTGTGTGCAAAATTGTTGAAGAAGAAGAAAAAGAACCATACAGCAGGAGAATAATGAAAATAAATCGATGCATATATGATTTTATCGATGTGAGAATTGTATCAATCAACCAATGCGCAGAGGTAGCGCTTTCGTTTATCTCTTTTTTTGGAATTATAATCATTTTGATCAGGTTCTGACATTTTTGAAATGCCGATGATAGCTTAAGCTACTGGTACTAACAAATCAAAGCTCGTAAATGACTTGTCTCTGTTCAAATTTGCTCATAGAACGAACAAACATACTAGACATTTTATTTGAGCAAAAACTCGATGAACTTTCTTTGGTCGCAATTTGCATAGCTGTGTAAATGTAGCCATTAAAAGCTAAACACTTCAATTGATAGTTTTTGTTGTGATAGTTTCATACTTTTCAAATTAATATAAGACTGATTTTTTGTGTATATTGGCAGGTTCCCGTGAGGCAGCATTTACATATGCCATATCAAGTGCGGGCGCTGTGCACGCAATTACGGCTGCATGCGCTCGGGGTAATATCTCATTGTGCGGTTGCGATTCAAGCATTCGACTTCAGTTGCCATATGCAAAACAATTGGAACAGCATCAACAAACTTGGAAATGGGGTGGCTGTTCGGCAGACATAAATTTTGGTATGAAATTTGCACGGAAATTCTTCGATGCGCGTGAAATTGAAGGTGATGCCCGAAGTCTCATGAACTTGCATAATAATCGCGCCGGCCGAAAGGTATGTGTAAAAAAAATAATATTATTCTTAATTCGTCTCCATTTAAGTCCACTTGCCGTATACAGTATTTTTATGTTTTAAGTTTTCAAAGAGTTCGGTTCGTTTGCTACAAGAAAATGATGGTTTCAGACTTTGGTATGTAAAACAATAAGAACCGAACAACAAACGTGTAAATAAAAAAAATAAAAAATTATGTAGAAGAAGTGTCGAAGCTATTGTGTTAATAAATCAATGCAGAGCAATGAATCGATTATTATTACATGAATATGGTGTAAACGAAGGAGAATGGAAAACAGCGAAATTGGTTTAGTTCGTGATGTGCTCTTTCGAACTTCACGCAAAATATGATATGGTGGTTTGGCAGTGGTGTCGGCATGCGTTTATCATTCATCGTACATGTTAATTCGATTTCATGTCATAAATAACCGAAAATATGCGACGCATATTCCGAAAAAGAGAAAGAAAAAAAACACCACATCTATAGAAATCATATTACTTGAAAAACAAATTGCAATGAACAATTATTTACCGTTATTTCGTTGAATACCGAATACATCACATAATATTCGACTTTTAATCATCATTTTCATCCTTTCACGTGCACACTTGAAAAAAATTCATCGTCAATTGTATTTCTTCTCACTCTCTTCCTCTTTCACTCATTGTTTTTCTTCTCTCATTTTAGTTGGTGAAAAATTTGTTGCGAACTGATTGTAAATGCCATGGCGTAAGTGGATCATGTGCAATGAAAACGTGCTGGAAGAGTTTGCCGCCATTTCGTGTCATCGGCGATGTACTTATGAAAAGATACCACAAAGCCAAAAGTGTTGAGGCCGTTATTGATCGGCATGCAACACGCGCATCGGGCCTACACAATGAAAACAATTTAAGTTTAGTTATAAAACGGTGAGTAGTTCATTTTTCTCTTGTTATCTACCCAATTCAAAATGCGGAAAATTGTTTTTTTTAATTGATTTTACGTTTTTCATCTCTTTCTCTCTCTTCCTCTGCCTTTCATGTGTTGCTGTTGTTATTTATAGCGATCGAACGACCTCACTGCATGGTAATCGCCGTAAATTTGAAACACCGAAACGCTTAGAGCTCGTCCATTTAGATCCATCGCCGCAATATTGTGAACGAAATTTGAGCACTGGATCGCTTGGCACCGTTGATCGGCCATGCAATCTAACCGCACATGGTCTGAATAGTTGTGATCTATTGTGTTGCGGTCGTGGCCATAATATTCATCAATTCAATAGAAAATGGCAGTGCCGATGTAAATTTAAATGGTGTTGTGAAGTTCAATGTGATATTTGTCATGAACGCATAGAACAGTATACCTGTAAATAGTGCATAAGAACAACTGAAATACAAAACAAATAAAAAAAAATTGTAGCAACGAAAATGAGAGAAAGGAACACACACAAAACAAGAAAACAAACGAAAGCACTTTCATACAAATGCTACACCACCTCCCCATAAAATGCCAAACTTAAACCGAAACCGATTACTCATTGTGGGCAGAATGACCGCGAACCGAAAACGGGAATGATGAGATTTCATTTAGTAGAGTGACAAATTATAACAAAAAATGAGATGATAAATTGTAAATAGAAAGAGCTTAGATTTTTAAATAATTGAAATGGCATTCAGTACTTAAGAGGGACAGACAGATTAAAATGATTGATGGAAAGAAAAATTGATGAAAGGCATCCCATTTCAAATTAGATCGTAAGCCATATACGTAATTAAAGTTTTAAATTTATCAATTTTATTTAATAAAAATTTGCGAATTGATTTTTAAGTAATTTGATTGAGCATTTTCACTTTTCTCCTTAAAAATTATTTTTCTATGTGGATAGATTGGCGTCTCCATCGAATACATTGGTTAGACGAATGGCAAAGGACATTTTACTGCCATCTATTAACAAATTTAAAGACAAGTCATTTTCAAACATTTTGTTTTTATTTCGTATTGAACACATCAAACTGGAATTTTTCAGGAGCATTATAACTATGATTAAAAAAATTAAAATGTTTTGGAAATTTTATCATTTCTATTGCCATTTATTTATTTTAATTAAAATTCAAATAAAATTAATCTCGAAAATATGTTTCTGGGCAATGGTATGCTCTTATGTCTTTTTAGTATATTTTTTTTATTTTTATTTATTCATTTCTTTTTAGTTTTAAAAAAATAAACCTGAAAAAAAAAAACGCGAATGCTTACAAAAAGGTTGAATGTCACATGTAATTTAATTCCGTTCGCGTAATCATGAGCTAATTTAAATTCCTTCAATATTTGAATGAGTTTTGCAAATGATTGTTTATGGTTGGTGCATGATCGAAAAGCTTCTATTCGTGATGACTTCCGTTGGCCGTATATATGTGTGAACCGTGCTTTTACATATTTCAGTCAATACCGCAATCTAATAATGGATTTCGAGCGGTATCGATAGTGAGACGGTAAATGAGTGGAAGGCATATATGGTTCGAAAAATGCATTTTAATTCATAATAGAGATCCATAACTAATTCAGTCTGTTGGTTCTGGTGGTTCACACAATCGTTTGCACACACATATACACATATGAATAATCGACACACACACACACGATGGCAGCCACTCATAAATGATGATGACGAGTATGATGGTTTGGTGGCGAAAATGTGATGTGTTGGTGCGTGAATAGTCACGTTCGCTTGACGGCTTTTATTGCGCATATGCATGCTATGGCATACGTATAGCTTTTTTTTGGGAAAATTAAACTTTTTCATTGATCCCGTTTTCGAATCTATCGCCGAATGGGTCGTAAAATGTGTGTGTATGTGTGAGTATTGTTGTCGATGATGTGCTTACTATGTGTGTGTATCATGTGTAGAATGTGTGTACATTATAATGCACGCTTTTATGCGCTCATCGTATCGTTGGAAAAATTTACGCTGCCGCGCATACGCACACCACAGCAAAATTCGCCTCTTTTTTTTCTCAATCACCCGTATATATTATCAATGGGTCCATATCTGCGTCTCGCTTGCTCATTCTCTCTCATTCATTTCGTTTCATTTTTGGTTGTATCTCATCGCCTCTCACTGTGCAATATACAAATATTTGTAGCGCGTGTGTGATAGTGTTTGTCGGAGAGTTTTTCCGTTCAAGTTTTCCATGTAATTTTCTCTCTGGTGAAAAATTCGAAAATTCGTGTGTAAAGCGACGGCAAAGGCAACGGTAGTAAATCTTGTTAAAACGACAAAAAAAAATTCTATGTCGATTTCCGTCGCGAGAATCTTTTGGAATTGGACTAAAGAAAAGAAAGTTAAAAAAGGAATAAACCGAACAACAACAACCGTACACCACACAGAATATCGTAAATTTATTGTGAAATTTTGTTTGATAAAATAGTTTTGAAATAAAAAAAAAATTGCGATAAGTGTGTGCGTATGTAGCGAAATTTTCTTTTCCTTTTGTTAGAATATTTCCTGTGTTGCGTTGAGAGTGGTATAGAAAATTAAAAAAAAAAGATAAAAGGAAATGTTAATGCGAAGAGTTGATTATAGATTTGTGATTTATATAAGTGAAATGACGTGAAGAAGCCTAAGCGAGAACGAATTAAACTAGAGAGTTACATCCAGTGGTTACAACTAAATGAGAAGAAAAATCTGAGCAAAATCGATAATAAAATTCAATACGCAAATGAGCTGAACCAAACCAGAATCCACAACATAGAAAACAAAAATAAAATCGAAGGCGAAACAAATTTGTACGCGAAATTGTTTCACGAAAGAAGGAAAAAAACGTTTGTGGTGAGAGTGAAAAGCGACAAAAGTACGAAAAAAAAAGAAAGCAAGTTTTAAATGTTGACATCAATTAAGCAACAGGAATGTGTATGAAGTATAGACGAAAGAAAAAAAGTTTCAGTTTAATTGTGAATGAATAATTTGGTGGAGCTGGATATTAAAATCAAGCAAAATCAAGAGTCACGAAGGAAAAGTAACGAACACATTTGCCATATCCTGAGAAATCTCGTTCAATGCGAGCGGTAGTGAATGTGTCATTTTAGCACGATGATGATGGTGGCAACACAAGAAATTTATCAGCATTAACAGGCATTGTGAGCGCACATAAAGAGAGATAGCGTGAAAACGAAGGATTCTTTACACACAATTGAAAGTCCCCCTCCCATCCCGCTCGAACACACAATCAACTGTAAATTAGAAAAACATTCGCCAAGTGAAGTCGGTGGTTTATCTGCACAATAATGATGTAAAGATCAATAGCTTTAGACCATAGCAAAAAAAAACAAACATACAACCAAAACTAAAAAAACAAACAGACAGACCAAAAAACAACAACAACCAAAACTTATATTCACTAATTTGTTTTTAGTGTATTAGCCATTATTCGTGATACATATATACATATATATTCATATATAGAGAGAAATATTTGAAGCATATTTTCCTTAGAACAAATCATCACAAGGTTTTGTGTTCCAAATGTAAGCATTTTCTGTGTAATTCATTCTAGTTATTCGTTTTCATTTAATTTCGCTTATATTTTTCTTGTTCCCTTTTTTTGTCACAAATATATATATTTGTGTGTTTTTTCGTTGTTCATTTCGGCATTAGAGTCTCCAATTCAATACCTTTTTCACTTCTTATCGTTACGCTTAGTTCATGTTCGTGGTAGTTTGTGGTATTGTTTATTTGCCACACCATTCAATTGTACATATCTAGTTTTGATTTGAAGACCGTGCACATTTTTTTTTTGTTTCTTCCACCCATCAATATTTGTCACATTGACAATTCATTATAGTATGAGCATGAAATTGTATGAAAGCGTGTCGCTTCGATAAATAGAGAGATAGAAATTGAGCAAAAAAATGAAGAGAAGCGAACGCAGAATCGATTCTTATCATATTATACATTTGTTCGAATGTTGTGTAAGGTTCGAGTAGCTCTGATCGCTTTGAATCCTTTTCATTTAACTACACACTGTCAACTAGAAGAGAAAAATAAAAAACTATAGGCCACTAAAGTAAAAGGCATGACATGGAAGCGAGACCAATGACAGAAATCGATAAAAGTCATTAGGGAAAAAAAAGTAAAGAAAATCAAAGAAGAAGAAGAAGAAGTAAAACGAAAACACTCTCTCATACACACATACACATACATTGACACAACAGCCACCAAATTGTGAACAAATATAGCATATTTTCAATTGATATGCTTGTCATTAGAGGCAACAAACATTGAATGTTCACGAAACTCTCGTCGAGAGGAAAAACTCGAGAATTATTTTTTTATATATATACAACAAATACCATTGTTTCACATTGTTTCGTGCATGTGTATGTGATTTTCCTTTAAATATTGTGTCTCATAACGTATATTTCATTCGACAATCCGATTTTATTTTGCTACTACAGCAGCTAGTGCTGTTAGTAGTGCTTCGTTTCATTGCTTGCCATTTGTTTCGACGTCGTCGTCGTCATTGTCATCATCGTCGCCTTTTTTGCTCCATGTTTTCGGATGCCAATGAACGCAATTGACATATAAAATGGAAAAGGCACCTGTAACTTTTCAACTGAATTGTGCTAATATCTTGGCATCACGTCATTTTCCCAACATTTAGTATTTACTCAATGGTGAAAAATATATTTCGTATTTTTTTTTTCATCTTTGTTCCGGTGACAAATACAAACAAAACCTCGCATTCCCGTTTCATTTTCGTACGTTCCCTTTTTTCAGTATTCAATTTGTGTGTACGCTCCCAATTATTGAGGCTTAAAACGAATACACGACACCGAATTACCTGTGTGTTTTTTTGGGGTTTCTAAGAAATGCCGTTATTTTAATTGTCTTTTGTCATTTGGCCCAATTCATATAACCCCATTCAAGAATGAACTCAAATTGGTCTAACATTGACAAATACATTGCAAACAGTTTATCCATCGTGTGTGTAGGTGCTGCGATTGATATTTCGATATGTGCAATAGCATTCATTCATATAGCTGTAGTTTTCGCTGAACATGCTTTTGCTGTTCATTTCTTTTTTTTATATTTGTTAAACCAATTTTCATTATCTTTTTGGTTCTTCAAAATTGAATCAAGTTTGAGGTCTTTCACACGAACAGTGTTATTCTTTTGTTCAATAATTACATTATACATGGCACCAAGTGTAAATGTGTAAATGTAAAGTTCTTAGAATCGTTAAGAAGTTCTCTGCACACGTTGAAATCAATACATATGCGCAGATGCTTACGTACACACTCACATTCATAAAATACTCCAATTCTCTTCGGATTTTCAACTCTCTGTCTCTCTCGCTTGCTCGTTTTCTGTATTTCTCGCCTTTACTGTTTGGAAGTGACGATGAATGTACGATTTTCCAGCAAATGATGACTTTTCGCAGAAATTTCATTACAAAATGTTCATGACTAAAAATGTTTCACAATCTCCACTGTGAGTTGTATTGGCATGAAATGCTCTGTAACAACTGAGATACGGTAAAATCGAGTTCGAATCGGACATAGTAACCGGGTGAGAAAAAAAAGTTGCAACGAATGGAAGACAGAATGTGAATGAACGAGAGTGTGTATGTCTTGCACGAAGTTTAACTTTTTTTCTCTAGTTTTTTTTTTTGTTCATATCAAATTTCTATTGAACTTTTTCTGAAGCAATCGGTTTTTGTTCGGTCATCGTCAATAGAAAAAAGGTTCAACAAGACGAAATTTATTTGATGGGAATTTTTTGACCTATAGCCTCATTTTTTTTGCATTAAATTTTTATCGGCATTGTATTCAAAGAGGCTGCACACATATGCATCCCCACATATGACCACGCACACTGAGGCCACACATCATTGGATTGTATGTGCTTGGATTTTTAAGAAATTTATATATTATTATAATAAAACGGTTTGTAACCATTCGATGGCGTCGATTTCGATTTTTCCCCAATCATTTCGCACATGTCTCTCGTCACACATACCAATTGAAAAAATCGATAATTACATCCGAAAATAATACACACGATTCTGTCTCGCGCGTTCCCTATGTATAAGTGTGCATATTTGTATGTGTGTGTATGTGTTCTGGTGTTTGCGCGCGGGGCGCGTACTATATTTACCGTTTTGGTAGTGGAGGAATCTATGAATAGACACATTTACATGTATTGTGGTATTGTGAACAGAAGAACAAAAAAAAATCTCCACTCACAAGCGGGAGCAAAACTTTAAGCATACACCGTCACCATTGCGAACATGGACATTTATAATCGGAGTTTAGCTCAAAAGTCCAATATATTATATGTGTGTATTCGCGTACAGTATATAACATGCTCAACATCAACTGTCACTTTTAACGCTCGCCACTATCTTTTCAAGTATACGGCCCAGCATTATCTAATAAGTTTGAGCGTTGCATATCATTCGGCTTCGTGTACACATATTTCCAACAAATAATGTGTGAATATGTGGAGTTTTTTTCATTCTTTTTTTTCGATCGTACTTTCACATTAACAAATCCCACACTAATTCAACTATCTGTCGTTCTCTGTGCACTTTTCTGCTCATATTTCCGGAGTAGAGCTTGCATTCCATTTTTTGACTTTATGCCATATTAATTTGCCATTTCCGTTGATTTATAATTCATTTAAAATGCCGATTACCAATAGATTTGTTGTTTGTTTGCCGAACTTTTTCGTACGAAACGAAATCAATAAATTATTTAATCAAAATTTAATCGGATTTTATGCTCTCTCTCTATATATATATCACGCTTTTTTTCGTTATTGTTTGTTGATGTGTCGTTGTATCGTGCAACTTTTATAAATACTTAAGTTCAATTCATAATATACACTCATGCTTGGTAGCTGCTTTTTTCTCTTTTCATTCTATATTTATTTTCGAATTGTGTCATTTTTTATTATTCATTTTAAAAAAGCATATTTAGCATTCATGAATCTTAATCAATTATTTATTCGTCGGCTTGATTTTTTTTATTCGAGTCTATTTAAACGAAAAAAAAAACTGAAAAACAATCATTTAAAATAGTCACAAGCGTATGTGACTTTATTTTATTGACTAAATCGTTTGGTATTTTTGGTATTTTCTCTCAAATTGGTCCCAATTATAGGTTAGACCGCGCCTGTGTCGCGGTATATTATGTCTCGAGAACCATACAATTCAGTTGCAGCTGCTAATTCTGGTACACGAAGTCCTGGAACCGGACCAATTCGTTCAACTTCTACCAGACGCATCACTGAATTGCCAACGGTAGATCGATCACCCTCTCGAGATTACGCAACACGTGGCAGTCCCTCTGGTAATTAATATGCATACACACACAAAATTCATTTATTATTTACATTACCGTTCATGATTGCTTTCAATTATAGCTCATATTTACATTTTATTTTTGTTGATTTAAAATATTTTCAAATGAAAATTCAATGAAAAAAATGAAGAAAAGAACAAATCATTTTTATAAGTTTTCAATTGGCACGAATTGATTTGCATTTCTACTTTCTTTCTTTCTTTCTTTTCTCTCTCATCATTTTTGCGTTGTCCCTTCAAATAAAAAACCACACACACACACACACACTTACACACTAATCATCATCATCAAACCCATGTCATTTCCATCGCATGACCGTTAAACTCAAACCGCATTCCAGTGTTGCAAGATAGGCTGTATAAGATACCACAATTGTATAAACTTTCACATACATCGGTTCGTATAAAATATCTTAAACTTGTATTCCATATATAACAAAAAAAACCAGCGATATTAATTTTGTCGAATTCGATCTTATAAATCAATTTTGTTTGATTTTTCTTTTTAATTTTCATTTTACACTTGTATAATGAAATGTCGTACCATTATAAAATGTATGCCATAATATGTCTTCCAACGCAACGAATCAATGCTTATCATTTTGCAATACTGGAAAAATGCCCACATAAAAATTAAAAAAAAAAAAAAAACAATATCATCACGCAATAAACAATCATCGTTACAAAAACGAAACCAAAATTACAAACAGTCTGTGCGAACATTAGAAAGGCAATCACGATCTGGCGGTGATAAAAATTCACTAAATTATATAACGCCAGTATTCGCTCAGAATCGAGGTCGATTCATATCAGACAAAGAGTTATCAACCCGACCATCGTTCGTTTTTGATCAAAATCAACGTTATACTGATTCTGTTGCAGCAACAATGGGAAGTCCGTACTATCGAGATATGGATGAACCGACTAGTCCAGCTGGTGGTGCACATCATCGTAGCCGAAGTGCAAGTCGGCCACCGATTTCACATACCATGGATTATCCGCGTAAGTGTCGTACTTTTTCAAATCTCTCACTCTATCTATGTTTCAAATTTCTGCCTCATGTAATACAATTTCATTTCGATTTCGAATTTTTCTCACAGGAACACGATATCAGTCATTAGATCGAGGTGGTTTAGTTGATGTACATGATCGTGAATTCATTCCAATTCGTGAACCACGTGATCGATCAAGGGATCGTTCACTTGAGCGTGGCCTCTATTTGGAAGACGAACTATATGGTCGTTCGGCACGTCAAAGTCCGAATCCGTTAAATATGGCGGCCAGCGATCGCGGTTATCTGGGCGATTTACAACATCAGCAAACTGATTTGCAGCGCGAATTAGGCACATTAAAACGTGAATTGGAACTGACAAACCAAAAATTAGGTAGTTCAATGCATAGCATTAAAACATTTTGGTCACCTGAGCTAAAGAAAGAGCGAGCACTTCGAAAAGAGGAAAGTGCAAAATATAGCCTTATTAACGACCAATTAAAATTGTTGAACAGTGAAAATCAGGTGAGCATTGTACCCAATCAAATGGTTGATGGACCGCACACTCGAAATCATTTTTATAATTGTTTTCCGTTTTTTTTTGTTTTCCAAACAAATTAAACCAAACTTTGAAAATTTGGTATAGAAACAAGCAATGTTGGTCCGACAATTAGAAGAAGAGCTTAGAATGCGAATGCGTCAGCCAAATATTGAAATGCAACAACAGATAGAGGCACTTTATTCCGAAAATGAGCATCTACAAAGAGAAATAGCCATTCTTAGAGATACAATTAAGGTGAGCAATAAATGAACTTTGTATCCTGTTACAACATTTGATTTTTTTGTTGCTGTGTTTTACAACTTCCGTGTCGTGTTGGGTAAAATCCAAACAAAATACATCATACGAAGAAGAAGAAGAAAAAAATGGTGAAAAACATTTGTCGAATTTAATTGTAATTGGAAAAATAGTTTACTTTGAAGAAAGTTCTCTATGCACATAGTTCATGTTGCCGGTCGTTCGTTGCCAGCAATTGTACCGAAATACCGAACACATATGCATTCACATACACACAAATTGTTTGTCCATAGAAAATGCATAAGCGCACCGCTGAGACCGATTACAAATTATTCATGAAACGAATCTTTTTGGATTGAATCACACAGGCCATAGGCACTAGCATAAATTCAACCTGACTTTTTGTTAACGATATAACGGCTATATTCTCTATTTTCTCACCACATTCTCTCATTTCTTTTTCTCTATCTCTCATTTTCTATGTAATTTACAGGAACTCGAACTGAGAATAGAAACACAAAAGCAGACGCTGGCTGCACGCGATGAAAGCATTAAAAAGCTGCTGGAAATGCTACAAACCAAAGGAATGGGTGAGTTCTGGGTTTTCTTCAATGTGATAATTTCGTCGTATCTGTCCCTTTTTGTTCTTCTTCGCATAACATGCTTGTGCTGAAACCAAAGAAAGAGAGAGAGCGCGATCAACCGAATTGCAGATGAAAATTTTCACTAGAAGTCACATACACTTTCCCCTGTCACTCGCGCTCGTGTTCTTTCTATTTTCATTGCACATATTCTTGGCTACTTAACGCATTTTGCGGCCATGATGGTATAGAGGATAAAAAAAAAACCAACAAATGTGTGTAAAGTACATAAAGTGTGCACCGTGTCACAGTTTCAAAAGCTCGATATAATATATGCCTGCAGATGTTCATTCATTCTATTACTAACACACACAAACATATATACCGAATGTGTGTGTCCCTGTACCCAATTTTAAAAATATATTAAATTTAAATATGAAGGATAATATCCGCGTAGGCGTGAACTATTCACATAATTTTCTCTTTTTTTACACTCATTGCAAATGAATTAACTAATCAAACGATTTTTTTTTCTCTTGCGCCATATATCTATGTTCATCCCACTATCCTCGGCACAGGCAAAGAAGAAGAGCGTCAAATGTTCCAGCAGATGCAAGCTATGGCACAGAAACAGGTAACATTCGCTTCTTTTCTTTATCAAATTGCTCTTTCTCTTTTACTCTTTCTCGTTGTTTTTTTACGTTCATCGTCGTCGTCGTCGTCGTTATTTTTATCATTTGATCTATGTATCTATATATATCTCTCCCATTTTTCACACTGGATTGCTTGAGTTGTATATCCTTCTTTTTTCGTTCTTCAATTCAATTTTCTTTTCGATTTTATGATAATTGATAACATTTTATGGAGTTTCATTCATTCAAACATATATTTATATACATATATAGTTCCTGTTTCATCATTTTTCCATTTTCAATGACATTTTTTTGTGGAAGAAATGACACAGAATTAGTAAAGAAGGCCCATATGTCTCTCTTTATGCATGAACCCATTGTGTTCATATTGCCTGTTTTCATTCTTCATTTTTTTACGTTTTCATTTTCATTCTTCGTCCCATTTTAACCACCCACCCCCTCGAATTTCACCCCATATTCATCATTTAATTTTAAAGCGTTTTCATTAAAACAGTTGCTTTTCGATAATTTTTGACATAACATCATGTTTGCGAAAACATGGTGAACAAGCGCAAACCCAAAGGTGCCATACCATACTCCATATCATTTCTCTATCTCTTTTTATCATCACAGCAAACCTCCATTTATTTTCACATTGTCGATAGTAAAACTATTTATATAATAAATAAAACATCTCATCATAAATGCATTCTATGCATTCCATTTTCGTCCCTATTCTGCCCGCAGAAATTCCACAAATTTGAGCGCTTTTTTTATCTTATTTCATCTCTCTCATTCAAAGTGCCCTATACTTGATATAAATTTCTTGTTTTATTATCGAATTAATAGACATTTTAATCAGAGTATGTGGATTTTATCGTTTCATGTGAATTAAATTTCAAATACACAGATCTATTTATAAATATCTATATATGAAAATGGCATAAAAAAAAGAACAAAACGCAAAACTGCGGTAAATCGAACATACCGCACCAATTATAAAATGCAATTGCAATTTAATATGGTCCGATCACCGCTGATGATGTGTTTTAATTGCGACTAAAGAGCGATAATGTGAATTTAAGCATCGAAACAGGTCACACATTTTTATCGCGGCATTCGTGTTTCTCTTTTTCGTTCATACCGAAATCGGAATGGTACACAGAGAGAAAAAATGCGGTATATTTAATTCAATTTTGGTAGATTTAATATAAAATCAACCAAAAACGAGTTATACTTACCATTTTCGAGATCTATGAGGCATGTCTTTCAAAAGAGACTATTTGTTGAATAAACTTTGCCGACTGCTTCATTACGTTCACCAAATTCATGGGCAAGCGTCATCTGTGGCTTCGAAGAGTTGGTAAATGTTTTTTTTTTTGAAAAACATTCCTCAAAAAAAGGTAAATGTACCAAAATTGAATTAAATATACCACATTTTTTCTCTCTGTGTACAAATCCACCAATTTAAGCTTATTAAACGAACTGAAACTTATGTTCGCGAACTTTTTCGAATATTGAAAGTAGGACAAAAACAAAAAAAAAAATAGTTATAGTTGATGCCAACAATGACGATGAAACTGTTTAAAAGATGCAATATATCAATAGATGATACGGTGTGGACGGTGCTGTTTGATGGTTTAAAAGGCATACACAGACACATAATCGACAAAATCTGTCATACAACTGGTTAAACATTTGGCACCTGGCGCTTGCCATTCACCGTGCACTCAAGCATACCATTCAACAACGTTAAATAACATAAAAGTTTAATCGGTTGCCGCTCAAAATTCATGTCGGCATTCGTAGAATGTTACACTGCTGAATTGCTGATGCTGATGATAGTAGTGGTGTGTATTCTGAGTGTGTCAAATGAGGGCGCTTTCAATAGAATTTAATTGAAAAAAAAAGGAAAATGTTCACGCATAACCCGGCGTATATACATAATCGAATAGATTTCAATGGAATGTATGCACTAATGAATGATCGCATGCAATGGATGAAGGAAATGACACACATTTCTAGGGTAGGATATGAATATTTTACATTTTAAAGGTGCCAATCATCGTCGAGTTAAACAAGATGAATTGGTTCGCTGTTGATGCGCGCGTGCATCTCTGTGTGGAATTCATTGAACGAAACAATATTTAGGACATGCAATTCAAATTATATTTTCCTTCTTCTTTTTTTTTGGTTTCAAATGTCATTTTTACAACGCAATCGTTTGGCACAGTATGAGCATATAATATGCGAGCCAATAACGTTCTCTCTCTCTCTCTATCACGTATACACAGAGAGAGAGAGAGAGCATTACTCACGTGTGCGCGGCGCGTGGTGCGCTTTTCTCTCTCTCTCTATGTGTGTATTGCAATGAATGTATGAAAAAGGATCGACTAGTATACGCGACAATGGCGTACTATGAAGCGAGGCACACGAATAAAAAAAGCACATACAACAACGCTAAAGGCTCGCACACATATATTACATACCGAATGTGTGTAAATGTGAAGAAAAGTTGTTGGATTAAAAGACAAAAAATGAATAGAAGAAAATCAAACTAGAATTCGTGCCGAACGAATGGATAACCACACAAATACACATGAATTGCGGAGGGAATGCGAAAAAGTAATGCCCGTTCATCGGTATATAGTGTACAGATGTGTGTGTGGGAACACACAAAGAAAAATGTTTCTTGCTTGCGCGTATTTGTGTTGTATGTTTAAGTGCACAATTCTGCATCTAAAATCGTTTGCTTGATGGGGAAATAGAATAGTATACGTTGTTGGCACACATAAAAGCTGCATACAATTTGTAGTGCGTGCACATTCTCAATGAAATGACGTACACTTCGTCAGAATTTTTGAGTGTTGGCGAATGAACGACCGAAAACACACAACGAACCACCAAATTGTGAAGCAAACGAAAAGAAAAGAAAAAGCAACAAAACACACTCCACCCGTGTTGTATTCACACACACACACACAAGCACCCTCCCTCATACAGCATTTTGTTGTTATTTTCGGTGGCCGGTAGATTAAAGAGCGAAGCAAGAGAGTGTGTTGTGTGTTGGCGATCGAAGAAGATGGAAACACTCCAAAAAACACGATTTTTTTTCTCAGTTTGTCTCTGTGACTAGTTCACAAAGTGTGCACTACTAAATTCCTTTTTCATTGATCGTAAAAAAGTGCATCGCGACCGACAATTGCGAATCGAATGAAAATTATGACATCTAATATGCAGAAAAAAAAAAAATAATAATTGTGTATAATTAACTCGACGGATCAATCGAATCAAAAAAGATAATTCAGTTCGTGTGTGTATGTGTGCAAGTGTTTTGAGTGCTTTTGTATGTATGTGACTGAATGCGATGGTGACGGTTCATTATCTATCGATATGTATATATCACATTGGTATAAAGTAATTAGTTCAATAGGTCGATTATATGATCTCTTTTGAGAGAAACAATAAATACATCCCATACATTCATAATGTAAAACAATGAAAAATTTCATATCAAAAAAAGAAATTTTCAAATAAAAATTGCGAATCGCCATGAATATAAAATCAAAAAAAAAATTGCCTTGCCAATATACGCTATCGATATGAATATAGAAATATATGTAAGAGAACATTTCCGACCGAATCATAACAATGGTTTTCAGTTATAAAAGCTTCAAAGGATTGAAAGTTATATCGATTGTGCTTTAAAGTGCCTAGTGTCGTATCGAGGTTGTGCATTAACAATTGAGTGTGGGACGGGGTTAGTGAAACGATTCACACTAACCAACATTTGTTGTTGTTGTCTTTTTTTTTCTAATTAAATGGAATTTTGTATAGTTTGGTAGTGAATCAAGCGCAAATAAAAACGAAAAAAAAAAATGGATTACTATCACGGTATCGGAGGTGGTGGTGGCGGTATTGGTAGCGATACCACCTTTTTACAAATGCTAAAAAAATACAATTCCGAAAATGTAAGTGTCACAAATAGAAGACGAAAAACTCTAATTTTATTTTCATTTAATATAAAATCTGATCTGTTCAATTCACATCTCAATGAAACGATAAAAATTCATTCAACGAAATTCGATATAAAAAAAAACATGCTATTCTCTCTTTCACTGTCTCTTTTTACTTCGACACTCTGATTTTCATCATTTTGTATTCGCCTTTTTTTTGTTTAATGTGTTTCGCAATCGAAAGTGTGTGGTGACACCTTCAACCAATCCATGCGTTGAACTATTTCAATTTATATGCACATTTTGTGCACGCTTTAAGTTAACACACTAAAAACGCTTATGAGTCTTTCGTTAGAGCCGATACATTGCAAAAAAAAGAAAAATCATCCCTTATCCATTTCATACACATATTCCGTTCACTGTACGAAAACATTTAACACAACAATTCATCTCTCATTTAATTTCACCCGAAAAATCACATTTCAACGCCTGTTTTATTTAAATGTTTCAAAGTGATTCATTTATTCATTCATTTCTATATCTTTTTTTTTGTTCAGTTGATTTTATATGAATCTAAGGTCTGTTGATGAGACGTTGAAAATAAGCCATTGGAATGCTCAAGAAGTCATTCGGAATGCATTTAAATGCATTTTTTTTATTATCCGTTTTTAAAAATGTCAACATAATATGAATTTCATAAGCTCAAATGTCGGTCAAAGAGCAAAAATAGGAGTGAAATGTATTTTAAATTTGTTTGAAAGAGCATCTCATCAACGGTACTTTATGATATTTTGTAACTATAAATATTTACTATATTATGACAAGTAGAATCTTCTGCTCTGTTGAAAGCTTTTCTTGAAATTAGCTTATCATCAATTTAAACAACCGATTTATTTGGCGAAAGAATTATAAGACAATCAAGTGAAAATATATTAACTAACGAATAAAAACAAAACAAAACAAACACATTCGAAATGAATAATACTAATTTTGTGTTCACATTGAACAAAAAATCAAATAAATAATAAGTAAAGTAAGAGGAAAATGAAGTAAATAAGAGGAAACGAATCAGACTATTAAAAGCTCAACAAAAATCATTGCACAAAATGGAGTTGTGCTTATTTATTTATTTTTTTCGTTTTCTTTTCATCTTGGCTTATACTTTGTTATAATTGAATTGCACGTAGACAAACAAACATTCGAGAAAAGAAGAAATTGAATCAGGAAATGTAATTGCAGCACATGTTGTGATTTTTTTTCCTCATTTAATTCGATTTGAAGTGCTCTTGAAATATTTGTAAAATTAATCATTTTAGTAAAATAAAACATAGTTTGAGATTGAAGAAGAAATATTATTGAAAATATAAAATTAAACTTGATGATCAATCAAATGAAAATGACGCCCATAAACTAATTAACTGATTGAATAATTTTGCGAATTGTATTTTCTTTTTATTTTCGTGTAAAAATGTAAGCAACCAACCGGAAAACCGAAGAAATTACAAAACACACAAACTCTAATCACAATATTTCACATCACAGCTGACATTCTATATCCGCAGACACCCACACACATATATATATTTGAAAAAAAACTGACACCTACACAAACACCCACATCGAAATCTATAGATACAAAGAGTACGATATTTATTTGCTCTTTGGAGTTTTTCTTTTTTTACTTTTTGTATTGCTCATAATTTTCTCTCTTTCTTTTTTATTTTGGCCTTGTTTGTTTACCTTGAATGGAAATGTCTGTTTTTCTGTGTGTATATGTGTCATTATTTCTTGTGTTCAGTTTCAAAAAGTACCATACGATTCATATTGACAGCATCCAAATGCTGCGGCATGAAGATGACAACCAAGTCCAAGTCACCTCTGTCTTTTTTATATTCAGTTTCGTTCTCTTTTATTACCATACATTTTTGTTTCGTTTGGCATTATTTCAATTTTTAAAACTGATCGAAAAAGTCTCGTTCTCTCTTTTTCTGTTCATCTCTCTCTCTCTCTCTCTTTCTCTCTTTCATACACAAAGCTCCTTTTTTTATTTTTATTTTCGGTTCTGCTTTTCCGATAAATTGAACCCCAATGCACTAAATTTGCAATGAATGAAAATGAATTAAAGAAAAAAGAGAACATAATCAGAAGAAAAAGAAAAATAAGCGAAATGAAAACGATAAAAGTAAAAAAAAAAACAACAACAACATATTGAACATAAAAGGAAACAGAAAATATAATAAAACGTGTATAAAACCAAAAATAGAACGTAAATGTATCGAAAAAATGAACATTTCTTTTTTGTTTGATGTCAGTGCAAAAGCAAAAGCAATGAAACCAATAAAACAAATGTTGAATTTTGTTTGTTATGATATAGATATTGTTTAGAATAATAATATAGTATAATTCTTTCGTCAAAAACCACAACCGAATGCGCATTCAATGATTTTTGACGAAACTTATCGGCTTACGTTATGGCTCCCGCGGTTTGCGTCCTAAAGAAATTCATAACACGAACACATTTGATTCTGTCTGTCTCTCGTTTTGGTTTTGTTGATGATGATGATGATGGTGGTGGTGTTGTCGTCTCTCTTTCGATGAATGTGTGTGTATGTGTTTTGCACACATTGCATTTGCAATGCTCATTATTCTGTGCCGGCAAATGGAATGCATTTTTGATTGGAAAGGGAAATTACACACTCGGAATAAATTGTGTGTAATTAACAGAACGATGAACTATGAATTTGTGTCATGTCAATCGATCGGGTATGATTATATCCGCAGTATCGATTCAAAATCAAAAATACATTTTTCTCTTTCTCTCTCTTTCTATTCCTGTTTCTCGTTCGATTTTTCTTTCCGCAAATTCCTTCCGTTCGTTTATTTATGTTTTTTTTTCTAATTTATGATTTGTGTGTACTTTCCTTTCATTTCTAATTCCACAAATGGAATCATTTCCACTGTAAAATACAGTTTTTTTTGTTAATTTTCCTTATTTCCTGTTTGCCATTTTCTAACATATTAATTTTCCTCGATTTTTACGCCATAAATCATAAAAGAGGATATTATGCATTGAAATGCAAAATTGAACATCGAACAATTCTGTGGTCTTTTTTTTAATTATTATTATCACAATTACTTCACCGAATAGCAAAGAGTATTGCATCGAAAGTAAATTGCAATGCATAATTTCCGGTTTCCCAAAATGTTTAGCATTATATTAACCAATAAATGACTATTTTTCACTCGTATTTCAAGCAAACTGATTATTTGGTTATCCATTTTGTCCGTTTGTTGGCGATCGTGTCTGTTTTATTCACAATTCTCATTGTTCCCATTTGGTCATACTGCGGTATTTATTCGCCTCAACCAATTTAACTCTTACATTTTGTAAATAAGACCAAACAAATTATTGCATTTTTCTTTCATTTTTTTCCTTCTAACATTCCACTCTATTTTAATTGATTTCTTTCTTAACGCTTTTATATACATTCCGTCTGTTTTATTACCCAACATTTTTTTCATTTTCAATTCAACTGCAGACAATTGAACGGAACTTTCTATTTTTCATCTGGTTTGAACAACTTTGAAATATCCAAAAGCAAACTTCTTCTTCTTTTTTTTCTTCTTCTTCGAATAGATAAATATAAATGTGTACGTATTTATTTGGACATTTATTCATTTTGATTGTCAATACATTTTTAGTTTTGAAATTTTAAAAAGCAAAAACAAAAAAGAAATTTGCAATTTTAAACATTCATTGCTATGCTCTTTAAATCAAGTTGATCCATACATCATTTTAAATACATTAAACACATACGCGCATTTGTTAACACTAATCTAAAAAAAACTTTTCTTAGTAAACACGGTTTTTTTTATCCTAAGTACATTCACATAAACACAAACACAGACACAAAGAAACGATTCACACACACACTCACACATTTTCATGTATATGATGATATGTTGGTCTTTCTTTAAAAAAAAGAACAAATTGCGGTTTGGATTTTATATCATTTCTCATCCTACTTTTCGTACACCGAGATATTCACACTCTTGAAAATAGTCCGTCTATTTAGCAACAACTACTATTATTGATAATGATCATGTCGACGAAAATGCGAGATAAAATGAAATACATATGTGATGAAATGACTGTGCCAAAATGCGAATATGTGTGCAGCACTCAATAATGTTGGGAGAAGGGCAATGGAACGATAATCTAAATGACGAATTGGTGTAAATGGAAAATCGTCGATGGATCATTCTTCGATATGATTCAAAAGTATATGGGAGATAATGGACTGACGCTTTAAGGATCGAGATTAAATTGCCGAAAAACGCAATCATCCTCATCGCTATTGTTAAAAAAACCCTATCGGATTACGGATAAAACGTGGTGGCGTGACCGTGTTTGAAATAATGCTGCCGCAGAACAAAAACGATGTTATGGATAAAAGCTTATTCGAAATGGGGAAAAACAAATTGTTGGAATTTGACACTTGGCCGGAAAATAAATGGCACCCCCCATCGAAATGAAAACATGAACAAACAGTAGTAACCCAATTCCACAGATGAAATTCAACTGTATCACATGCACGCACATCAATTTATAACACACTAACATAATAGACAGTTTGTATATCGATTCTGATGGGATTCATACAAATTGCAATCGATTCGAAATTCGTTGTGTAATATAAATTAACCGAAATAACTAACTGCGGCTACTATTTCCCCCATCGTCTTTCATTTTTTATTTTAAAAAAAAACAAACAAATTGACTGTTACACTTCATGCCACACTCTTGTGTTTCACTTCTATTCATTAATTATTTGATTTATGTTGTGCAATTTTCAGTTTGGCTTAGTTTCCAATATCTCTCTGTCTCTGTCTGTCTAATGTGTTTCGTTTCATCATCATCCGTTCGTTGACGTTGTACAAACGGCAACGCGAACGGTTCTTTTATTTTTAGATTCATTTAATATTTTATTTTATTTGCAATTTTTTCTCGTTTTGTTTTCCATTCGTTAATGTTCAAGTCGGAAATTGGAAGAAAAGGATATTGACATGTGAATTGAAACAATTACAAGAACAAAAGCTAAAATAAAAATATTACATATTATTACATACACCGAAAATATAAACAAAAGCAAAAAAAAAGAATGGAATTTACTTTTAAAAAAAGCATGTAGAACGTAAAGAATAAAAAAATTGGAATAATTGAATTTTGAATGATCGAATTCGGAGCCAAGAAATAGTCAGTAAGTGTTCGGCAAAAATCATCGAATTTAATGTAGTTCTCTCTCTCACACACACTTCTTTTTTTAGTTCATTGTGTTCATTTTTTTTCTTCATTGTTGTGTTATGCGATAGCGTCTCTGTCTCTCTGTCGACGGAAAATCATGGATTTGTTTGTGTTCAAATCAAACAAATCAACATGACGCACGTTCGAAGAAGCAAAGAATCGCACACCACGCGCTCAACTGATGATGTGATTGTATGTGTGTTCTCTGTTTCGCTTCCTGTTTCGTATTCAAATAAAAACAAATGTTAATCTAGTTCGTTTTTTTATCGTATCGAAAAAGAAGTTTATTTATTCATTGTCTGTGTGTATTATGTTAGTTCCTCACTTTCTCTCTCTCTATCTTTTATTTCTCTCTCTCTATCTTTGTTCAACCATTTGTTCCTTTTATCTCTCTTTCTATTATTATCGCTATTTATTATTCTAAATTCGAAATGCTATCGAAACGAAGTGAGTGTATCTTTTTTATTCACAGCCCAAGCAGATTGTCATTTAGCATTCAAAGTTCTAAATTCGTATATATCTCACATTGGATTGCAAACAGAATTGTGTCGCATTATTGAATGAGCTTTTTTTAAACTTTTCTGTGGCGAAAGGACCACCACGTGCAATGGCCCATAATGCTGAAACAAAGTGTATTATCTTTTTGAATTATAAAAAAATCCAATTTCGATATTGGTGTTATTACAGCTACTCGTTTAATGGCCTTTTCTTCTGTAAGATCGTGTCCATTCGTTCTGTCCTCTTTTTGATCTCACTCGTTTCAATTTTTTCGATCACGGTTGCTTGATCATTGTTGATTCACCATTGGTTTCTATGCCCTCGAATCAATTTGTTTTTTTTTTCTGAGACAGACTCTCAGTACACCCCCTTCGAACCCCTAGCCCTCTCACACCGGATAGTTGGCGCTTCGAAATGGATTTTGAGTACTAGCATCAAGGCATTCGCGTGAATGCGGCGCAACAACAAAACAAACAATGAATACACACACAATCACACATTTGTATAGAACGTGTTTACAAGCATCTCTTTATTAAATAGTATATATTTAAGAAAGAAACGTTGCCGTCTCTTTTTTTTCGATTTATTTTTTTCTTTTAATTTGTTTGTTAGAGATCACATCATGCATTTTCTTTTCGTTTAGCCAAAAAAAATTTTAAGCTCTGTTCATTTTTGTTTTCTTTCATTTTCGTTTCGTTTCAATTGTCTCGCATTGAGTTTTAGAAGCAAACAAAGACAAACAATCGTTTTTATTTCTTTCTTATTCTTTGTTTCACCGAAATAATGTCGCAAAACGCTAATGAAAACATAAAAACAAGCATAAAGTGCATATATTGTGAAGCTGAAGAGTGAATTTAGTCAGCTGTATGCGAAATTGAAGGGAATTGAATTGTGCACCACTGTTCCTTTTGAATTGAGTAATGGTGAAATTCATCTTAAATTAGCCAATTTTGTTGAACATTCAAATGGCAATTTTACTTACCATTACTGCATTCATGTAGGAGTGTTGTGCAAATCCAAACAATTTCGGATGCTTAACCACCGCATTTAGATATTGTTTTTTTTATGCTTATTGCGAAAATAGAGAACATTTCTTATTGGTTTTGTAAATTTTTCGTTTTTTTATTCTTTATTTCTGTTCTTAAAAACGTTGTTTTAGTTTTCGATTTGTGATTTTGTTTATATTTCTTTTGTTGTAAAACGACTTCACACCAAAAAAAAAAAAAAAAAAATTTAAATAAAAAAAAAAATTGAAAGAATGAAAAGACATTCCATTGATTCGGGAAGATATTGAAATGAATAATTTCAGATGTTGAACAGTTCATACAACCTAAATCGACTCGGAAGTCCAACGGCTGGCGATTTGATAAATACCAGTGTATTTGATGCGGTCGGAGGTAGTGGAAACTATTTTAAACCATCGCCACCATTCAATACGTACGATCCGAATTTAACGTATAATCCAATGAACAGCACGACACTGCCACGTCGTCGATATAGCATCGGAGGACTGCCATCGGCATCAACCACCGAATATTTAAATTTACAACAAACAACCGACGCGCATCTATCGAATCTATTGAACGAGGCAAAAACATCGATAACACGATCATCACAAATTTTAAGCCGTGGCGAAGATTTATCCGGTGACATAATGCTATCGGCAGCGGCCGGCGATGTAATTGCCGATCTATCACATCGTCATCTGATTAACGAATACGATTTAAATGGTGCTATTATCGGTGCAAATATTCTAAATCAAATGCCGATTACATATTCATCACAACCAAATATCTACTATTCGCAACCAAATTATACGAATAGTCATATGTCAACGGACATGTATATGTCACGTTTTAAACGATCGACAGCACCATATGGTAGCATTAGCGGTGGCATTGGCGGTGCTTCAACACTTAACTATACATTGGGTGCCAAATCCCATTTAACCAATCCAATATTAACCGCATACACAAATCCATATTTCAATTCAAATTTAAATACAAATGTGATGAATTATAATGCCAATTGTCATTCATTGCCCTATAATAATTATCAACAATCGTACAATTATCCATTGCATCATCAATCGTCCACGTATAATTCAAAATATAATCAACCACCACCACCGTATACCGCAACCATTCATCATCAACAGCAACAACAACTACAACAACAACCAAACGCCAATCATTATTTTCATCGTCCATTACATTATACATCAAATCCGGTGATATCACAATCATCGAATTATTATTTCAAACATCCACAATATCATCAAATTCATAATAAAATGATAAATCCAAATGCATCGTCGATCGCTCAAACGTCAACATCTGCCTCGTATTTACATCATCAAAATCAACATCCATACAGTGGATACTCGAATCAACACTTTGATCATTTGAATAATAGTAATTGCTACTCGAAACTAGATTTAGTAGATTATACAAAACAGAGCGAACAAACTAAGCGACAAGTAAGTTTCAATATAGACGTAGATACTTTATCAATTACTTCATAAGGATTGCGTGTCTCTCTCTTTCACAACACTCCTTTTTCTTTCGTTTTATTGCTTTTCGACTTATATGAATATTTATATATATATAAATATATATACCACTATATATACACTTATATATATATACAATATATATTTGATGTGTGTAAATTTCAATTAAACATCTTAATATACAGAAAAGACAAAAGAAACTATATATTACAAAAACAAACAATTCAAAAACCACACACGCAAATTTAAATCAATTTGAAAAAAAAAACCAAAGAGAAAACCAATTAAATAAAACATATAGACAAGAATCCAAATGCCAATTAGTTAAACCATGTGGCAACGGAATGAATATAATTATTAAATAGTCTCCCTGTGAAAAAAAAATAACAACAACAACCATATCTATTTATATATGAAACCATTGCATCAACCAGTCTGAACACCTCACTTATCATCAACAATCATAATGAATAACAATAACAATAAATAAATAAAAAAAAATCAACATAAACTACCTATTCATAGCCACATTGTTTGAATTGTCGTAGTGTGTTAGTTTTAAAATAATGAATTGTTTCTTTCTCTCTCTATCTCTTTCTCTCTACATTTTTTTAAACTTCCATTTTTCAATTGTAAAGCATAGGTTAAGGCATTAATCTTCTTTTTTTTTGAAAATTCCATTCATTTTTTCAATTTTAACACATTATTGGCAATTCAATTTATTTAGAATGTTAGACTATTTACTCGTAGTTTGAATTTCATCTTGCATACATAAATATTTAGCGTGTATTCCCTATGTAATTTACTGAAACATAGATTAGTGGTGTCAATTATTTTTACTGAAATAAAACCTCAGCGAATTTCCCACATTTCCGTGTCTCTTCTCATTAATTTATTCGTTGGCCAAGCAGAAGACATTTAAAAAGAAATAAATAATGGACTGGATCGTTTTTGCATTTTTTGAGCTATCAAACTGTACAATGAGTATATGTTGTCATTTGACGTCCCCCTTCAAAAAGACATACTTGTTTTGTGCATATATTTCAATGCCAATTCCTCTCAAAGGTGAAACTTGAAAAACACAATGATTTTAGGTAAAAAAACATTGATATAGTATTAAAAGAGGCATTATCTCTCTGATCTTAAAAAAATAAAAGAAATTGAAAAAAATTGGTCACCTTTGAGATGAAGTCGCCCTCTTATATTGAAAGATATACACAAAACAAGCATGCTATTTTGAAGGGGACATCAAATGACAACATATATTCATTGTACAGCTTGATGGCTTAAAAAATGCAAAAAACGGTCCAGTCTAATAAATAAGCTTCTTCATTCATTTGTTCCAAATTGCAAACGGAAAACAAAACAAAAGTTGAAGCAATTAATACAAATGACATTGTTGATGATGCATCCGATATAAAAAAAACGCATTACATATGCAAATATAATGAGAAAATGTTTATCATACGCCAAATATATACTATTTGTGTTCTTTAAAAAAAAGCTGAAACAAAAAAGCCTTACACGGTTTATACTTAGACAATTGATTTAATTAAAAGCAACATGTGAAATTTAAACAAAGCGATAAAATGATAAATTTTCAATCGGTTTAGATTTTCTTATGACATTAATAAATAATTGTTATTCACATATAAATTAGACGTTAAGAAGTTTAAAAAAAGATCCTTGCATTACATAGAAATTCCATTGACTTATTCCTCTTTTTTTCATTCGGCATTTTGTTCGCCATATTTTATGGAGAGAAGAAAATTTCTTGTCTGCAGCGATAGGAATGTGAATAACAAACACACCGAAATTATGCCCCATAAGAGACTGTATAAAATGCAAAACTGTAGCACTGCTAGCGCCACTACGGACAACTATGAAGTTCTAGTCTGTTGTTTGCAACTGAGCAAAAGTCTTTTCACTATTTGGCGGCAACTTAGTGTAGATTACACTGAATTCCGTCGTGGCGCTAGCAGTGTGACAGTTTGGGCATAATTTCGGTACGATAACAAATGAAAAATATTGAGGAAAGAGAGATATATAAACACCAAATTGACAATTGAACTTATATACTATAATCAATTACAGACATTATATTGAGATATTTTCAGCCAGCTGTATCAGCTCAGGCTGATATCGTGGGCAGCTTAAATGGAGTGAAAACAATAGAAGTGATTATTATGTTTTTTGTAAGAATGGAAGTGTTTTTCTAACTATAACAATCCTAACAATCATTTCCATTGTTGTCGCTACGTTTCAGCGGCTGACATCAGTTCGGCCTGGGCTGATTCATCTGGCTGAAAATATCTCAATATAATGTCTGATCAATTATAACAATTTACAATGAAAATGATGTCTTATGTGTGAGCGTATAAATATTAGATAAATTTCACCAACTGACCTGATACAAATTAATCCATTAAAATTGCTAGAAATATTTGTACCGAACGACGCAATCATGCGTGACTTTGGCCTAACTAGCATACACACACACCATGCAATGTGTTCGTAACACCGATACCACTTTTTAGTGCATTGTTTTACTTTGTAAGGACGTTGACATAAACCAATAATAAATGACAAATATTTGAAACGAATTTGACAATTTAGTAGTCTGCAATGTTTGTCTCTTCATCGAGATATGTTTCCAAATGATATCGGCGAAAAAGTTTTCATGAAAAAAATAAGAAATGAAGTTTTTGCGCGCCAAAATTCAAAAATAAACAAAAATTTCATAAAATGGCAAGTTTTATTGGAAACATGAATTTAAAGTTGAAAACAGACAACCAAATCATCCTTAGAAATGTAGATATTTTCGTAAGATATATTAAAGGATATAGTTTTTTCGATAGATATTTTTATGCTATATTTCAGAATGAAATTTATTCATTAGATGCAATCGAATGAACGATTCGCTATTATTTCTTTTTTTGCGTTTAATTTTTGTTATTGATTCAGCTATTTTGCAATCATTGTCATTTATGCAATATAATATGTCCCAAAATATGAATGAGTTTCCGTGAAAAGTGGATAATTTTTTCGAACAACTTTTAAGATATTAATTCTTTCGATTCGCTTTAAACTCAAATTTACCTGCCGGTCACCAAAAACCACTCTTCCTCTTTTTACAAAATATAATTGACTTTGGTCAGGACACTCTCTGGATTTATTCCAAGAGTCTCTTTTTTGCGCCTCTATCTATGACGTTAACACCTATGTTGATATATCTAAATTAAATCCATATTCAGTCTTCTTAAATGTTCATTTGTCCTTCACTCTACTTGTGGATAAATGTCCAATTCTATAAATTGAAGTAGAGCTTTGAATTGATTTTTCAAATTATTGTGGTGATCCATTTAAAATTCAGTTTGAAACCTAGTTTGGAGTCCAACTGACCAAAAAAGCAGTGCTAAAAATACACAGAGCACTTAAGTCACGTAATAATGTCACGTAATAATGAGCTGTTCACACTTGTATTTTAGACGAGCACTTCGAGTGAGTTGCGCATCCACTCAAAGTTAGTGAGCAGAGAAATGTCACGAGCTCAATTAAATCAGTAATAATGAATAATGATGTGTGAGTAATTTTGAAGAATAATCACAAGGTATAGCGGGTGAGTTGAAAATTGGTTGATCCCATTATTTGGACTTTTTTTTATTAAAAAATTACTTCGCTACGATTTACACATTTTTGGTGAATTGAATGAAAATTTACTAAAATTTGATGAAACAGCCAAAAACTATTGTATTATAAAGCAACACTTCATGACACGAATTCCATAAGCTCTGGAGCTATAATTTGAATAAAAAAATCAAAAAAAATCAAATTATAGGATCAGTTAAGTTTCAACTCCACGTTTTGGGCCAGCTTATTCTTTTTGCTTCAACATTTTTCCGGGCACGGAACTTTTCAAATAACATCCTTGTCGTAAAATTATTATCGTTGTTTTTGTTTACAAATATGCCTTTCCAATTTGTTTCTCTCATTCAAACCAAATTAATTTGAACAGTTAAAGAATCGATTCAAATGTATGAATGTACATCGAATGAGAACATTTAATCATTATGTGTCTTATTTCATTTTCAAATGGCATCGATATCATATTTTCGTTATGTAAATGCTTTCTTTCACTTTTTTCCTCTAATTTTGGTAAGTATGTTGAAGTTTAGCGATTCTTCGACAGAAACAAAAAATCGACAGCAATATTTATATGAATATGTATATTTTTATGAAACAAAAGAAAGACTAATTGAAGTGGGATAAGAAAAAATCACAAAATTTTATGATATTTCTTGTTATTAGATCCATTTAAATTTTAATTCAATTGTTAGCGAAAATAAACTTTCTAAATTTAATTAGAATATTTTATGTTTCATCAAATATTCTCTTAAAACTAATGCCATTGATGCTTCTTTTTTTTAAATGAAGAAAATTTAAAATAAAATCTAGCAACGTCTAATTCAAACACTCTTCTTTCCGTTAAATAATAGCATTTTTTGCATTGTTCTAGAATCACAAAACTTTAGCTCTCATTTGCATTTCATCATCAAACTCTAAACAAAACAAAAAAGCGAAAACAATACAAATAAGTAAAAATAAAGTAGTGAACAAAACACCATCCTGTTCATAGAGAGTTTCGTTAAGCAAACGATAATAAAGTCAAAATGACAATTATCGCAATGCCAAAGTAACAGAGACAGATCAAAAATGATGAACTATGCTTGTGTCGTCGGTAAAACGAAAGCAAACTATTTGAACTATTTTGCAATTTATATACACAATATTAATTAATTAAACGAATGATTAACAAAAAATAGAGAAAAATAATGCATTTCGAACTGATTTAGTTATATAAAGTTATTATTATACATATTATATAAACATATATAAATGGTGTTGCTTCAGGTCTAATAATTCATGACAAAATTGAGAATTAAGAAAAACAAAAATATACTACAAAAGAGTATTCAAGTTAAATGATAGAAAATACGCACACGTCATATGTCACAGTTTGAATTTTTATTGTTTTGAACAAAATTAGAATTTTCATTTTGACAAGAATAAAATTGTTTTTGAGATTATTTGTTTGTTCTTCAAAGATAATAATACGCTTTTCTTATAGTTTATTGTACTGTATGGTAACCATCTGGGTAACCATATTCATGTATTCTGATTGTAACTAGTATATATATTGTTAACATTTGTGCAAAGTGATTATGTTCATCATTTTTTATTAAAGATGAGAGACACACATACATCGTGAGAATATAAGCTAAAATAGAGAAAATTAAAGAAGCAAACAGAAAAAGGATAGAAAAAAATGCATAAAAAATGCTCCAAAATACAGTGGGACAATCACATTCATTTTTTCCAATTAAAAACAATAAGAGAATGGCAATAATACGAAAATGTGTTTTGTTTTAATGTTATTATGTAGTTAAATGTATGTGTGTGTATATTTTTTTTTCTGTTGTCAACTTCACAAAATGTTACCATTAACTACGGGCATTGTGATTTTGTACAGAATTTTATCGTACAATCATGTGTATGTAGTAAAAAATAATGCACCCGGAATATATAGAGATATATTCAGATTAATTCCATTAATTTCCCAGGAAATGGGGCCTTTAGATTTGCTTAAAAGTGAAACGTGCAAAAAGTAAGAGGTCCGGAACCCAGTTTTGGATATTTGGATATTCCTCGATTTTTTATGGTATACGATACGATATACAGTTCAAGACAGGGGTAGTTTCAAAACTCTTCGAAAAACATGGGTGGCGCAAAATATGAATTCATTATCATGGAATCATTCACCCAATGTTTTTCTTCAAAAGTGTAATTTTTCTGTGGCTTTTAAGTTCTGTTTAATTTGATCTTTTGGACCCCTGGAATTTGCGAAATTTCCGAGAGCTTTATTATCGATGAATATTTCTCTTTATGTTTTGGGCGCATTGGTAGTAAAAAAACGATCGAATGCAAATGAAAAAATGATGAAAAAGACAAAAAAGTAACAATTAAAACAAATTCAATTTGTTAGTATATTTCAGGCGGAAAAACTGTTTTTTGCTCTCTCTTTATCTCTCTCTCTCTCTCTCGTTTTGTAGATTTAAAAACCGATTCAATTAACTTGAAAACATGAGCCAATTTTATTCGATAAGCTCCGTATTGACAAAATAACCGTGTCAAGCGAGAATTCAAATAATTAAAAGAAAAACTATATAAAATCAAAGACAAAAATAAAAAAAAAGAATAATATTTTACGATGAAAAAAAAAAACAACTATGAGACCATAGGTCGCAACTGAATATTTAAAACCATTTTAGAGACGAAGAAGAAGAAAAAACGGATATTTTCTCTCTCACTCTTTTCTCTTATTGAAAAGAACACGTGTGTTGAAACCAAATAAAAAAAAGAAAAAAAAATGCAATTAAAAAAAAAACAAAAATTCAATAAATTCGACTTAAAAAATTGGATTTAATGATTTCTTTTTGGGTGTTTATTTCTTTTCCTTTGCGATACACGGTCATCTCCCCCGCCTTCTCACTTAATTATATATATATCTCTCTCACGTATGTGCTGAATATTGTGCAAAACAAAACAAAATAATGGAGAATATTGTCAAAAACTATAAAGAATGAACATTTCGGATGCAAACATAATGTGCACTTTTTCACACATATCTATATGGTCTCGTGACGATATAAAATGTTTTGTTTTGATTCGTTTTGTTAATTTATTTTTTGTTACACTTTTTCACTCGATTGTTTCACTCGATTGTCCGACTCAACTACAATGTATATAAATTGCTCCATAGAAATCCTTGTCTACTAATCTGCTGAAATAAATTAATTTAACCGAAACTGAGAATGAAGTGAACAAAAAAACCCCACCTTTTCGTTCAACTCAATGATGCCAAACAGCCACTTTTTTATATTCATCATCCAGTCTTAAGTTCTGTGTATATGTTGCAGTGATATAAAATATACTGTTTGACATAAAATATCTAGTTCTTGTTCCGTTGTTTCTATTTTAACATATATTTTTTTTATTCATTTTGGTTATTCGTTCTTCAAAAATCAAATCGTGTGTTTGTTAGCAAGTTGAATTTTATATATGTATATTTTCCACTCGAGTCACCTTTTGTTCCAACATTCTTTTATATTTGTTGTTCGTTTCGGCTCAATTTGTTGTATTTTTCGTTTTGCTCAATTGAACCAAAAAAAAATGCCGAGAAATAGAAAACATTGTTTAGCATTAAGTGTTGTTTTCTTTTTGTTCCATCAACATTAATATCTAAATGAAATCCCAATCAAAATCGAATCATCAATACAGTTGGACGAGTTTCGTTTGGAAATTCAACGCCGCGATCAAGAAATATTGGCAATGGCAGCTAAGATGAAGACACTTGAAGAACAACATCAGGTAAGTGGCCATCAAGTGAGTGTTATTTTTCTATTTATATTGATATATGTGTGAACATAGATTTAAATTTTTAATTTTCATCTCGTACAAAAATGACTAACATAATCGATCGAAATCACATTTGTGTAGGATTATCAACGTCACATTGGCGTATTGAAGGAATCATTGTGTGCCAAAGAGGAGCACTACAATATGCTTCAATCGGACGTTGAAGAGCTTCGAACTCGAATGGAAGAAAAGAATCGTTTGATTGAAAAGAAAACACAGGCCGCTGTTCAAGCGGTTCAAGATCGTAATCGCATTCAAAATGAACTAACCGAACTTAAGGATCACATGGACATTAAAGATAGAAAAATTAATGTACTCCAACGAAAGGTAAGTATTTTCCCCCCGCATCCAACCTTTTTTTTAAATCGGTTGTGTCCACCTGATCCTGATCACTTGTAATTTCATGTATACAATCCAAATCAAAATTTAGATCGAAAATCTTGAAGATTTGCTTAAGGAAAAGGATAATCAAGTTGAAATGGCGCGTGCACGAATTTCTGCAATGCAAGCCCATCACTGTAATTCCGAGGGTGCATTGTATAGTTTGGAAGAGACGCTTGGTGACAAAGATAAGCAAATGCAACAGTTACGCGATCAACGTGATCGTGCCGAAAAGGATAAAGAAGAAGAACGTGAATTGCATGAACGTGAAGTGACCGAATATAAATTAAAATTACATTCGCTCGAATGTGATATTGAAAAGTTGAATTCACGTTTGGATCGTATTCACATCGAAAAAGAGCGACTTGAAACGCGTTTGGAATCGTCACAAAGTGAACTCGGCAAATCGAAGGCCGAATACGATAAAGTGGCCACCGAAGTTGGACGCAGCACAAGCGATTGGGAAACAACAAAACAACGTTTGGCACGTTTAGAACTCGAAAATGAACGTTTGCGTCATGATCTTGAACGATCACAGGTAACGGTATTTATCAATTTTCCGCAAAACGTGGATTTTCATCATAATTCCGCTTTTCATCATTTCATTACGTGATCCTGATATTGTCGGTTCTTTCTTCTTTAGACGACATTCGGCCGTTCGACATTGACCACATCGCAAGAATTGGATCGGGCACAAGAGCGTGCCGACAAAACAGCGGCCGATCTTCGTCGAACCGAAGCCGAACTTCGTGTAACACGCGTAAGTACTGAATGTGCAATTCTATATATTAGTATATATTTGATCGGTATGCCATGTGTTTTTTTGTCGTGAACCTATTTGTGCAGAAGTGGCTAATCCATTGAAAATACCAAAACTATAAAACAAATTAATTAAAAAAAAAAAAACCAACAACAACAAAAAATACCCAAAGTAACAAAAAAAATGATTGATACAAGCATTATGAAGTTTCATCCAATCATCATTTACTTGGTGAATGCCCCCATTTTAGAAAATAGACAAATTCATCCCATTAAAAAATAACAAAAACAACAACAATGATAACAGCTCTCTATCTCTCCGTGTTTTCTTCTTGATTATTATATTATGTTCGTTTTCTGTTCATTTTCTAAACAAATGCCATCTGTTTTCTTTTAGGGAGCACCTACACAAGATTTTGTGAGTAGAAAATAAATAAATGCCGAATCGTGACCGCCAAAAATCATTTGTATCATTCGATTTTGCATCGCGCACACACATAACACAGACACACACAAACAAACACGGTTACAGCGATTTTTGGCGGCACATTCGTTGGCGTGTTTGTTCTGTTTTGCGCTCTCTCTTTCTCTAGCTCTCGTTTTTGTGAATGTTTTCGCTCTATCTCTCTCTCAGCTCCATCTCTCTAATACAGGCTGTTTTACCACGTGCCCATTTCTCATTTTCTTTCTTTTTTCCATCTTAATTTCTCATTCCCATTTTATGACCTCTCTCGTCACAATTTTATTTCATTCCCTAGTTCAACCTCTCATTCAACCTGCTGCTGGGTTTCTCCTTCTACTTCTTATTCTCGCTCTCTCTCTCTCTCTCCATCTCTCTTCTAATTTCAACACACACACACATCAACACACAACACACACTTATTTTTCCCGTATGAATTACATATGATTTATTCTTTTTATTTGTTTAGAATATTTTCTCTAACTAATTAGTTTATCTATCTATCTCTATCTCTCACTTTGAATAATGCCATTGGGTTTGACACACAAATAAAATGTTCTTGTTACATAATAATAATAATCGACACTTGTATTTGTTTTTGGAAATCTTAGCAACTATCTGACACAATGAAACTAATTTTCGTTCCGCCAATATGCACTTACCAACTTTTAGTTTTTTTTTTTGGTTTGATAAAATGACCACTGCAAAGTTTCAATCAATTGGTGTGCGATCGTGAGCGAGTTCAATTGTTTTCATTCTTTTTTTTATCTCGATCAGATTGGGTCAGTGTGTTTGGATTTGGGTTTGAGTTTGAATTTTCGTTTTGTGTTTATAAACTAACTGACCAATTTGATTGCATATTCGAAACTGAACTAAAAACAAAGCGCCACCGCACATCGCAAATGAGATAAAGACAATAGTCGCACACTGTTTTGAACTTTGAGTGGATGTTTATCAAACTGTGTTTGAAATTCACCAAACTGTAACACACGGAATATTTATATATAATAGGAAGTTCTTAGAGCTTTTGGTGTATACACTGGATTTAAACAATTGAGATGGAATCTGGCATCGAATTCATGTATTTTTTTTTATTGATATAATATATACATAAAATATTGTGTATATGCATTTGTGAATGTGTCTATCACCAAACAATTTCGATTCGATAATTAATATTTCTAAATATATTTATTTATACCAAGAGCTTTACTCTTCGATAGAGCATATTTTATTAATCGAATGATTAAAAATAATTGTTTCGAATAAGTACAAAATTATTTGATTGGAAATGCAGTGCAATGATGAATTGGGTATAAAATAAAGGAAAAAAATCGTTTGGCTTTTTATAATCAAAATCAAAAAAAAAAAAATCAGAACAAAATCCAAAAAACCGCTGCCTTGCTCCTAACACTTCAAAATGTAATAATCATAATATTATTCAACATTCAAAACTTTCTTTTGAACTTTTTCGCCTCTATCAAAATACAAAATCGTTATGAAACATTTATTCGAACTTTCTTTATCACTAATAACAATATTTCTTGAAATAACAACCAAAATAACAAAAAACAACTTAAATAAACAATCGATTTTGCCCGTTGTCGTTCCTCCCGTTTGTTTCCCCTCACTCACTCACCAATCAAAACCAAAACCAAACCATATTCTTATCCAAAACAAAAACAAACAAAAAAAAAACCAACCAACCAAGAATCTAAAACTTAACACTCGAAACCACATTTCCACCAAAAATATTTTCATATGTATTGTTCATAAAATAGTCGGATGCTGAACGTGCTCGTGGCGAGGCTGCATCGTTACAAGAAAAGCTCGAGAAGAGCCAAGGTGAAGTGTATCGTCTGAAAGCCAAACTCGAAAATGCACAAGGTGAACAAGAAAGCTTGCGCCAAGAAATGGAACGCGTACAGAGTAGCGTGCAAAGAGTACACGCCGAACGAGATAAAGTAAGCCCAAGATTAAAACAAAATCTATAAGTTTCATTCTCTCTTTCAATTTTACTCTTTCTGTCTATCTCTCTGTCTTTCTCTATTTTCGTTTTTCGTTAAACTCTTTTATTTTTTCGATTATAAATTCATTTCATAAAATCGACCACATTAATTCCAAACAAAATTAAATCGAACCAGAACAAAAAAAATTACACAAAAATAATTGTAACAAAATCTATTGTAAATGTGATCAAAATCAAGAAAGAATGATCCAACGGTCAAAGCTTCATATAAATCTATACCAAACAACAGTTCCATCTTGAATGTGGTGTTTTGCATGTTGAGTGGCCCCGTTTTAGATGAAATTGATTGCATACAATGCATTGAGTATTGAACGAGTCGACTAATTCCATTTCCATTCTCATTCAATTTATGTTGTTCCATGTGGATTTGTGCAAAAAAAAAAAAAAATAATTCAAACCAAAAACGAAAACAAAGCACGAAATGGTAATGAATGCGAAAAAAATGCGTCACTCGTTCAATCCATGCTCCGTTCATGTGTGAATTGTAATATAGAGACAGACAGAGTGTTGTGATATGGTGATTTCATTCGCATGCAATGGATCCCAATCTTCAGTTCCACTGTCTATATATATATTTGAAACTCATGGTCATGCATTGTTGTATTAAACACAACGACTAATCAAATCAACAAATTTCTCTCTCCCTCTCTCCCCCGTTGTTTTCGTCGAAATCGTTTTATTCTTTATGACCAATTAGACATTAACCGAATTGGAAAAGTTACGCGAAGAATTGGAACGATCACAGGCTGGTTTAGGCAAATCCCAATTGGCACAAGAGAAATTACAAAATTCATTGGACAAAGCCCAAAACGAAGTCGATCATTTGCAAGAGCGTTTGGATAAATCAACGGCCGACCTGCGACGTTTGCAATTGGAAAAAGAGAAACAAGCATACGAATTTGAAAGTTTACAATCACAACTTGACAAAGCACTTGGACAATCGTCACGCGTTCAAAAGGAACGTGAATCGCTCGGTTTGGAAATTGAACGATACAAAGATAAAGCGGAAAAAGCACAACAATCATTGACACGATTGCAAAAGGAACGAGATGCATTACAAGATGAAATTGATTCGTACAAAGAACGTGCAGAAAATAGTCAAGCAATGGCCGTTAAAGCTGTACGTGAACGTGAACAATTGCAAACTGAACTCGAAGTGGTCAAAGAGCGTTGGGAGAAGGCACATAGCATACACCAGAAATTACAGGTACACTTTTTCTCTCAATTTTTGCAGTGTCATACAAATATTCACAACCATTGTTTTTACCATTTTTTTTTTGTGTTTGTGTGTGTTCAGATTGAACGTGATGATGCCTTCACAGAGATTGATATTCTGAAGGAGAAACTAGATAAAGCTCTGTATGCCAGTCAAAAATTGATCGATGAAAAGGATAGTTGGAACAAAGACTATGAGAAATTATTGGAGAAACATGATCGAGCACAGAATGAAATTTATCGCTTGCAATCGCGTGTCGATACCACCGAAGCCGATCGAGCTCGATTGGAAGTTGAAGCTGAACGTTCAACACTGAGCGCAACCAAGGCACGTGAAGATCTACGTAAATTACAAGATGAAAGTTCACGCCTGCAAGAGGCATGCGATCGCATTGCATTACAATTGACCAGAGCCAAAGAGCTTGAAGACAAAGCTCGCGAAGAATTGGAAATAAATCGTGAACGTTTGGAGAAGGCACAAAATGATGTGCGTAAATTACAATCGGAAAAAGATATGCTACAAACCGAAGTGGAACGGCTCACATACGAAGTGGATCGTGCAACACATACAAATACCAAACATTCAGCGGCCATGGAATCGGCACAAGAAGAGGCGGCCCGTTTCAGTTTGGAATTGGACAAAATGCGCGATCGATATGAAAAGAGTCAAAGCGAATTGCGTCGATTACAAGAGCAAGAAACATACGGACGTGATACGCGCCGTGTTAAAGAAGAAAATGAACGATTACGTGAACGTTTGGATAAGACATTGCTCGAATTGGATGCCATCAAAGGTAAAGCCGCTTACGACGAAGAATCATCGTTGAAATACAAAGAAAAGTATGAATCACGTGAACTTGAATGGCAGAATTTGGAGACCAAACTACATGAGACCAGCCTACAATTGGAACTATCAAAGGCTGAAGTGGCCAAATTGATTTCGAATCAAGTAAGACTCTTTGTTGCCGATTATTATTAATTTTTTCATCACTTTTCACGTGTAACTTTGATATTTTTGCAGGAAAAACAAAGAACTGAATTGGAACGTGCGCATATTGAATGCGAAAAGGTGCGTGATCGTCATGAGAAATTGATTAAGGAAGCCGAACGAATGCGTCAACTTGGACCGAATGCCAAACCAAATGCAATAAGCCCCGGCGCAAATTCATTGCCACAGAATCCGGCTGAACGTTCCGAAAATGAACGATTACGTGATCGACTTGAAAAGGCATTGCAAGTTAATCAATTGTTGTACAATTTCCTCGAGAAGCATACACAAAATCAATTCCAAACGCGTGACGCTACCGATTTGGAGGCGGGCCGATTGGCCAAAGAACTGGAAAAAGCACAAATGCATTTGGCCAAACAACAAGAGGCCAATGAATCGACGCGCATCGAATTTGAACGCATGTCAGCCGAACTAAATCGATACCAAGAGCGCTTGGAACGATCGGAAGCTGAACGAGAAGCACTGAAAGCACAGCGACAAAACATGCAATCCCATCAAGTTGAAAAGAATATTATGAAACTGGAGACTGACGCAAAACAATTGGCACTCGAACGGTAATTGGCAAACGAAATTTAAACAAAAAAAAAACACGCTCCAACTGGGTCAACATTTTAAATGATTTTTCCTCTCATTTCTTTTTGCCATTGCAGAGATCAATTGATACAACAATTGGAGAAGAGCCAAGACATGCTAATGAACTTCCAACAGGAACTGAATGCTACTGAACAAGAATTGCAACGGCAACGTGAAGAAAATAAACGGTAAGTGGAAAATATCGAGGATGGTACCCAAGAGAGAATGGAAGAAAGAAAAGAAATCATCGGTACCGATACTCGAATTAATCGATATTTTTTATGATTGGAAATATTCGTTTTTATTCTCTATCAAAAGGTTTGTACAACAACATCAAGAACTTGAAAAGAGATTACAAGAGTCCGAAAAGAAACAACCGCAACAACCGGGTCAACGCAATCTACCGCCCACACCCGATCAACAGCGGCTTGTCGCCGAAATTAATGCACTTAAACAACGATTACAAGAAACTGGCGCCCGCAGCGAAAATGAAGCCGAACAATGGCGCAAAATGGTCGAACAAGAAAAAGTACGTCAACAATTGACATGATTTTCTTTCTTTATTCGAAATGTTAACATTTTTTTTTCACTTTTTATGGAAAATAGGGACGAGCCGATCAAGCTGAAAAGGCAGCACAAGAGCTACACAAACGTGCTCAAACATTGGAAAAACAATTGCAATCGCATATGCAACAAATTGCCAATCTACAGCAACAAAATCAACAACAGGTTAGCCAACATACCACACAAAAATGTTAACACAATAGACAATAATTGCGAAAATACTAAATGCAATACATTTAACATGTTACTATTTGAAACATTAAATTCCTTTTGGCCACAAAAGGTTTAAAACAACTCCTTTTAACTTTTTTTTAATGAATTGTTCGCTTTCCATTTTTGCCAAAGCAACAACAACAGCAACAACCTACTGCCCAAACTCAGCAAGCTACTCAAGAGATGGAAAAATTGCGAAAAGACCTACAAACGGCAAATGTGGAACGCGATCGATTCCAATCGCAGGTATGCATAAAAAAGATAAATAATTAACGCAACACCATTTTAACATCGTTTTTTTTTTATTGTTTAGCTTGAAATGTTAGTTCAAGAATTGGAAAAGAGCCAGATGGATCTGCTCGAAGCAAATAATCAACTGAAGACAACACATCAGCAGTTGACATCCGCTCAACAAAATAATACGGCTAAAGGTGGTATTGATGAGGCACAACGCAAAGAGATCGAAGCTCAGCTCATACAAATGGAAGAGTTCAAAAAACAATTAGATAATCAAGCAAAGGCCATCGAAAGTGAACGCAAATTGTTCGAGGAGCAAAGGTTTGACCTTTTATTTTTCGTTTTAAAAATATGAAAAGCTTCGATAGCATTTTTCACACACAAACACTCCTTTTCAATGTTTTGTTCGGTAATTAATGTTTTTTAGAAAAGCGATAGAATCGAAACGAAAGGAACTTGAAGAGAAAGAGAAGAAACTCATTGAATTCGATAGACAATTACAGAAGCGCAAAGAGCAGATGGATCAATTGGAAAAATCTCTGCAAAAAGTAAAGTTCAAATGAAGTCAGCCGCAGTCTGCATAGAGATTGATGAATATTTATTTTTTATTATAGGCCGGTGGTACTGCTGCTGCTGCAGGCGAACTGAACAAAAAACTCACCGACACTCAGCGACAATTGGAAGCGTAAGTATTCAATTGTATTCCATCGGCTGAACAAATTTTTATTTAAAAAAAAAAACTATTATTGCGATTACAGTGTTCAAGAGCAATACATTCAAGCGAAAGAAGAAGCGGCCAATGCGTCAAAAGAAACCGAACGTCTATTGCAAGTGGTGCAAATGACACAGGAAGAACAAAACGCAAAAGAAAAAACCATTATGGACCTACAACAGTGAGTAGTCCTTTTTTTCTTCGTTCCATTAAAATTCAATTTGATGACAACAGCAAAAAAAAAAACACAAATAACAACAAAAATTTCATTCAATTTCAGAGCATTGAAGAATGCACAGGCCAAATTGAAAAATCAACAGCAACAACAACAAGAGGTCTGTACCATATTGCATTTTTCGTCTGTTTTTTTTTTGCAATATGAATTTACCATTATGCGAGTCAAATACCGACATTAAACCTTTTATTATTTTCATTTCACACAGGCTGCTGGACCAGCTGGATTCCTCAAAAGCTTTTTCTAAATCTAAACTAGAACTGTCCAAAGTGAACATTTAATAAATAATCAATCCAATAAAAACAAATTCGACAAAGAACGAGAAAAAAGTATACACTGAAATGTTATGTTTTAACGAAAACAAAAAAAAAGGATTGGCAATGAAATGGAAAATTAATGTACTGACTGCGAAAGCAACAACAACCACAACAAATAACCAACAAAAAAAATGTTTTTTTCATCTATGCTCATAATACTCATTCTAATCAAAGTTTATATTTAAAAAAAAAACATCAATTTTCAATAACAAAAACCAAACAAATTAAAACTATGATGTTTAAAATAAAAAGTGTGACTAAAATCATTCGCGTCGTTCTTGATTGAAAATAAATAAATAAAAAAAAACCAAGTTTCTATGCTAGAGTACGTGTGATCTAATTTCAACATTTAAACGACGAAGATGAAAACAAAAACAAACACACATAAATAATAATTACACTCTTTTTCTCTTCTAAAACACACCATAGTTTAAAACTTTATTGAAAACAAAGAACAAATAGCAACAACAGCGACTAATTTTTATCCATTAAGCAAGTATATCCTTAAAATGGCCTTTGTGAACAAAACAGACTCTATTCAAATAGACTCTAAGTGTAAATGATTTCACACACATTTGACTTTAATTTGCATTGCTGGAGTAAAGTAAAAAGCAAAAAAAAAACCTAATTGAAAAAAAAAAATATAATTAATTACGTATAGTTGAATTGAACAAACACGCGCAAATACAAATAATTTGCTACCAATATTTTGCTTCGACTGCAATACACATTTTAGAGCTAAACATGCAACAGAGAAAAAAACCATACGACCAACTTACAAAACTGAACGAAAAAAAAACCGTTCGATCGCTCCCTCAAATTAAAAAGAGCTTGATACGCGATGGAACATGCCTAATATGTCCGAGCGGCATGAGGATATATAAAAAGGCAGAAAAAAAACGTGGCAATCATTGGCAAAAATAGGTCCGCTGATGCACTTTAATAAATATGTGTTGTTTTTTTCTTCTAATTTCAAGCATTTTCACATTTCAGGCAAAACCAATATAATTAGGCAAGGATTATTTAACGCATGGTCCCTTCAATTGAATTGAAAACTTTAAAAATTAACGTATGTGTTCACCATATGCCCGCCATATGAACTATGACAAAGACGAGTCACTCTCATTTTAGATTTTCTTTTCATTTTTCCACAGTAATTGCAATTTATGGCAAAAAGAGTGACCAGCCAAAGTACAAGAGCGAACAATGCTAAACAAAACCGAAATAAGACTATATTTAATTGCGATACCAAAGTGGAACATCACATTTATAATTAATAGAAAATTTATTGACGTTGCGAGATAAATGTTCGCTCCCAAAAAATGAAATGTGTTGTTGTTTTTTTGCGGGCCAGGAGCCACACACTGGATCAGAACATTTCAAATGGAACGATAAACGTCAAATGAAACAAAAATCGATTCCAATCAATCTCTATGTAACTTTCTAACTCTTCTATATTTCAAACAAACAAATGTGTCATATCAATAGAATTCTTGTTATTAACGAAAAAAAAAAAAACAATGATGGAGAAACATAGCCAAAACATATTATATATGGAAATTTCAATCAATACACTTACAATCAAGATTGAACACAAATCTAATGGAATAGGATGTAAACAACAAGCAAGTATGTCATTTCATTTTTATATTTAAATAGAAAATGAATGAATAAAGACCGAGATTTATGGGTGTGCACGCGTATTTTGAAAACACTGAAAAATCAGTATAATCATTTCATATATATTGTCATTTCAATCCCTTCATATCATAATAAAAAAAAGAAAGTGCAATTTCCGAATTGCAAAAAATCAAATCTCAAATATGTAAATAAATCAAAAGCCATTTAAAATCAACCAATCAACAAAATATTTACATTATTTCCACATTGGGTCATTGGAACAAATGTCATCAAATCAAATTGTTAAAATGCAGGGTCTGTACATAAACAAACCAAATTTCATAACATTTCATCTCTCTTCTTCATACCTGTCGCCGGTCCGTCTCTCTTCATCATTTGCTTTGCCAAACAAAAGATAAAACAGAAAATTGAAATCGTTTCATTAGAAAATGGCCAATTGAATTTATTGTGTGTACATGATCAGTGTGATTCCGAATTGATAAACCAATAACAATAATAGCGATGAATTCAATTTCGGTTGATTGTTGTTTCAGTGTGTATGTATACCGCTCGAAACGACTTCTCAAATGAAAAAAAAAAACATTCATCAGGCTGAAGGAAGTATTACAGAGCTTCTCGGACCACATTAACAATATACTTGTATTGTTTTTATTCTTCTTTTTTTCATTCACACTTCTTCTTCGGCTTTGATCTTTATCATATCGCATATAAAAGTAAATGTTACCATAGTTTTATACCAACCAAAAGAAGAAAAAAAAATTTAAGACACTTATGAACGTTTTACATTCAAATCAACTTGTTATACGTTTAAAATAATTGAATATAACAAACAAAAAACTAACCAACAACCGAATGAACAAACAAAACAAAGTGAATAAAACCATAGAATTCCTATTATGAAATCGCACAATTCAAATATGCTGTTCATTTATAAAATGCACTCTATGCATTTCGATACTCCATCAAATTACACCAAATGTGCACACAAACACTCTAACTGAACGTTTATTTGCTTTGAATTGGCGAACAGAGTGTGACAAAAATAATTGAAAGTTGAGCCGGCTTAAAAAAAAAAAAAAGAAAACACGATTTTTCATCGAGTAACATTTTAACCTATCCAATGATTGGTTTTTTGATTGAATATTTCGGTTTAAAATCTCTTTCGAGGTTCAACTATAAGATTTTTCATAAGAAAAACGATCTGTTTATGCTACGATTAATTGGGGTCTATCACCATTGTGGCGAACAATGAATAAGAGTGTCTGTTATTGAATTGGTTTAAATTGAAAGGCATTTTCCAATTACACAAACAAAAAGAGTACGTATTGCCTGAAGAAAAAAATGTTTCAAAATATTTGCAAGAAAAACAAAATTTGCTATGCATTTATTTTGGAAATTTTGCAATTTTTTTTATATCTCTCTTTCGAAATGTTGTTTGAGAATTGCAGTGAGGTCTGCTTTTGAAATGCAACACCGCTTTAACCTCAAAACAAAATTCAACACGCTGATTTTTTCTACTTCACTTGGCACTTTGTTTCGTCCATGCTAATTTCTTATGCAAAAAACAAACGTAACATCCAACCAAATATTCATCATATCAAACAATAACAATCAATTTTTGTTGGGAATAACATTTTGACTCTTTTAAAATGCACTGATGTGGAAAATCGACTGAAATGATATTGTTTATAAAGGATTGTGTTAAAGGAAAACGAGAGAAAACAATTCAATATACTGAATTCTAATGAATCTGTTTTATTTAGCTCAGATGATGATCCCCCTTCCCCTCTAAAAAAGGCGTCATCGCGATGAACGCATACTTAAAGCTCTGTGTCACATACACACATATACACACTCACAAAAAGTGTTCAAAAAGAAGAAGAATATATGACTTAATCCAAAGACAGAGAAAAACAGAAAACTCTCAGGTACTAAAAAAATTGTTTTGTTTTAGCGTATGTTAAATCTACTTCGTTCTCCCTTAAAGAGGATTGTGATTGGTGTTTTATTTGTTTGTCTCGAAGGAAAATGACAGAAATAAAATAAAAAATGTATGTCGTCACCGAAACAATATTTCACGGCAAATGGCAAGATCATGTGTTGCAAAAACCATGTGTGCTGAAGAGAATGAAATGTAATATGCACGTGAATAAGGATTGGATGAGAATACCAAGTAATTAAAAGCTTCTCTGTTCAAAGTCTTTTGTTTGTTAAAAGTCTTCAAAATGTAATATAAAAAAGAAATCTATACATAATATAGACAATAAAAAAAAACTTTAAAAAATTGTAGAAGAAAAAAAAATCAAGTGTACATAACTAGTTATCCCAGAATTTTTTTTTAAAGGGAAACTAAACAAGTAAACCTGCATTGATACCAAAAAATAAACTCCAATAAAATGAATAATAATATATTTATCTGATATGTCGACACCCTGAAACTGTGTCGCGATTCCTTTTACCTTTTTCTTTATTATTTTTACAAATCCAAAAGTGAAACATTAACCAATTGGATCTTTTTCGTACGGGTAAAATGCCAATTGAAGCAGACAAACGAAAACATTTTATTAATTCATTTCATTCGTCGCATTTTCCAATCAATTCGATTTTACCTGTAAATTCAATTTCGCACACACTTATATTATTATATCCTTTCTCCTCTTCTTCGCTACACTTTATTCCCACGAATATTCATATATAGATTAAATTTGTATCGCATATCCAAACAAGACACAACTCCGTTTGAGTGAATTTAACAACCACAAACCAAAAAAAGAAGAAGATACATGTTGATTTTTGAAATTGAATAAAAACTAAACCCAAAAATATACCCAAATGGCAAGATGATATTTGTTTGCATTTAGTCAAATAAAACACTAGTTGTAATAACGATTAATAATTATGTTATAAAAATAAAATTTAAACAAAAAAAAACTATGTGTTCAATTCAGAATTCAATGTACTTGTTTAATCTGATGCTAAGAAAAGATGTGACATAAATATATGAATCGAAAACGTATTACAATTCAATCATACCAAGGCATCGCATGCGGTGTGTTACGTAAATTTCGGTTCGCATGAATTACGCAAACCAAAAAAAAAATTATGCAAAATACCTTATATATTGTAATTTGACGAGTAAAATTTAACGATAAAAAACAACAACAACAAAACCATAAGACAGAAAACATAGGAATAAGCTAATGAACAAATGGAAACTATTATCACAACCCAATAGATAAAATATATGACAATTTATAAATATATATATATATAAATCTATTATATAAATGCTTATTGTTGCTAAATTCAATATTTAAAAAATGAAAACAAACACACTCACACATACACAAAGAATACAGCTCAGTTAAAAAACTGATATGGACAAGAAATATCGTACTTTCCACAACAATACCAACCAACCAACAAATTGACACATTTTTGATCAATTGTATTGTTGAATTTTATTAAAGGTGAATAAAAAAATGACGATTTTTTTTTTCGTGTGAAAATAAAACTCTAGATGCTGTAAGTGGTTTAATCAAAACAAAAATTGAAAATTAACTGATTTATTTAATATTAAAACCGATGAAAAAGAGAAGAAGAACAAAAAAATTTAAGATGAATTTTGTTGAACATACACACTATGTTAGATAATTATTTGTTTGGTTAGTAGTTGATTGGATGATTAAACATAAAAGTTTGAAATAAAATATTATAAAGTCTGCCTGAAATAAACAGAAATAAAGAAAAAAAAAATCTATATATACTGTATCAAACGCGGCGCATATATTTGACGTGGTGAATTTGCGAGAGAAAACTTGAAAGAAATTTTTATTTCTCCCGCTGCAGTGAATACCAAGATGATTCGAATCATTATTCGAATGCGAATAAAGCGCACTATAAGTGCATCCAATTGGATGATCATCTTTATCTGAACTCCGATTTCTCCCCATTGCTTTATTCTCCCCCTCTCTCTCTCTTTCTCCCCTTCTCTCTGTTCCAAAGCCACATGTTTCCAAGCACACATTCGTTTTTCTAAAAGATAAGCCGGGGAGAATATCTCGTTAAATCATTTGAAAAAGCAAAACAATTGAATCTTAAATATCAAAATTAGCAAATATATTTTTAATGAGAAAAAATGAAAAGGAAAAAAAAATCTATTTTCAATCTGACTAAACACTGGGTGAACCACCAGAAGAGTAAAAAAAACATCGGTTCCCAAATGAATGGGGTAGAATAAAAACTACTTCTCGAAAAATAGGTATTTTAAAACGAAACCTAAAAAAAATTCAATAAAAAGTGAATCAATTTTTTTTTGTCCAATTGAAGTGAATCAAGAAAAATTTGTTCAATAAAAGTGAACCAAAAAAAAATTTCACTCGGTTTTTTCAGTGCAAAATACACTAAAATGAATTTTTTTTTTAGGTTCACTTTTATTGAACAAATTTTTTTTGGTTCACTTCAATTGGACAAAAAAAATTGATTCACTTTTCATTGAAAGTTTTTTTTAGGTTTCGTGTTTGAACATTTTTCGAGAAGTAGTTTTTATTCTACCCCATTCAAATGTTGGGCAAAAATTTCCTAATTCTTACAATTCAAACAAATATGTATGAACTATAGGCGATTTTCTATGATTAGTCAATTATTAGAATCTATCGTTAGTCAAATTTTTGCCTTACAAATTGTCTCACTTTTGTGGAGTATGATCGATACGTATGTATGAATTTTTGTATCTCACATTCGCCAGTCACGTTTTTTTTAAAAACATTCAATTGAACAGAATCAATGGCAAATGGTAACTGTGTTATCAATGGAATATGGAAATTCAAAGAAAAAAAACGATGTGAAACGGAAATAAGTTTAAAATGAAAACACTTCTCAATTGCCAATTCTCCACTGTGTTATTGAAATCTAACTGGACAATCGGTACAAGCTAATATATTTGTATTCGACTTAGGATGGAAAATCGACCATAGTGACACAAACAAACACATACACACAAATGACTGAAGATTCACAACAACAACTTGGGCTTTTTTTTGTTTTGTTTGTAAATACATTTTGTTCACTCAAACAAACAACAGTTTATTGATGATGATGTTGACGATGAAAAGCAAATTGGTAGTAAAATGTGCTCGATACATACAAAATGAAAAACGTTTAAAAAAACTAACAAACATACACACACACACTTTTTTGTCAAATAAGTAAGCTAAAAATGGAACATAATGAAACTTTTCGGCCGAAACGCGCGTTCAAATAAAATGGCAAACAATAAAATAACAGATGAAACGAAATGACAAAATTTGAACCCGAAAATATGATAAATACATCCCATGTGATGACTTCTCGCAAAACTCTCTCACTGTAAATGACACGCACATTGAATGCCATTTTGTGAAGCGATTCGGTTCGACATTAAGTACATATCTTCTAACCAAAATGATGCGTAGATTAGTGAATATTTAAAGAAAAAAATAAATAAAACAAATCATGTGTGAAAATAATTTAGTCGAAACCGGAAATGAATGAAATGAACACGGTAAATGGACAAAACTTTAGCATTTCCCGTCATAAATAGTATTTTATGGATACACAATTGACTGCAACACCAACTCAACTCTATGACGGAAGGTACAAACAAAAAAAAACAGAAGAAAAAAACTGTTACATAAAATACGATCTTCTCACGTCGAAATTTGAACAAAACAATATAACAGACAGAGGGTCAAACAAACACTTGTTAATCACACCGCCATTTGTATACTAGTTATGAGAAATATCGTCATTAAAATGTTCTACGATTTAAAACAACAAAAAAAAAACCAACAAAGAACAATGGAAAAAGAATCCAATGCCATTTTTTACGGTATTTACATAAATAAAAGAAAAGAAGGGAAATTTCATTATAAATAATATGTGAAAATCACTCACACTCACACTTCTTAGAATCAAACAAAACACATAAATCGGTGCATAAAAATAGGCATGATAATTCGATTTTGATCAGTGATCCTTCTTCTTCTCTCAATCACTCTACTTCTATGGGTAAGCTCTGCAAAAACCAAACTTATGATTTTGAAATGATTCTGTCAAGTATCTCCTAAATCTTATTAATTATAATCCCTTAATGTATCATACACGCGGACAGGCTAAATACCAGTCACATAACATTAACATCATGGCATATGTATTGTATTTACATTTAAATTTAAATAACATCAACAACAACCACTAAATAACAACAAACAAATATATTTAAAAAAACAAAAAGAACAAACACTTGATCAAATGCAATTTTCGAGGTTCATTTCATGCACCGTATTTAACAACATCACCTAATAATTCTCATTAACTTCATTACAAATAAACAGATTAACAACATCAGTTCATTTAGCTTAAACAAATCTTTAATTTCCACATAATTTTTCGATTCTTTACATCAATGTACCAAATAATAAAAAAAAAAAACTAAAAATTCTCATTAAAGAAAAACAAAACTATGTATAATATACGATCAGAGTTGGCAAATACACCTCACAAGTGCGGACACTTTCAGTTTGAGTGCAGCTTTTCTTGGATGCGCGCATCCGATTTCTTGATAAATATTGAGTGCCGCGCTTTAAAAATGTTTATTGTTTTAATTAAGACCACACCATCAAAAATGTTTCTATTGTTTTTTTGTTTAATTTGTGTCCATTTTGAATTTTGACAAATATGCAAACAACAAGGTGACCACAACAGTGGCGATCTGTACAAAGATAACAATACATAGAAAAACGTCTGTGATCTGCATATTTCATCTGTCAACATTTAAAATGGAATAAAAATTAAGTAAAAAAAAACACATTTTTAAAGTGCGACTCCCAAAATTCATATGGAATCATGTGCGTGTATCCAAGAAGAGTTGCACCCAAATTGAAAATGTGCACACTTGCGAGGGTGCATTTGACAACTCTGTAGACGATTAAATATACAAAAATTATAAAATATTAATAAAATACCAAAAAATGTCAAACATATATTTGTTTTTAATGTTTTCTCTTCTTGAAATTTTTCTTTAGAGTAGGTATTTCTATTAGGTTTTTAATCTAAATTCTGAAGTCGATAATGCGATACCCTTCACGATTGACCAACCCAAAAAAGTTCAATTGTTTAGATTTGACATCATTGTATTATTATCACCGGTATAACATGAAATCGGCTGACAGATGGTAATTTCTCCAATAAATCACCGGTGATTTTTCTCATCACCTGCATCCAAGTACTCTGTTGCCTTTTATAAGTTTATTTTAATTTAATGTATCCATAATATATAGAATTATCACTAAATATTGTGAATATCGTTGCTATATCGGCACATCGCATCGAATGATCGAATTGAGTACGGGCTTCAATTGCCAGGCTCAATTCGGACACTGCTTATTCCACTCGTTGTTCGATGCGTTTGGTCGATTGTGTAGGTAAGTATATAATATTTGGTTTGGAAGTGTACCAAGAAATATTTTTCAGAGAATGGCCCCATTTTTTGGTCATACTAATGATTTTGCCTGGTGTAGCCATCTTCAGCTGTTTCCACTTTTATCCTCACTCAATAAAAAACTGAAATCAAAAAATGAATTTGTTTACAGTGAATTTTGAAAAGCCAGCAATTAAATCACCAAACGACGGTTATCAGCCTATTGCGAACATTTATTTGTACTATTTATCTTATCTAATCAATTATGAAAATTGAAATGTAAACTCGCTATAGATTGTGCCTATCATCAAATCAGTCAAATTGTACCGTTTGCCCTTAGTTACGAAAACACGAAACAGAGCCAGACATAAAAAATACAAGTACATGTATGTGTCTCGTGTGTTTGCTATGTAGCAAAGCAGCCCTTGCCAACATGTATGCAAATAAATTAAAAAGAAAAATGAAGAAGAAGACTTTTCTGATTCTGTTTCGTGTTTTCGTAACTGACGAACGGTATTTGTATGCTTAGATAATAGATCTACTAAAGAACATAACATCTGTTGTGTGAAATTGTGATTACAGAGCTAATATAACCACTGTGACCTTTATTAGTTGATTAATAAGCTCAAAACGAACGATTGCTTCATAGTGATAATTTTGTCTCGTAATTTTAATTACAAAAAATACCGAAATTGTTATTCAATTCGATTTGTGCTATAATATTTAAAATATTTGTTTCTCTGTTCGATTCACTGAAGTAAAAGAGAGAAGCGAGCAAACAAAGTGTATTAGTCGGACGTTCGTGTTTTGATTAATTCATCATGCCTTATGATTTTGTTCAAGTAGATGCCTTCACTAATCGTCCACTATACGGCAATCCTGCGGCCGTTGTGTTTGACGCAGACGATATTCCTGCTGAAACAATGCAGAAGATCGCTCAAGAGATGAACCTCTCCGAGACCGTTTTCATTCTAAAGCCCAATCATCCAGACGCTGACTATCGAGTGCGAATTTTCACCCCGAAAAATGAACTTCCCTTTGCCGGCCATCCCACGGTCGCCGCCGCTCATTCCGTTTTGGCGCGATTCTCTGAGAAATCATCGACCAAACTACTTCGTCAAGAGTGTGGAATTGGTATAGTACCTGTTGAGGTGATCCGCTCGGATTCAGGTACTTTACTTCGAATGACTCAAGGAACACCCGAATATCGTTCGGTAAATTTATCGCGCGACACAATGGCAATGATGCTGGGCTGTGCAGAGAGAGATCTTGGCGAGCATCCTTTTGAAGTGGTTTCAACGGGTGTACCTTGGCTTATTGTTGAACTTACGCACTTTGCGACCATTTCAGATTTGAATCCAGATCTTGGGCTCATCACACAGCAATGCAAAGCTCTAAAGGCGGTCGGAGTTACCGTATTCGTGGATCGATCCAGTGGCGATAGACCTCGGATTCGGGTGCGAACCTTTGCTCCAGGTAAAATTCTCTTTGTACTATTCGAATAAGCCCCAGAGTTTGTGAATATTATTTTAAAATTTAGGTGAAGGCATCGCTGAAGATCCGGTCTGTGGATCTGGCAATGGATCAGTACTAGCGTATATTGTTCGATATAAGCACGCCAACGAAAAGACTGGCGCCTATGTCGCGGAACAGGGCATTGAAATAGGACGTGATGGTGAAATTCATGCATCCTGGGAACAAGTGCACGATACTTTACAGGTTAGAATTGGCGGTGAAGCGGCGATATCTGTAAGTGGAAAACTACACCTGTAATTGACGTAATCTACGCAAGTGAATTTGTGTTATTAAGCTTTGTTGACATGCTGTGACACTACTAGGTATAAATATGTGTAAAATGTATGACCGTTTGAATGAATCTTACATGTTCCAATTGTAAAATTGTAAGAAAATATAAAAAACAAAAATCAGAACAGTTTTATTTTGTGGATTCTTGAAATGTTGTTAAAAATAAAACCAATGTCGGAATATGATGGCGTTTTATTTTCAACCAAAAGTATGTCAGCGTAGATGGCGCTGATTTAAATGGACATTTATATGTATAGACGGTGGCGCCGCCCTACTCAATTACTCACTGAACTGCAGCGTTTCCAATCGTTGAATAAAACATTCTATTCAGAATTTCGTTTATTCATTTGAGGCTCATCCACAATAGTCGAGCTTTAATTTTTCCCCGTGTTCGATAAAATCACAGGGTATGGCAGTCCCAGAGCTGTTATAGGCACCGCAGAAGTGCGGAAACTTTTCTTGTAAGTGTCAGTCCCAGAGTGATGGAAAATCAACATACACATTAGGGTGCATCGATTTTTAGTTTTTGAAAATTAAAAAACCGTCTAGTGCGGCTTTTGTAAACCTGGTCGAGAGTAACAATATTTGTTCTGGCACTTTGACCAACACCCTCCCTATTTTCACCCCGCTCAATTTGAAGTTTGACATTTTTCAAATGAATTTTTTCAATAAATTTGTATGACAGCCAATTGATTTTATTATTGTTGAAGATAGAGGAGCTCTATAAGATAGACTCATCACAAAAATACATTTTAGATTTGCTGACAAAAAAATTTGTGACAACATTTTTTTTTCGCCCATCGATTTTCAAAAGAGTCTATCTACAACAATAATAAACTCAATTGGCTGTCATACAAATTCATTGAAAAAAATTCATTTGAACAATTTCAAACTTCAAATTGAGCGGGGTGAAATTAGGGGGGGTGTTGGTCAAAGTGCCAGAACAAAAATTGTTACTCTCGACCAGGTCTACAAAAGCCGCATCAAGAAAAAATATCAAAATTTGAAAATCGGTCCACCTGTCTTCAAAATATGGTTCTTTCAAGAAAAGGGTCAAAATTCGGCCATAGCACTAAATGAAGTCGTTGTCCCCTGATATATCGATGATTCTAGAGGTCATTACCTTTCCAACGATACCTCAAACGTTAAAATCGATCAATCCGTTCGAAATATTTATTATTTTAAAAACTTCAATATTTTTCCAAACTCTCGAAGGTTTTGTGTTATTACAGAGCACTCTCGCTGGCATCTCAGTGTAACCACTCATTTGTATAACTTTCAATCTTGACTTTTAGTACGTAGAATTGGCTGAACCTTCATATAAATACCTTTCGAACTAATATGATTTCAATTGCAAATGCCCCTCTGCCAAATCGACAATTTTCAAAAAAATAATTTTATACGTCACAAATTCCAAAAACGATATTATAGTTTTTTCTATAGTAAATTTTTCAAAAAAATATTTTTTTGCGTCGCAAAATCTTAAAGTGATATAATACAGAGGCAGAGGCAAGCGTGGAAATTGGGTAAGTGTTTTGCTCTCAGTCCGAAATTGCATGAAATAAACGAATATGATAAGGGAGCGAACGCGAACCTTAACAGGAACGCTCGCGAGCCTATATGTATATGTTTTTTTTCATTCAATCTCTCATTCCACATATACACAGTTCAAGACTCTAACATAAATTCACGCAACACATTTGAAATTATGCAGACTATGTAGTTTTTTCTAAGGTGGGAAAAATCGATTTAAAGTTTTCCCAATTTACATTTATTATCGCAATATTTGTATACATTGAGAAAATAAATTTCCAAAAATTACGAACGAACGAACGTGTTGGTTGTTCTTACGAACCTACGAACGAACAATCCGAACAATTCATTTTCTACGAACGAACGAACAAAAAGACCAAAAAAATATTCTACAAACGAACGAACGAACGTTCATGGAGAGCTATGGTAAACTTCTTATACGTATGAGTTGTGTATTTGTTTTAGAAACTACGTCAATTTAATACGTCAATTGCTTCACACGTGCAATTTAATACTCTATTTGATGGACCCAAAATTTAAAAAGAAAAATTTTAAATATTTCATATTCAACAAATACTAATTTAATAAAATTTAAATTAAATTTGCAATGCTGGTTTTTTAATATAAATTGTAGTACATCAGCTAAAATTTGATAATATTAAAATGTTAAACAAACGAAAGAGTGTTTTGAATTTGAAGATGAAATTATTCATTGTTTTGTGTTTTATTACTTTGGTGAGTAGGCTTAGAATATTGTTCGATATTTGTAGTAAGGTCTAATAATTTGGGGAATTATTTAAAATTCCATAAGTCCATGGATTACAATTGTAATTTAGCCAACAGATCTTAAAGCATTTTCAAGAGCTTTCAAATTAGAATCAGAAATAGACGTACGTGTTCGAAAAAAGTAAATTTTGTCTGTCCGTCCACCAATAATTTAAACAGATTTTTAGCGTTCAGAAAATCGCCAGGGGCTTTCATGATTCAAAATATACACAATATTCACAAATATTCACAATATACGCGTCTTATTCATTATATATGCAAATATATACGGCATAAATCTGCACCGAATAATACCGCACAAAAGAGAACGAAAAAATATGCCATACGATAAGAAATATATACGAGATATATGCAAAATATACGCCAAATATGTGCAGCTATACACATTTATTTGCGCATATTCTAGATATGCGGCATTATATTTCAATATTTGCCTTAAAAGTAGTATACGTTTGAGCATAAAAGCCTCTAGGAAAATCGCACTCTTAATTTGAATTAATTTATAGATAAACATATTTTATTATGCACAAAAATGATCTATTTAATAGGAGATCTGTGCTTCGCCTGGCAGCTCCCCTAATCGCAAACATAAAAGTAAGATGAGGTTCCCGCTGGTTTCGATTCAACGACATTTTTGTGTTTTAAAACGTTTGAAAATTTTTAGGTGGGAACGTCATATCGGCTTCACAGCCTTTTTTCCCAGTATCATCCTTAAGTGGAAAGATTAGAGAGATGACAACAGACATTGGCATTGAAAATATTGGTAAAGCTGCAAGCGAATACAATGGCACTACATGGATGGAAAGGTGAACCCGGACATATTGATTTTTAATCGTTGTACCTATTTAGTTTGTCGATCTCAACACTTTCAGATGCTGTGGCATGAAAATTCCAAACTATTCAAAAGTGTTCAAAAGATTTAATGGACCCCCAGTGAATCCTCAAGACGAGTAAATTCATCTTTGAAGAAAAACATTGCCACTTGTCAAAATGACTTAATTTCAAATTAAATTCCATTTCAGAGGTTTTTTTTCTTTCTTAAATCCCATTATTGAACGAGTAAATAGTGTAATAGATGATTTCGATGCAGTTTATCCGGACCACTATCTCCTGCGCTTAGTTTATGAGTTCGTTGGTGATTTTGCAAATCGACTTTTAACAAATATTCAATCTTTATTTTGAATTTCAGTGATATTGGCGCACTTGAACAAATTGGAGATGAGTTAAGGCAACGCTGCGATAACAATCCGTATGACATAATCATGTTATTATGATATCATAATCATTTAATTTTATTTCTTTTACAGAGAAATGTCGAATATTGCAAAAGAGTTTATTCAGAGAGTTTGCATCGATATACACACAACAATTTGCAAGTTAAAGGGCGCAGATGGTCCACATGAACCGGTTGTTGTTCATCAACTGGGTTATGATGATCAATAATGCAATTTAACGCACTCAATATCCCGAGTTTTTCTTGAAACGGCCTCCATTTTTTCATAATTGATTTTATTTTATCTTATATCGGAGGAGCAAATTATAAACTGAGAGTAAAAATAAAAATTTTCATTGTTTCAAACCATATGCCAAAAAAGCATTTTTTCACATACCTAACTTATCTGAAATTATAGACATAATATTACTTGAACAAAAAAAATTCTCGTTGTTTCATGCATTGTTTCTTTGGAAAGTAAAACCAATCGAATAATAATTCTCGAAAATTCCGAAAATTGATATTGTTTTTGGTGTTTGTAACACACCCAAATTTCATTCCGTGGATGATGTAAAACAAGAAAATGATCATTCACTGTAAATCATGAAAAATACACGGTCATTCAAACATTGTTTTTTCTTGATTGTTCGCCCATGTAAAATGTAGGCTACCGAACTTTGAACAAATGATTCGTTGGCAACTTTATTAGTCAATATATGAACAGCGCTAATCAGAAAGGATTAGGTCAGAATGCTCACATGAACAGTGAGAGTCAACTGCTCGTACACAAAGTCCAATACTCTATTCAAAAATTCATACTTTATTCAGACCTTTCATATGATTTGACAATATAATTGATAGGCAGTAAATGTATAGTAAGGAGGTTCAAAATATAAAACGATGAGTTGGCGACAAAGAGTTTACATAACTGTAAAATTCATAGGGTAAACAATGGAAATTTTCGTTTGTCATTATTTGAACTGTTATTTTGTATTCAAGCATTGAAGTAATTGAGAATCTATATTCTTTAAACTAGAAAATCGACATTTATTGGTTGAACAAATTTATTTATTTTATATGGGACAAATAAGACCTAGGGGGTAGACACCAATTTTAGTATACTTAGTTTCATTTAATATATATTTAGTTTCTTTTAGTTTCTTCTAGTTTTTTTTAGTATACAAATAAAAATGAAAATATTCTTCTAGTATTTCTGGTATTGAGCTGAACGCATTGCATTGCCAATGTATTCTTCATCCATACGAAATACAATAGAATCCATTGTTCTTACTGATCAAAAATATTTTTTTTTACAAAAATGTACCGTTAATCCCGTCATCCCTCTTTTCCAAGCAAAACTAATCTAAAACTAAAAGTTCACTATGTAGTCGGCTTTATAGTAGACTTTAAAATTGAATAAATAAATATATAAATAAGAAATGTATTGGCAATGTAGTTTGTATGAATGAAATTTACCATAAAGAATACACTGCCAACGTATTCTTACAACGGATTTCTTCCATACAAAATGTATTGCCAATACTTTTCATATGCATGAATCGACGTAAACATTTTTTCACAAATAATCTTCTAGCAGCTTCTAGTTTGCTCTTAGTTTCGTATAATATAAATTTGTGTTCACCTCTAGAATAAGACCGAGACGGCTTTTCTATTGATACCAATTAGATGATTCAGACAGAAAAAAAGAAACATTTGTTATACACATTTAAGAGTGCAAACAAATATTCAAAATAGGATCCTGGGTTTTTGATAGTTTTTTTTAATCGAATGGTAACCAAATTTACTGTTTTGGCCTCCAAAAAACAGTAAAAATCTCCAAAAGAGAACAAGTGACCGTCAAAAAAATAGAAAATGGTCGCCAAAAAAATGCAAAAAAGTCATCAAAAAAAGGGAAAAGTGGCCTCCAAAAGGGGAACAGTGGCCTCCGAAAAAACTATTTGGCCTCCAAACGTTAAAAAAATGACCGGCAAAAAAAATGGAAAATGGTACTTAAAAAAATGGAAAAAAAGTCTTTTGGCCTCAAAAAAATGTAATGTAAAATTGTCTCCAAAGAAATCCAGTTTGATCCAAAAGAAATGTAATTGACTCCGATTTAAATAAAAATGTTACCAAAATAAAGGAATGGTCACCAGAAAGAGTAAATGGTCAACAACATAAAAAATGAATAAAAAACTTATTCAACAAAAACTTAAATCAAAATTTGATTTTATAAGATGATTGGTCAGCCTCAATATTGAAAATGATTGTATACATATGAGGGTGCATCGATTTTTATTTTTAGAAAATTAAAGAAACGGCTAGTGCGACTTTTGTAGACCTGGTCGAGAGTAACAATTTTGTTCTGGCACTTTGCCCAACACTCTCCCTATTTTCACCCCGCTCAATTTGAAGTTTGACATTTTTCAAATGAATTTTTTTCAATAAATTTGTATGACAGCCAATTGATTTTATTATTGTTAGAGGAGCTCTATAAGATATACTCATCACAAAAATACATTTTAGATTTGCTGACAAACATTTTTGTGACAACATTTTTTTTCGCCCATCGATTTTCAAAAAAGTCATCCAAAACATATGCTTCCGTCAATGTTTTTTGCTCAAAACTCATGTATTTTTGAATTCCACATGCCCAATACTAATACATATATATAATACTCAGTCATAATTCATCGAAAATATTGATTCATTCTTTATGTAGTAAGGACCCAGATTGAAAATAGAACTACATGGACTCAATTGTAATTGGTAGTTGGATTATTGGATCTGAACGGGAAGCATACTAGGTCTACTTTTCAGTAATATCCACACTTTCTCGTTGCTCAGGTTTTTTAACCTATTGCAAGATGCCCGTTTGTGTGTCTAACGCACACCAATAATTGGTTTATCCAAAAACAAGATTCAAGCAAGGGTTTGTTTAACATGCTCTCTTGAAGAAATTTAAAATTTTAGTTACAAATTGGCAGTTACATAAGTTACAAAAATTCAAGATAAATCGACTGTATTTTATCTAAATTTGATTGTCTGATAAAAATCACAATAATCTTAGTGAAATGAAGCACCGTTTTTCGTCAGTGAAATTAATTTATTTCGAGAGAATTATTTTAATGTGATATTTTCATTCGATGCGATCAAACGAGATCAGGTCTGAAATATGAAACATTTGAATCATTCGTATGAAGTTGAATTGGCCAAAATTCAATTATTAATCTCTGTATAATTAGAGACAGTTTGTCTGCAAATGGGACATTTATTTCTTGATATTGGTTGTTCTTTCCATTTGAGCCAACAATCCCCACATGTTTCCTTATGATTGCATGGCAATAGAAGGGCACTTTTCTTATTTACACAGCACAGTGTACATGCATCATCGTCTTCGTCTTCTTCTTCTAGTTTTTTGTTTTTTCCTTTTTTTGGATCTGGTTTTGTTGGCTTTTTTGGTCCTTGAACTTCTTTAGAACCTAAAACGAGTTCGGGATTTTGAAATGGTTGACCAATTGCTGTCCAAAACCCTGTACGTTCCTCATTTTTTGTTATCGAAACGAAGAATTTTTGCCCAACATGTTCTGGTTTCAGGGTACCGTATATACCAACAACTATATCCGAATTCGATGCATTTCTCTGAGTTGTCATTAAAATAGGTCTTCGATTTTTGCTGTCAACGCCCAATACACATAACCGCTTAGTAGATGTTGCGAGATGTAAAAAAAATGCAAGTCCATGTTTGTCATCTAATTCTGTGTAATTAATGCCACGTTGAAATGAATAAAAGTCGTAGTCCACGTAGATATCAACATCTCCAATTGGATCCGTAATCCCTTTATAGGTGTTGGTATGGATTACTTGCAGGGTTTTTCATAGATACGAAATTTGTATCTAGATAAGATAAAGATTTTCAGTATTTCAAAAAATTAAAAAGATAAGATAAAGATAAGATATCTTGAATATCTATCTTTTCTAAAATCTATCTATTATTTTTAGATATTTTTCGCGACGATTAACTACAAATAAAAACCCAAAATATTCTGTTTCCTTTCGTCGTTCTATTTTTCAAATATTTTACGATTGTGTTTTAAAAGTAAAATGCGCTCGAAATTCGTTGATAAAATTCGATTTCTTTGTGGTGTGAATATCAATTTGGATTGATTGAAAAAACACTATAACAAATATGTCTGACGTTAATTTGCCATAAAAATTATTTTTGAAACACTTTTCATAACTAAAGTCACAAAAAATTTTGATTTTTGTATGGTAGCCATGTCTGTATGCTATCTTAATGGTTTGAAACTTTGCGGAGGGTTTAGAGAAATTTCAACCAAAATTAAGGGTATCTCTCATACAAAATATTCGTTTTTGAGCCAAAAATTGAAATATTTGTATACATCTATATCTTTTCTAATGATATTTTTTTGGTAAAGATAGATAGATATTAGGCGTATCTAAATTATTAATATAGCAGTTAGATAGATATTAGATTTTATCTATCTACGATATCTTTTGTAGATATAGATAGATACGTATCTATGAAAAACCCTGATTACTTGAACATAGCTAGCATCGCCACTTTTAATGGAATAGTGTATTTTTGGTCCAGAGTCAGGATTTTTCGTAGGATCGAGAGCTATTTGAAATCGACAACTTGTTTTAAAAATACTTCTTTCCACTGAATCTTTTTATAGAATACATACCCAACAGTAATCTGACCTTTCCGTCGGTTTTTTTATTCAAATATTGACAAGTTCGACCAGCGATATGCGCACCAAAGCTCCAGCCGCTAACATCAACCTGTGATAAATTCCTAAGACATTGCTGTCTGTTCGATGCAATACATTTTTGTATTACGCCAAGCACCAAGTCCCGTCCCAACTTTGCCACATATTCAAGCCTCTGGGTTTTCACCATTTTTTTTATATGATCAAACATTCGATGAGCGGAGTTCATCCAACTTGGTTTGTATGCATACAATGCGATACAAATATTTTTTCCGGATGCCCTGAACCATTCTAAAAAATTGAAAATGATTAAAATTTATAACATTTATTAAAAATAAAACGTTAGCAAAATATAAAAAGAAAAATACCTTTGGCAAATGATTGGAGCAAATCTGATGATTTCAAAGAATCGTTTGATTAAAATTAGATAAAGCAATATTAACTAAATTAAAAGAATATTTACCGAAAGATGAACCGACCATATTGGCAACTCCATGGAAATACAACGATAGATCTCTTCCATTATCTAATTTTTCAACTAAAGCTGACGGAATGCTTCCATTCACTACAGTCGTATAAAATGCACTTTGGCTGGAAAAAGAAATAGATATAAACAGAAAAATGAAAAATGAAAAATAAAAAACTTGGAATACATACGACTCTGGTGTTATACACGAAAATCGAATTGGATCTCCCTTATATTGGAATTTATCAATGTCCATCTCTTTAGGATTTTCTTTCATTCCCGAAACCAGTTCGGCTTTTGCCAATAGCCCAAGTCTTTTCCAAAATTCAATGCGTTGCTCTCTGTTGATCGAAACAAAAAAAATTTGTCCACGCTGTTCTGGTTTCAGGGTACCGTATATACCGACAACTATTTCCGATTTCCCGAAAGAATCTCTTGCATTTTTCAACAAAATACCATCTCTTCTTTCCTCCAGAGTGCCTATTATACAAAATCGCTTAGTTGATGTTGCAAGATGTAAAAAAAATGCAAGTCCATGTTTGTCATCTAATGGACTATTTTCGGAGTAGTAATAATCGTAATTTACATAGATATCTACATCTCCAATTTGATCCCATATTGATCTATATTTCAAAGAAAATGAAACGTCCCGAAATTACTTGAAAATTGACATCACATCATTTTTATTTTGTGGAAAAAACTATACCTGTATTTGTTTGTATGAATTACTTGAACATAGCTAGCATCACCACTTCTAATGGTACCGTTTATTTGTGGTCCGGAGTCCGAAATGTTTGGTGGGTCCAGAGCTATAATCGACACGTGTTTTGAGAATACTTCTTTCCACTGAATCATTTTATAGAATACATACCCAGCAGTAATCTGACCTTTCCGTCGATTTTTGTATTCAAATATTGACAAGTTAGACCAGCGATATGCGCACCTAAGCTCCAGCCGCTAACATCAACCTGTGATAAACTTCTAAGACATTGCTGCCTCTTTGATGTAATACATTTTTGTATTACGTCAAGCACCAAGTTCCGTCCCAACTTTGCCACATATTCAAGCCGCCGCGTTTTCACCATATTGTTTATATTATCATATATATAACCAGATGTAAGCCAACTCGGTTTATAACCATACGTTACGATACAAATATTGTTTCCAGATGCTTTGAACCATTCTAAGAAGAAGAAAAATTTGAGTGAGTATGTGAAAAAGTAATTGAGAGGGTTTTCATAGCTCTTTATTTGTTAAAAAAACCTTGGGTAAATGATTTAGTCGCGAATAGATCAATTTTATTGAAGTTGTAAAGTAATTGGTTTTTTCAATAAAAAGTCACAATAATTCGAAAACAATTCGGAATAAGTTTAATAAGTTTAATTTGATATATAGAAAGGACGGAGATCTAACGAATTATTTGCGTCGAATTCGCGAGTTTTTTTCAGGCACGCAACATTTTGATCGAGATCCGATCCCCTTGTATAAAACGTTGGCAAAATATAAAGAGAGAAAAACTTACCTTTTGCAAATGATTGTAGTACCTCTATTTAAAAAAAAAAATACGGTTTTAATTTGAATATAAAGCAAGTTGCTTAGTTTTGATCAAAAGTACTTAAAAATTATTCGATGGAATCGTTTGCTTAACCACAATTACCGTATTATAATCTTAAATAAATTAATAGGAGTATTTACCAAAGGAATAACCGACCATGTTTCCAACTCCATGGAAATACAACGATAGACTTCTTCCATTATCTAACTTTTGAATTAAAGCTGAAGGAATACTTCCATTTACTTCAGTCGTATAAAATGCACTTTGACGGAGCAAAGAAATGGATACAAACATAAATGATTAAATAAAATGAAAAATCTAAGACTTGAAGTACATACGCATCAGATGTATAACATGAGAATCTTATTGGATCTCCTTTGTATTGAAAGTCATCAACATCAAAAGAGCCGCTGCTTGAACTTGATCCAAAAAACCAAACAGCATTGCATCTGTTTTGAAATGCTGTAAAAATGATCACGTACAAGAAAATATTCATATTTTCTCACTTATTTTTTTATCACTTTGTCTCGAGTATGTTTAACAAACAACTTGTTTATGTGGCCAAACTCCAATTAACCAGTGACCGGTTCGCGCATATTTCTATGCCTGATAGCTATGCTAAGCATAGCGGAGACGTAAGCCGCAACGCACCCGTCGCCATTCGATTCGAGCTATATTGTATGCGCACGGTCGTCTGCATAAACGAACATGTGTATTGTTCATATAGAGTGAACGGCGATGCGTCGGTTGCGTTTGCGGCTATGCTTGGCATATCTATGCTACCTAGCGTATTTAGGCAAGCATAGAAATATGCGCGAACCGGTCACTGCAATTAACTATACTCTATCAAGGCTTATTCATAAGAGAGAAATGTTTTCAAATTTTAAAATTGCCAACACATCTCTCAAAAGTAAATATTTTTCTAATTTTTTAATGACGTCTTTGGATAATTCCAATGTGAAAAAAATAATAGTTACATCTATAAATCTAACTTTTTCGAATTGTTTTCAAATTTTCTCCTTTTAACGAACAGTTGAAAGTATGCCTTATCTGGTGTAATACTTCAACCAGATGTGGAAAATTAGAATAAGTACAGTGTACGAGTCTTTACGGAAATGAAAATAATATTTTGTGTGAATTCAAGCCAAATTCATAAAACATGCAGAATTGAAAGAATTGATAAATAATTATCTGGATTCGCGCTTGAATTTTATCAATTTTTTACACCAAAATTGAAATAAATAGTAATACTGATCCTAGGGCGTACAGTGGCTGCTGCGACTACTACGGCACCATTCGCTCACTGAGGTTAAGCTGCATTTGCTTTGGCCAGTGTTTGAATGGGTGACCGATAGAACATCGTATGTAAGCTACTAACGTTACTAACGGGTTTTTGAGCCAAATCGCATCGGCTTGATAGCAGCTTGACAGCGCATCAGCTGGATAGCAGCTGAATAGCGCACCAGCTTGATAGGAGCTGATAGCGCATCAGCTTGATAGCGTCACAAAATCACCGAGAAAAAAATAATCTTGCGTAATAATTACGCCTTTGGGTCTGTGGAAAAAACTGAATAGCTTAAGCATGAGCGACACCTCCTAGCTCCCCAATTAAAAAAAAAAAAAAAAAAAAAATACTGATCCTTACGCTAAATGGCAATATTTGCAACAAATAGACTAAATTATAAAATCTTGTAACTAGATTTTGAGATAATATTTAAAATAAAGTAACACATTGAAAAAATAACGAAAGCCATTTTCTGTACCTTCTCGAACAAAATTTCGAAAACCGATCGCCAACATGTTTCGAAATGATTTCATAGTTTCGCCTAATACAATATCTTTCCCGTAGTTCGTCAGTATAACAATCACTTCTGTCGCTACATTCCAGCGCCTGACGTCAGTTGCCTGAGCTGATTCATCTGGCTGAAAATATCTCAATATAATGTCTGATTATAAATAAAATTTTGAAATAAAACTGTAAACAAGTTGTTTTTAAAAGGTTTTATTTATTCAAATGGAATTGGTGATTATCGACAGTTGAACGAGTCTTTTACGTTAAATACCAGATTAAATATATTAAGTATATATTTCAATATTTTGGTAAACTTTTAATGTTGGAGCAAATTTCATTTCTTCTGAAACCAAATTGTTTGTGGATCCTCTCATTTTTTTTGGGAGCAAAAAAACTGCCAAACTTTTTTTTCCACAAAGGATTTTTAAACAAATCGAAATATGATCATAGCTATGAAGTCCCTACTAAAATACTAAAAAATCAGATGGTGTCGGCATTTGTAGAAATATTTTTAAATTCATTTGAACGACACATCATTGAGGCATTTGTACACTAAGTGGATATGCAATGGAAAAAAACACACAATCGTAGAATAAAACGAATAATTGTATTTTCATTTCAAATTTTTTGCAAACAATAATAATACACTCATTTTATAATTTTATTCTGAATTCTTGAAAAAAAAAAACATTTGTTATAATGCAGCAGTGAGATTTATTTACATTCATTTAAAAAAATAATAATTTTGATTTACGTTCGTTTGATTTCATTTTGACAATAATTTTCTGGGAAGAAAATTACGGGATACGTGACTCGAATAAACTCCATTTATAATATTAGTTTTAATCATTGCACAGTGTGATTGCAGCACTTTTAACAAAGCATATTGTAAGTGGACCGTACGCTCCGTCGAGTGGTTGATCATTCGTAAAATGTATGATAAACTAAAAGAGACCACGATTTCAATCAGTGATAAATAGTGCCTATTTCCATTGCAACGCCAGGCTCGACAGGTAATTAATCGAAACAAAAAAAGTTCGCGTTGTACAACTTGTAACTAACTTGTACAAAAATCTTTTGCATCTTCTGGGGATGAAATACAATTACGACGAAATCCAGCGGTGAATCAATTCGATCGAATACAACGATTAAAAGAAAATACCTCCAACGTAAGATATTTCAATGAGTGCAGTTCTTTGGATTTAAGAGAAATCATTTGATCATCATCAGTAATCAAGACAATGTTTTCAGAGAACATTCTTCACTTTCTTGTGATCATAAATCAATTTATGTTCGTCAAATGACCCATTAAAATCTGATTTGATATTTTCACGTAGGCCTGACTTAAGAATGGTTTATTTTAACTCAATCTTTTAAGTACGGCGACATAGAAAGACAATAGGACAGACGAACCATTCTCTCGAATACAGAGACCAATTTGCATATTTTATATTAAATATTCGCCAAATGCGAAGCCACACAGTGAGCTATGGAACAATATACTGTAATATATGTATACTAGCGCCACAGTCGATTCGACGTCCAAGAAGTACACCTAATCAATTAGATGTTAAAACACTTTCACGCACACCAATGAATTGCCGCATACTCTATAGAAGAGAAGCAATTTCTGGTGTTGAAATGCTGTTTTAAAACGTCACCGTCTATTATCGTTTGTGGCGTTACTGTACGAATACATTTGTCAATAGACGCACGGTGTGTGCGAAGCGTAGGTATACATTTGACTGGTATCACACCCAATTAAGGCTTATAATAAGTTTTGTTTTATGCATGAAAATTGATTCGAAGCTATTTCTTATAATTTTCTTATGGACATTTCCATGAAAAATCGGGTTTGAAAATAGTGAATAATGTGTGTGTTACCTTATCTCTCTACGTCAGCTCCCAAATTGAATCTGCTAATTTTTATCGTCATTATATATTTATATAGAAAAAAATTATTACAAAAAATTGTATGTTCAAATGTTGGTTTTCAAATAAATGTGTTTCTCTCAAATTATTATATTCATGTCGTGTGTTAAATACACTTGGTAGAACATTTATTCACATATGCACTTTTCACACTTTTTTTATTCACGGCAATTTAATCATTATTTATTGTATTATCAGTGCATTTATTATTAATTCAAATATATCTTTACGCTACCGACGCACTGCAACATTAAATGAAACTTAGATTTAGTTTTCGCTAAAAAGCTCTTGAAGAACGTCGAATCTCGCCAAACATATAAACATTTGAATACAATCAGTTCAAAAGCAAGATCTATTATCATTTGATTCAATAGTTTTTTTCTCTACATTTGTTACGTTTTCATGTGAATGTCAATTCTTCATCATTCAAAATGAGTTGATGTGCAAAAAGTCGGGTAAATTTTCTAGCAAGGAGGTTTTGATATTTTCGCTAAAATTATCATGACCATTCAATTCGATTCATCGTCATGCATTCTCTTGTTATTTTTATACTTGTTACATATCTAGGGGCTCGGAAGTATTTTTTATCGGAGAATAACCACGCATAATCACAAATAGTGACACATTTTGACTAGTGACTTACTGTGAATATTCATGAATTTTCGAGATTATCGTGGTTATCGTGGTTGTCGTGGCTATTGTGATTATCGTTAATACGCAAAATGGCGATGAATGTTGCATTTCATTTCACAGTGAAACGTCACTTGTAAAATCAAACAGGCTTGCAATATTAACTACACACTTTTGAAGTTCTTCATCCAAATTATTTTTTTTGTCAAAGAAATATTACTTTTTTAGCCTGAAATTTGATTTTATACAATAATAACAACGATTATATTAATTTTATTTTGTGTTTTGTGTGTTTCAATCGGGTAAAAAAATTGAAGATTTCTATCGGGGCAGAATTTTGAAAACTTCAACAAGTTTCCTTCTAAGTCGATCAAATTAAAATCAAAAATAAACTCGAATATCTATCCTTTTATAATTTAAATGTATTCCAGGCATAGCTTCTGAACCATAGATGATGACGTAAATTTTTTTAGAGGGGAGTGATGGCAAGATTCCGTAGGCGATCCCTGACGAAGTCAACAATTTGTTCATACTCGATCAACCTTGCGACAAGTGGCTCTAGTACAACAAACTACCGAATTTCTATGTATCTTCATAAATTTTTTGATTAAATTGGTTAATTTTTCTGCGCAACCCTGGGATTAAATATTTTTTTGAATTCCACTAATTTATACATCGATACATCAAGCAATATGAATGGTAAAATGGTTCTTGTGTATAAACAGAAATGGGGCGTTTGGTTATCAAAAATGGGAAAATTACCCCCCAAAAATGGGGAATTGTCTGTCAAAAGTAATGTACCCCGGGTAATTTTTATTTCTATAAATATTTGATTTTGTTGAAAATGTTATTATCAAACGTCGTTCATATAAAGAAGCCATAAGAAAACCATAGATTTATTGCCTAAAACGATAAAAAATAAAATTCACATATAGTTGGCGCTGCATTCTATGCAAACTTGTTTTCCGTTGCAACGGACTAAGTGGAAAGTATACGCTTATTACATAGAATGTAGCGCCAACTATACGTGAATTTTATTTTTTTATCATTTTAGGCAGTAATCTTATCGCTTCTTTGCAATATATACAATAAACATTGGATGTTTAACGTATATGTCTTTTTTATTTTATTGGTTTTGTTCGAAATGAACAATGCCGAAATCACAAATAAAATCTTATTAGAGTAAAAAAACAACATACAGAATTAAGAATTAAAACATCAAAGTGATATGTGCTGTTTTTGCTCTAAGCATTCAATGTGGTGTTTTAACTCTATATTCGCTTTAGTGCTCAATTATTTCCTATGTTGTTTTCCCAAAAAGATGTTTTTTTTTTTAAATTTGGGGCTCTCATTTCTTATTTATGTTGATTTAGATTTGTTTCGCAGTTCATCGATATTTATGCGTTTGCAAATTTAGTATTAGTAATATGGGGTATTGTTACTGTATGTGGTACAATGATGATGATTCATATTGGATTAGTTGAGTATTTCATATATTTTACATTTAATTCAATCCAAAATAAATTTCTCTTACCTATTTGTTATATTGGAAATTCAGTCACAAGACCCCGTAGACTGGCCAGCGCTTCTGATTACCATCTGGCAATTATTTTGGACATTTGCTTTTTTATTCTTATATTGTTACCGCGGCGAAGAAGTAAGCTATGCATTTGAGGAACTGGCTGATGAGATTTCTCAATGTGAATGGGACTCGTTTCCATACCAACTACAACGCATTCTACCCACTGTTTTGATTGCTGCCCAAGATTCGGTCCAAATTAAAACATATGGTTACGCTTGTACACATGAGAGATTTCAAAAGGTAATAATGTAAAGGTGTAAATATCGAATTGGATTTAAATTAATGCGACTTAAATTAACATTTTTACAGATTGTCAACGGCGGTTATTCATACTACGCTATTCTCCGCGAGTTCTACTGAGTGAATCAATCGATGTTGGATTTTTATGGAACTTAAGTATATTGGATGACAAATATGTTTTTGAAAAAGAAAAAAAAATATTTTGAATGCAATTTGCATCTTACACATATTCGCACATATTTTATCGCAAACTTTATTAATTAACACAAACTAGAACAATAAATCTGAAAAACCGGTGGGCGCTGGTGAAGCACTTTTTGTATGGAAATATTTGTTGAAAATTCAACAATACGCCACCTACAGAGTTGGTAAATGCACCTCACGAGTGCGCGCCCTTATAAGTTGTGTGCAACTCTTCTTGGGTGCGCGCACCTGATTCCATATAAATGTTGGGTGCGCGCACTTGGAATTTTTTTCTTGCTTATTTCAATATAAAAAATCGTCAAAAATGTATTTTTTACTTAATTTTTTCCATTTTGAATTTTTTCACATGCAAAAACTGTTTACATGTAAAGCAATGTGGTTCAAAAGACAACCAGCAGGCGGCTACTTGTAGCTGTCAAAATATATAAGAAACACAATTTGACAGTATTTTGTATTGATATATTGAAGATGACCAAATAAAAAATGGAAAGATTTAAGTAAAAAATACATTTTTTTCAATTCTTTATATTGAAATAAGCACGAAAAAAATTCCAAGTGCGCGCACCCAACATTTATATGGAATCGAGTGCGCGCACCCAAGAAGAGTTGCACACAACTTGTAAGGGCGCGCACTTGTGAGGTGCATTTACCAACTCTGGCCACCTATCAAAGACAATAAAGATTTTCGTTACTACTGCTATCTTAACATAGCTCTAGCGAACTATATAGCTGTATTGCAAATGTATTAGTACTGACACCGATTCTGTGTATGCGCGTGTGTTGTAAATTTTGCACAAGCAGCTACGGTTGACGACTGAGTGCCGAATTTGCAATACAAACGGACACACGAAATCAGAGTCAGTGTGTTCTTTAGTAACAAAAATCTTTATGTATTTTAATAGATGTCGTATTCGTTGAATCCGGAGCCCGATCATGGTATAGGATTTCCTATTTAAGATTTTTTATTTTCAAAAATGTAAAAAATTAAAATCTATTTATTTCTACTGTTTTATTTTAACAGTTTAACGCAGTTTAATCGATTCATTATGATTTTGCCAAACCGTAACGGCCATATTGTCACAAACGTCAATTAGTACTCGAAATACGCATTAGAGGTGTTGTTAGCTACGGGCATGATCAGGTTTCGGTTGAATCTTCAACAACTTAGTTTTCACCGAGGGCCTTAATCCACTATTTTTCAATCAAACAAAAAACTGTAGTGATGCGGGCGTATCAAAATGGAGTGATAAAGCAATAAAATGTTAATAAAACGTTTCACTTGAATAAAAATTATTCATCTAATTCGTGTACACAAACGACACCACTGCGTCTTGAAGTCAATTCGAAATTTGATCCAAAAATAAAAATTTCCAATGGATTAAATTTTTTTTAAAAGATATAATAATTATTTTCCAAAATTTATTTGGAATTTAAATCAAAAAAATAAAATTATTTACTTTGACTAAATAACACAATCTCTTTATTTTGGATAGATATTAATCCGGGCTGTTTATGAATATCTGGATATTTATTACGAAAACAATAGAAGTGTTATAACCTAGGGGGTAGACACGATTTAATGACAAAATATTGTTATAAAATTACTCATCAGAGTTACAAAGATCTACAAAGATTTGAAAAGATCTAAATTGTTTCGGAATAAATTAGATTGATTCGACCATATTTTGACAATTTGTTGTTTTGAGCTATCAGATTCCGCCATTTTGATTTTTTCTGACACTGAACGATTCACAAAGATCCAAATTTATCAAGAATGTGATGGAAGATCTTTGGGAATTTTGGATCTAAAAAGATTCATAAAGATTCAAAATATCCCCAAAGCAATAAATAGTAGAAATTCATTGTCTTTCAATTCTATTTTTGTTATTAATCATGGCGAAACTGATTCGATTTATTTATTATTGCATTAGTAGGGTAATATGATTATTGTCAACTATAGTTGGCTGCTACAGTTAACCATGGTTTATTTTAATTAAGTTAAACAAACGGCTTACCAAATTTAACTAGGAGTATTTATTTTCACAGTGCCAAAACACTCAGTCACTTTTTCTGCTCACAGATATTCACTAATCATCTATTTACTAATTTACATTTTAGAATATGAATAAATGAATAATATGTTAAATATTCAAATAAAAACCATAAATCAATAAAAAGCATTTTATTTACAAACGATTTTTGTATTTAATTTGGAAATCCATCAACCATCTTGAGTACAGTATAAAAATGGGACGAAATGGGATAAGTAGACTAAAAAAGATTAGTTTTACATTATAAATTGTCTTCTACAATTCTTATATATATATATATATATATATATATATATTATTTTCTTCGAATATATTCAAGTCATGCCAATCGTAAAACTGGAAAATAAATAGCTTCATCTGTTACGATCCCATTATTAATATAAAAATAATTGATGATCAAATAAATAAGTTCCGTTGTTTAAATAGTCCTCGTCAATTTTGATATGGAACATAATGGAACCTCTGCGACGTTTACAAACTAAATAGAACAAGCCAAATACGAAACATATGCACTTTTCATACTCTATTCTCAGCAATTTAATCATCATTTATTCTATGACGCAGTGCATTTATTATTAATCCAAATATATCCTTACGTAACGGATGCACTCCAACATTAATTGAAACTTAGATTTAGTTTTCGCTAAAAAGCTCTTGAAGATCGTCGAATCTCTCTGAACATATAACAATTACATTCGAAATTTGTGAAAAAGATTTTTCGTTTAATCAAAATGAAAAATTTCCAAATACTTATAAACCTATATGATTTTCTGGGAAAGAGAGATTCCAAGTCGCCGGATAAAAAATTGAAATTTTTCAATATTCGAAATTTAACAAACATCTTTTTTATCGCCACATTCATCATTCAATCAACCGCATTTCTTCTTATCGACGCTAAAACCTTCACTGAATATGCCAACTCAGGTTATATTTCCGTTACATCTGTGCTATTATTTTTGACCTCAATTACTGGGAAATCTGAAAAAATCTTTCCATTGTTTGAAGGCTTCGAAAATGCTATACAAAAACGTAAGAATTACATATGCTTTCTGTTGTATTGTTTAATATCGCTCAATTTCACATTTTAATAATTGATATAGGTTCGGTAAATGTTTCGTCGGCGGAAGTTTTTATGGAGTCTATAAATGGAATTGAACGTTTTTTGAGATGGCTTGATAATAGTTTCCACATAACATTTGTATGCTTGATGCTACCAAATCTCTGTTTCATGTTGTACATGATTTTTACTAAAGATCTTGAACCCGAAGATTACGTACTACCTTTTTTTGCCTGGTAAGTTTTGGTTTTGTGCACACACCTATTTATGCATTAGGCGTATTACAATCACCTAAATAGGTATCTAGATTGATATTGCTAAGTTAGAAACAAAAACACAGTTGATCTAGTTTATATTTTGAATTTCGGAACATTCGAAAATTGTTAGAATATGAGTGGATGAAAAATTAAAGTATTGTATATAACTTGCTATGTAATTGCACCGAAATGACTGAATTTCACCTGAAAGTCTTTTGTTACGGAGAACTTGTTACTGACTTAAACCACGGTACTTAAAACCATATGTGTCCATGGGAATAAAAGTGGCAATACAAAAACGGAATCTGAAGAATGTCACATAAATTTTTTTATTTATTCCCATGGATACATATGAATCATCTATTAATTGAACCGTTGAGAAACAAAGATACTTACCTTGTGACACCTATAACCATATAAACTTGCCTTGTGACACCTATTGAATAGTGAGAAAAATTGCATTTGGGGCAACCAATAGAAGTTCGAAATTAGAGAGAAACAGTGAAACATTTCATAACAAACTGCATCATAACTTAAGTTGCAGTTTGTTTCTCATTATTTTATTGTTGTTCTCTAATTCTCAACTCTTAAATGTTGACATTTGATTTACATTCCAGTTTAAGTTGAAGATTTTTTCTCAACTTTTCTGAAGGTATCTTTGTTTCTCAACGGTTCAATTGTAAAAATTATGCATCAAGAGCATTTACATTCTGCACATTTATTATTATCAAATCCAAAGGTTACCATTCAACTGGCGAACACCTACTGGTTATGCAATGGCTTTCGTTCTTCAATGTGGAAACGTATATTATTTATTCATGAATTGCATTGCACTTGCTGGAGTTTACGTAGCAGCTACTTTGATGTTAATATCATTTTCCAATGATGCTAGAGGAGAAATGAATATTATCAAGAAACTTAACAAAACTTACCTTACAAAAGGAAATGAAAGGGAAGTAGTGAATAGATTTTGCGAATTAATTCAACTCCACATCGATGCAAAACAGTTAAGTTGAATTCAATTTCTTTATTAATCAGTGCAACAACATCCACATTGTTCAAAGTATTTTAAGACGATCGGATCTATTTCCTTTCATGCTGAAACATGCTCAATTAATATTTATACTACTTTATTTATAATATTATAATTACCTCAAAATTTAAATGTACAAAAATCATTTTCTTCACGTTCACAGTACACAAAAAAAATATCTACCAACTATTTTCGTCACAAAATTATATCAGAAAGACCTCGATAGAGGTTTTTTTATTTGATATACCAATCAATTTAAGTAATTCTACTACTATTGATTTTTGTGTATATACATGTTGAATTTTGAAATTAATCTTCTATAGTTTCGAACTACCAACTTCTACTATGACTGTGGATATCACTTTTTTTTCGCATTTTATATCTAAATTTTCAATTATTATCAATACTGATTTAGATTTGTTTCGGAGTTCAACAAGATTTATGCGAAAATGATTTTGTTATTCTTAACATGGTGTATGGTTACTGTGTGTGGAACGCTGCTAATGATTCAAATTCAATTGGTTGAGTATTTCATATATTTTACATTTAATTCAATCCAAAATAAATTTCTCTTACCTATTTGTTATATTGGAAATTCAGTCACAAGACCCCGTAGACTGGCCAGCGCTTCTGATTACCATCTGGCAATTATTTTGGACATTTGCTTTTTTATTCTTATATTGTTACCGCGGCGAAGAAGTAACCTCTGCATTTGAGGAACTGGCTGATGAGATTTCTCAATGTGAATGGGACTCGCTTCCATACCAACTACAACGCATTCTACCCATTGTTTTGATTGCTGCCAAAGAGTCGGTCCAAATTAAAACATATGGTTTCGCTTGTACACATGAGAGATTTCAAAAGGTAATAATGTAAAGGTGTAAATATCGAATTGGATTTAAATTAATGCGACTTAAATTAACATTTTTACAGATTGTCAACGGCGGTTATTCATACTACGCTATTCTCCGCGAGTTCTACTGAGTGAATCAATCGATGTTGGATTTTTATGGAACTTAACTATATTGGATGACAAATATGTTTTTGAAAAAGAAAAAAAATATTTTGAATGCACTTTGCATCTTACACATATTCGCACATATTTTATTGCAAACTTTATTAATTAACACAAACTAGAACAATAAATCTGAAAATCTTACTTTTCACCGAGGGCCTTAAACTACTATTTTTCAATCAAACAAAAACTGTAGTGATGCGGGCGTATCAAAATGGAGTGACAAAGCAATAAAATGTTAAGCGACACCAATGGATCTTGAACTAAATTCGAAATTTGATCTGAAAAAAATCCTAATGGACTGAAATAAAGTTAGAAGGCTAACCAAATTTAAGTTAAATTGTTTATTTTCACAGTCAACAGTCCAACCAATTTGTCCTATCAATTTTTTTACAAGAGATTTACTAATCTACTTGTGTGAGTCAACTCTTTTCAACAATTTCCATTAATGCAAATATGTTCCGTATTTTTATTATCTATCGATTTTTTCTCTACATTTGATAAGTTTTTATGTGAAAGTCAATTCGTAATCAGTCAAAATAGGAAAATGTGCAAGAAAAAAAAAAGAGTAAATGTTCTAGCGATAAAGTTTTGATATTTTACCGATACACTGCAAAATTAATTGATTTAGTTTTCGCAAAAAAACACATAACAATTACATTGGAAAATTAAAAACAGTTAGTTGATGGAATTAAACATTTTTTAAAATTGATGTACAATATCATAGTTCCCAAATAACGTTTTTATGCTAACGTAGCGTCACCAAATCTCGTTTTCATTTTGTAAGTGTTTTTTTTCTCTAAAGGTCTTGAACCTCACTATGATGAACACGCACCATTTGCAATTTTGTATACAATCAATAATCGATTTGGTTGAGTGGAAGCATACAGCTTTAGATTTCATTGAAATTCAAAGGATCAAAATCAATTTTTCTCATTTTTACCATTAAAATATTTAAAATCGAGCAAGTTATTATATAAAACGCGTCATGAATTATTTTTCAATAGAAACTTGCTCGGTTTCCAATATTCAGAACAAATAAAAACAAAAAGAAAAAAATGTCTTTACTTTGATCCGTTGAAATCTAAAGCTGAACCTCTGGTATCACATGCTTAAACCAAATCGATTATTGAATTTTAACAGGCGAAATGTTTATTTGTACAGATTCCCTACAAAATTACAAATGGCGCGCATTAGCTTCGGTAAATAATTAAATCGAACGCTGAATTACTTAATTAATTTACCATACGAATGGTGAATTTGATAAAATTAAAACAAATGAAATAATTTAAACTATATTGTTCTGCTGCTGTGAGGTGCTAATTTAAAAAAATTTATTTAGAAAAAACCTTTGGTGTTTTGATTGGTTCACATTGTGTCAAAAAAAAAATACTTTCATTCGACAATAGTTCAAATTTGGAGAATATTTTATGAAATATGCGTAAGAAGTGCACTTGAGTTTTATTTGAATTTCACTTTGAAATTTGCTTTACTTTGATTCTACAAATTCAATGAAATTTTTTTGCTCCGAGAATACACGAATTAAAAATTCTCCTTCTTCATTTGGCTCAAATGTTGATGGTACAATTAAGTAATGACCTGGTTTCAATTTGAAGCGGCAAGTAACCTCACGCAAGTTTATAAACGCAGGTGCTCTAGCCACTGAAGCATTATATTTGAAAAAATTCATTTCGAGTGGTTTGTTTGGCAAATGGTTGTCGGTAACGCGATAAATAGCAAAGCCCATTGTTAAACAGTGCATGCCCATATTTTGTCTGGATCTTCGATTTTTCTGCATCAAAGCAACAATGATTGTACACAAATCTTCGTCGTCATCCTCGTCTGGATCCTCCAAAGTTACAAAGTATTGTGGATTTTGTGCAAATGTGGCCAAATTATTACGACAACCACCTGCGGACACTCCTTTAATCCACTGCCCTTCAAACACTGACGACACCCATCTTTTTCGACCATTATCAACTTTATCTTCGCTCAACGAGTCGGGGCTCAAACTGCAAATTTCAACTCTGTCAAAGTGTTTCAACCAATCATGATAGGCCATCCAAAATTCACCGTCCGAATCAAAGTTCAATCCGATTTCTTGCTTCACGTTATCTGGTATGAGGCGCCATACAGCTGATTTGTCGCTCCAAGGTCCGTTCCATTCGGCATCATTACCCCATGGATTTCGAAGCCGCACCATTTGAATTTTGCCAGTTGTATTTGGTGTTACAATGTCCATGAGTGCAATCTTAGTAATTGAATAGGCATGACTAGAAATTTCGTATATAAAAAAAAATCACATTTAAAATGTTCATTTCGAACTTCGATTCAAATAGCCCTACCCTCTTATCAGACCAAATTTCGTTTCAGCTTCTAATACACTTGGATCGGCTTCAATACTACATGCCATCATTGAATCACGTTCATGTCCTTTAATTAAAATATCGAAAAGATTTGCTGGTGCCTCCTTCAGTTCATACATTTCAGTTACACCGCCAGTAAAATCTTCCATAGCTTCACACGTAGAACCACCTCTCAATGCCTCATAGCTGCCGTGCAATTTCGCGTAGGCTTTTTCGATTCAAATGAAAAAAAAATGAAATTTACTGAAGGTCTGCAAATCCAAGATTATCGATTACCTTTTTCGAGCAGTACACTCCAAAATTCATTATCTTGCGATGAATGCATATACAAAAGTTCGCCATGATATGTTGGAAGACGATCATCAACACAAACATCAATCCATTTACCAAATTGCCAAAATCGAAAATGAAAGATGCCCGCATAGTTTTCGTCAAAGCTTTGATCATGCGGAACAACTCGAACAAACATTTCGGAGTTTTGTGTCAACGCTGCAGCTGCGGCGAGAAACCTAAAATAGTCTTTCTCTTAATTTTTTTTTATTTATAGTCGCGCTTTCATTAAAAGTTTATTTTATTTTGCTCAGTAATAAAATAAACTTAAAAGTTTAATTAACTAACTAACCAACAATCGCCGAGCTCTCCTTGTTTTACATCAAATCGCGAAAAACCATCGACAAAAAATTGCGGAATTTCAACGATTTCTTTAGGGCGCAACCATTTTATTTGACGACTAGTTTGCGTCGATAATTGCAACGATGACTCATTAGCGGGAAACTCACTATCTTCAAAAAGTATTTGATTTTTCAGACAATCAGTTCGCAATGTATCGAAATCTTGTTCTTTAAAATCTAGCTCATCTTCAGCTGCTTTCGGATCGTCGCTTGGGTCAGCCGGTTTTTGATCCTTGCTCGTATCACTTGTTGGCTCCAAATTGGCGGAATCATCATTTGGTTTGACTGTTTTTTCTTCCAACACAAGTGATTTTCGAAAAGCTCCACAAATGCAACGCATATTTTGATTGATTACAAAGCTTGTGTGTTTGTTAGTTTTTTATTCTCGCGTGATATGTATTTAAATATAAATGTTCACTTGTATATATGCCGGTATCTTCTGTACTTTCTTCAACTATTTCGCTTAGTCTCCTTTTGTTTATCTTTCTTCTATCATTGAACGATTTAAACACACTATGTTTTGACAAACTATATCATACTGAATGCCAAAATGAATTTGCCTCTTAGTTATCATACCATTATGCTAACAAATTCGCTATTTAGCATTATGACTGAGTAATGGAGGCGACAAATGATGCTCTTGGGAATATAATTCAGTGCATTTAAAAGCGACGCTTTCTAATTAAAAGAATTACATTGTGATGTCATGATGCGTGTTTGGTTTGATTTTATTACAATGGGAACGGTCAAATGTGTGAAAGTAACGGAAATTCGTATTGAAGAAATATTTGCTTGAGCATTTTTTGCAATTTTTGGAATGACATTGCTATCTAGGTCATCGTCAAGGGGCAAGGCCATAGAAAAACAAGGACTACACCTAGCAAATCCGAATAATTTTCCTTCTTTCAAACGAGGACATTGCGCTCAGCGTCCACCACTCCCCTTGTGGACGCCCCTGCAAAACCTATTCAAATAATAAAAAATAACTAACGAATTGATGATAATTGAAGGTTTTATTGGTTGAATGTACTGGATTGTTTTCCCCTTGGTTGTCATATTTACCATATGATATCAACAACATCAAACACTGATTGTTGTAAGCACCACCGAGCATACCGACTCAAAGTTAATTATATCGTGTTTTATTTGATCTAATTAAAAAAATGAAAACACTTAAAATTGCTAAATATGACGCTGTCTTATTTCACCAGTGATATTTTTGTCACACAAATGCTCCGAGTCCATCCGGCACTTTCCTGGTATTCACGTGCAGAACTTGCAAAATTATTCGGAATAAGTATTCACTAGTCTTCGGTACCCCATGACCACCGCAGCTGTTCCATCATGTATAAATAAAGGTAAATAGGTGTTATGCAAATAAAAAAAGAGTCCATTGCAATTAGTTTTATAATTAGTTTTACTTTATTTGCATTGTTTGCCCCCATTCCCAATTGAAATATCAGAATTTGTAAATGGAATTGATTATATTTTCCATTTGAATTAAAAAGCTACAATTGGTTTCTGCATTTTACATTTCACATTCTTGTTATGACTATCAAGATAATTTAAATGACATTTTCTTGCTATTCCAAAGTCCTATTGAAACGATCGCCATTTATGTTATAAGTTGAACACTATTTTCTTTTGGTCATATATAATAATGTCATAATTTCTATTACAAATTCTGTCTGTTTGGGTGTCGAATTACAACAATTCTTTGCTGTATACTGATTCATGAATATTCGTTTCAATAGTTTTAATTTAAAATGTAATTGAAAAGATATAGTTGATGAACAAATCAACTAAATTGATGAAATGACAATCAGGAATAAAAACGTGTTATATTATTTATATATATAATTTTTTTTTTTAAATTGGAGTGTGCTTTATACGTGCGCAATCACACACAAGAGAATGATGCGCTGCCAATGGAAACTGTTTTACGCGATGAATATTAATTTACAGGAAATCGTCTGGTTCACGTGGTGCATCCAAATCTCGATAGTGAATGATTGGACGATAATCACCGCCACCACCATGATTTCCGCCTCTGTGAAATAGAAAATTTTTGTATGAAAAAAAATGGAAAATGCGATAGTTTTATGAAACAAGTTGACAACTGGACGATTCAAACGAATTGGAGAAAAATGGACAAATTTAGCTGTTGTAATGATTGTAAATGTAATTAAATATGGAGATAATGGTGAAAATCTCAATGAATCAAACGAAATTAAAACAAAAGTAAAACAACAAAAATGTACGGTTGACACTGATTTGAACCACTTTTTTCTCGTTCATTTATTATTACTTTTTGCAACGATATTTGTCTTTTCTTTTTTGCTAAAATCATAACAATTCATTTCACAAAATTAAAAACTGATCATGTACGGTAGGTTTGATTAAAAAAAAAAAATATATGGTCTAGCATCGTAGATCGCTTTGTTCAGCACACGTAAAAATCATTTCCTATTTATATTTTGACGCTAAAATCGGTTGTTTTCGTTTGTAAATGTTGCAGTTATTGGTGATAAAGTTAAAAGTCAAACGTTAAGTTTATTATTTAGATGAGTTTTAAAAAATACAAAAAAATTATGAAATAATTTTGTGTATGTGTGTTTATCGAATTTCGAGTTATTTGTATTGCTTTTTTTACTGAGGTACAATGTGCATTTAATATTGCAACATTGTAAGTTGTTTGGTTTCACTTTGTCTGTGTCCATTTTAAAATTTTGTACAGATTTTTCTGTATGTTTGGGAGGAACGTGGTCTATTGTTTCTTAAAAAAATTAAGAAAAGAGAGTTGTTTCTAAATCATTAAGTGGCGCGTCCAAGTCTTGGTAACCAATTATACGTCTTTGATGCTCCATGGGCAACTCTCTGCAAAAAAAAAATCCACAACAACAAGAAGCAATGAAACAAAAGAACTCAAACAGAAAAAATAAATAAAAAAAATGTTTTAAACACGTTCAAAAGACACAGTAATACATCCGGTGTGTGTATTAAACAAAAGTACAATCTCATTCATAGCTTATCGTACTAATGTATTAATTCCATCGATATGCTGAGTTTTTTTTTTCTAAATTAGTCCATTTTCAAGATTGAATCCGTCCCAGTTGGAATTGGGTTAAAATGCGACATTTTTTTCTTACCTTCGTCCACCGAATCCACCTCTCGATCGCATTGGAGCGGGCATGTGGCCGCCATAGCCACCATATGGTGGTCCATATCCAGGTCCTGGATAGCCAGCAGGTCGCATACTGCAGAAATATTTAAAAAAAAAATCGATTAGATCCAATTGTTTACCCCCTCTTTTCAATTGTAGTTTTCTTTTTTCAATAATAATGTTACCTTGGTGGTGGTTGTGCTTCGGCCGGCGGTTTTTTCGTATTACCAGGATGTTCGGGTAACTGTGGTCGTTTCGGATCTTTTAAATAGTTATTAAAATATTCGACTTCTTTCTTCACTTCATCCACTTTTTCGCCGTGCTTATTGAAAATGTGCTTGCGAATGAATTCGGGCCCTTTGAATTTTTTCCCAGACAACGGACAAAGCCATTTATCTTTCGCCAATTCCTGTGTATTTGCCTGTACGAATTTTTCCACTTCGGCATCGGTATCTTTGGCGCCGAGCTTTTTCAATTCGGTATCCGACAGTGGTACACTTTTTGTCAAAAACGATGACATTTTACCTTCAAAATTGCGTGTGTAATCTTGAATTTCATTGTTTGTCACTTTATTTTGTGGTGGTGGTCCACGTGCATGAATAATTCCACAACGATTTGGCATTTCATCTTCGTACGGATACTCGCAATGATTGTAAAAATCCACCGAATGCACGATACGTAAATACAAAATCAATTTATCGAGCACATTTATCAATTGTGCATCACGTTCCAATGTTTCACCTTCGATATCCTTTGTTTCGCTCGTTGACAAACCGAGTAGCTCTTCTTCTTCGGCCGATGCTTCTTCGATCAAATAATCGGTGATATTTTGCAGCACCGGATTATTTGAATTTAAACCAAACGATGTTTGATTGCCATTCGATGATTTATCATTGTTTTCATCAATCCATAGATTTGCCTTTTGATCTAAATTATGAGCAATTTTTGCGCACAATTTTATATCGCTTCGTACGATTGTTTTGTGAGCAGTAATTCCATTGACCGGACGAACGCGTCGACTTAAATCGCGATTTACAATTGCACCCAATTCACAGTCACGCAATCGAATATTATTTAAATTCCAGCAAATTTCCTTGATATTTGTGTCACGTTTGAATGTGACCCAACCGCGACGGAACCATCTTCGTTCGACCAATGGATCGGCAATTGCAACTCGCAAAAATCCATTGTATCGCTTGCACATCGCTTCAACTTCACTCTTTGTTATGGTTGGCGCCAAATTTCGCAAAAATATTGAGCTAGTCTTGTGCAATGCTCGAGCTCCCGGTTTTTCATCAGTCTCACTCTTTGAATCGGCTATTCATACGCAATTGCAGATAACAGTTTTAATAACAATTTTAATGTAAGAATTTACTAATCACAGAAAAATATACTATGCATTTACCTAAGTCAATAGTTTCTGGTGCATCGGTTGCTTTTGATTCATCACCCGATAGATCGGCAATTTCTCCATCGGCCAGTTCTTTGCCATCGTCGGCATCTTTTTTACCCTTTTGTGATGTGGATTCATCATCGTTTGGCGAGCCATTATTTAAATTTTCCACGTTTTTAGACTCTGGCATCGCTTCATCATCGTCATTAACAATTGTTTCTGTTTGCTTGGATTCGGGTAAGGCTTCATTTTTGTTACCAATTTCAGCCGGTTTCTCTTGCTCTTCATCATCTTCGTCGTCTATTGAAAATAAATTATTTTTTAAATTGATCGTTCAGTGTCGTGTGTATGAATAATATTTGCTGGCTTTTTTAAAGGAAAATCTGAAAATAATTACCGCTCGTAGATGAACTGGAGCCGGAACTTGAGCTTGAGCCAGATGTAGTGCGTTTTCGTTTTTTGTTGACTTTTTCTTCAGTGTTAGCCGGTTTGTCACCTGAATTTGTGTCATTTGCTGTGTTTGCATCAATTTCCTTAACATCGCTGCTGTCTTCATCATTTTCATTTACTTCATCGCCATCCGTCTTTGGTTCGGCGGCAATTTGTACGGTTGCCGCTTTGGCTGCAGCAACGGTTGACAATAACGTCTCTTTTGTTGGTTCCGGTTTATACTCAACATTTGTTCGTTCATCCAGTATTTTTAAATCTTCATCGGTGCCACCTTCTAATTTAATAACAACCGTATCTAGCACACGCAATAATTTATCCGATTGATTTGTGTCAACGTTCACGCTTGTCACCAGCCCAGTATCTAGTACCTCCGAAAATACATCGGTTCGTTTCTAAAAATTGACGTTAAATATATCAATTTGATTTTTTTTTTGATATATTTTTTTAGTTCAACCATAGCTTCTGATCAGGAATCATTTCTTAGAGACCAAATTACCCTCCCTCTCTTGGTGCACCACCGTCAGAAGCTATGACTTCACTGCGGTTGTAATTACCTTCAGAAAATCCAATTGCTCTTGTTTCCGTCTCATCGAATCTTCGGGATGATACTTCAATTTGAACCTAAACAAAAAAAAAATCCCATCGAAAACGAAACGGAAATGGCAGAATAGAAGAAAAACAATACGGATCATTATTTTTTTTTGTAAACAACGTCATTCATAAATCGTTTGAGAAAATTATCGAAATATTTTGAACAAAAAAGAAACACAGCAAACACTACTAGTTGAAAAACAAATTATTTTCTAAAGAAAAAAAAATATGTCCGAAGTTAAGGCTCTTCAATTGAACAAGAAGGAACATAGTTTTTATGTCGAGCTTATTTCTTGAACCTTGTATTGTTTTCATTTTCCCTAAATATTTCAATTCATTTTTTTCGTCAGACTTTTTGACATAATTGGTTTTCGAAAAATCACGTGACCGAAGTCCATACGGTACACATTGAAAGAATTTTATAAAACGTGTCAATTTTCGATTTGCTATTCTATATCTCTCTGTCTCATTGTCTGTCTGTGTATTTATATTAACTTAATTACTTTTGCCCACCTCTACCTTTTTTTTGTTAAAAATCTTAATGTTTTTTTTGCCTCATTGTGAAAAAAATGCCATCATTGATTTAGTTTTTTGAATGGTAATCAAGTAATTAATTTCTTTTCTTAATTTAAAAGAAACGTATTTGATTCTTACCTCTTTCGCTTAATATACTTTTTTTACTTGATTTTTTTTCATTTATTTAAATTTTTCTTTTGTTAAAGTTTTGAGTGCTTTCGTGATAAAAAATTGTTTTGTTTCTTTTTTGATTATTATTTTAGTTTTTCTGGTGTATAAAAATTGCATAACTTTTTCGTATCATTTTTCATGAGTTTCATTTTTGTTCATTTGCATGTTCATTTTTCGATTTTTGCGTGTATAAAATTATAAATCAATAGATAAACTTTTATATTTATTTGGCATTGCTCGCCAAATCGTAAGCGATTTGTTTGTTTTGCATAGTTCCTGTACATGATGATTGGGGAAAAAAAGGTTTAATTGATTATAAATCATAGTATCATTTGGTTATGTGTTTGTTTTTTTTTTTTTTTTTTTTTGATTTGAATGTAATGCTGATAATTGCAGTTGTATAGTCACTCTATTCGCTCTGCGTCCCTTTCGAGACTCTCAACTAAAGAGGAGACCATTTTCATCATATTTCGTTGCATTTCTTTAAAACATTCGATTTGAGTTTGGGTTTTTTTTTTCGTCTTGTCAGCTCATTTCATATTTTCATTGAGCATATATGCATATGTGACGTGTTTGGTTTTTTTTTATTGTTCTCATTCGCGGATCGAATAAATGTTCGGGGCATATAATCATTACTATTGAATGTCAAATCCAAGTCATATTAAAATTCGCATAAAATTCGATCTCTTTTGTTTTCCTGCTCAATTTTTTTTTATCTTTGACGTAAAAAAATTTGGTTGAAATGCTGCAGAGAAAATTTATTTAATATAGACACGAATTTTTTTTTTTCATTTGAATTAACAAAAAAGAAATCGGCTGCATTTTCGGGAAGAGAGTTAAAGAAAATGAAAAGAATAAAAGGCTTATGATATTTTACGGATAAACTTATAGAGTTTATGTATACACGTACACACTCACATCCGCACAGCAAGCATTGATTCATTCGATTGACACACATGGTGCAATGACGCTCTCAAACTTGTGAATGAAGCATAGAAAATAAACAATTAAAATCGCAGCACACTTTTCTTGTCATCAACATTGTGTTTGCAAATGGATTGAGTAGATTGATTTGCAAAAGTTAAAAAAAAAGAAAATTATGGATCGACTCAGTCATGAATAAAAAAAGGGGCGAAACCAACAATGTGGTTTGTTTTGTTTTTTGTTCTCTTAAAACAAAAAAATGTAAGCATTTCTTACCATTCTTCATCTTTGTGGGCTACGAAAAATTCGTTGAGCTGTTGACGCTTGAATTCCACTTTGTATTCGTTATATTTTTCAATGGCATCTGAATCGGAAATCGAATCATCCTGCGTGGCCAAAAATTGTTTGAGCGTCAACATTGCGGGCTGCGTCTGTAGATCAGGGTTTGGCAATGGTTCAGCACCACCCAATCTATTCGAGAAAAATATAGTCAGAGGGAGAAAAACAAAAAAAAAATGTCGAATATTCGTTTAATTCTGCGTTTTTTCTTCTTATTATTGGATATTATGTATATTTACCGTCCATGAATTCCACCTGATGGAGGTGTATTGCCAAAATTTCCACCAAGATGTTGACCATGCGGTGGGTAGCCAGGTTCATGCATCCATCCACCATAGCCACCTCCAAAACCATCGTGACCTATTTAGAAACAAAAATTCGGGAAAATATGAGAACATAGCAGTATGTAAGGCCATGAATGTATACACGGAAAAAAGGCGCACATACCGTGATAACGTCGATCATCACCAGGCCAATCGTTTCGCATTCTTTTCATTGGTGGTCCTCGATCTGGTGAAAATCTATCTCGTGGCCGATATTCACGATAGTCTGGACGACGTCTGAAAAATAATATATTTTCATGAAACGATAAATACTTGACCATTCATTTTTCTTGTCATTTAAATTGTATGAAATATTTACCTATCGGGCCAATCCTCTCTGCCTCGACGATCATCTCTTCGATCCGAACGATAATTGTCACCGGAGCTACGTTCACCACGGAATTTATCTCGCCGCTTGCGATCGTATTCATCATCTGAATCACCCATTATGTCTGAAATTTATTCTTTAATTTAACAACACTTTACTTTTCAATCAATCGCAAATGAAATTGTATGAACAAATAAAGTTCTTCGTAAAAAAAAATAACGGGACCAGAAGAAAAAATCAATGTTCAATTTATGTTACTAATTATATGTGATTAAGGAGAGATCATAACCTCAAAAAATTTTTTTATGTCGTTTGGTGTCAATGTCGGAATACTGGCACTCCACCGTTTTTTTTTGTATTAATCTCGTTTATTTTCCTCGCTTTTTCCTTCTCAATAAATTCGTTCAAATCAAATACACTATACAAATAGTTTAAAAATAATTTCACTGATGCAACAACAATTTCACCGGAAAAATATGCGCTAAGATTTGTTATAGTGGCATTTGCATTTATGTATGCATATTATCAAAATAGGTCATTCACCGGCCACATCACTTTGATGAAAACTAATGGTAAAGCGTGGTGGAATGGAATGAAAAGGAGAAAGAGAGTGCAAAAAAAATGAGAAACTATTACAGCAACAATAACACATGCAATATCTCAATTGGCAATGACGCTCTTCAATTTTTTTTTCTTTGCTCACATGAACGCATACAACAACAGCGTCATCACATTGCTCCGTACTGAATTTATGCCAAAATGTATACACATATACACACCCAAGCATACATACACACGCATGCACACATGCAAACTGCACTATATCGTCTGTATCAGAAAGCACGCTTTCAAACCAAATTTTATGGCGCTCATTAGGAGCGCGGCGACATTGATAGTTGAATAGAAAAATAGTGAACAACCAGTCTCAAGCAACAAACTTATTCTATGCGTTCTCATTTTTACCGACATTCACAAACACACTCATTTGCCCATATAGCGGCAAAAATGTGCACATATACATCACATAAAGTTCTTTTATAAAACATACCAAAATTTCAAAGCAATGACAAAAAAACAAGAAATTTCGAATAAAAATCGATTTGCAATTAATTACCTTGTAATTTTACACCAAGCTTCCAAGTGACAAATAAGTAAAACTTACAATACTTTCTATCGAAATTCGTTCGTTTGAACGATACGAAAAACAAATACACGGCTCTAGACACGAAAAACTGACTGTAATACTTTTGGTAATGTCAAGACCACTAGTATTGTCTGATGGAGAGCGCCACAGTCGCCTACTCCTTCTTTTTCTTCTCTCGAATTGAAAACTACATTGGGCCATTCCACCACGGTGGTACACGATGTGGTGAATTCTCATTTGCATTCCATGGAAATGCGTCGACGCCTTTTCTTTTTTGTTTCATACAAAATTTAATAATTCATGGATAGTGACATCATCACAAAAAAATATACACCAACTGGTTATTAAAAATTAATAAAATGTTTTTATTTTAATATTATTATTTTGAAATGAATAAAAGGAAAAAAAAATTAGACTAAAATTTAACATTTGAATCAATGAAAATGGAGACGGTCACTACTTTTTCTTTCCTGGTTTGCCTGTTTTTCGTGGTGCACGAAAGTTTTTGCCTTTGTTAAACTTATTTTCGCCAGCTTTGTTAGTGAGTTTAACTTTGCTTGTCTTCTTCTTGGCATCCAATTTTTGCGTTTTCTTGTGTGAATTGGCATCGTACCTGTTGGGTGGCAACAATGAAATATTTATGAATATGATTTAATTGAAATAAATTTGATATGTAAATACCTAAGTTTCTTGGTATTACGACGACTGGTATTGGTTAAATCAACCGAGAATTTTGATACTCGTTTATTTTTATTATTTGCCATGTGTCGATCATTGTTCATTTCGTCAATTTGCCGAATTCGTTTGGTTTTGTGTGCAATTTTACTAGCTTTGGCACGAAGGAATGAAATCTTCTCTTGATGATCACGAACCTTTTGTTTGGCCATTTGTGATGGTGTTTTCTTGGCCGTTGCTTCTTCTTTCTTTTTTCGTTTCGATTCGCTTAATTTGCTAAGATCCGATGTGGTGGCTGTACGTTTTCCATTTACATTTTTCGCTGCTTCGGTTGCTTTGAAATTATTATCCAATCGTTCTTTTTCTTGTTTGCGTTTTTTCATCGATTGGAACCATGTACGCTCTCGATCGCCCATACCTCTTAATGATAATTCTTGTTTGGAAATTTGTTGTTCCATTTTTGCAAACATTCGTTCATCACGTTCTTCATTTAAAATTTTCCCTAAATAAATTCAAAATAAAAAGAAACAATTTAGTAAAAAAAAAATATCATTGATATGGAATGAAGTGAACTCACTGATTTCTGGTTCTAGTGCTTCCATTTTCTTTGTGTATTTATCAAGAATTTCGGTAGGAATGATACGATTTTTGACGGGTGTTTCGGCACTTTTGATAATATCTTTGACTAGTTTACGTTCGCGTTCATCGGCCAATGATACGGAAATACCGGCACGACCAGCACGCGCTGTACGACCAACACGATGAATATAATGTTCCGTTGACAATGGCATATTAAAATTAATAACCGTTTTAACGCCAACAATATCCAAACCACGTGCCGCCACATCGGTTGCAATCAGTACATCAATTTGCTCCTCTTTGAATTGTTTCAACGATTCAAGACGTTGTTGTTGTGTTAAATTACCGTGTAATTCGCCGGCTTTAATGCCCAACAAACCAAGTAAAATGTGTAAACGATGCGCTTGACGCTTGCGTTGCACAAAAATCATACAGTGATCATGAAATGTTCGGCAAATTAGAGCGGCCAAAATTGGTTCACGATCTCGGTCTTCGCGCTCTTTTTCATCACGCTCTTTCATCAATTGGAGATTTTTACCGCCACGTCTTTGTGGACCCTTACCACGTCGATGATGCTTTTTATTCGAACGCTCTTCTTCGTCCGAATCGTCTGCAGCACCAGCATCAGCACCCTCTTCATTGTCCTCCTTATTTCCGTTTTCAATTGGTTTTGGATCGGCCCGTTTTCGTATACGAATAAATTCCTGACGCAAATTAAACGCAACCGTTTGATTTGTATTCACAAACACTTTAACCGGTTTGTCCAATGAAACGGCGGCCAAGTCTTTAACTTGTTCGCTCATTGTGGCCGAAAATAACATTGTTTGTCGGGTGCGTGAACAACTTTTGATAATCTCTTTCATTTGTTCGGCAAAATATTCATCCAACATTCGATCAGCTTCATCTAAAATCAGCACCTAAAATGTCCATTTTTAAAAATTATTTATTGGCATTCTTTGCGGAAAATCGAAATTTATTTTAAATTCATCATTCAATTGGTCAGATCGAGTTCATTGTTTCGCTCGGCGAAAACGCATAAACTTTTAATCCAAATAGTCATCCGGTGTGCTCAGAGCGCAAGGATTATCATCATATCCATTGAATTTGTGATTTTCTTTTTTTTTTCTCGTTTTCAAATAAATCCGAATAATTACCTCAATTGAATCCAATGTAAAGCTGGGTGTATTTTTGATGTGATCAATAAGACGACCTGGTGTGGCAATAACAATGTCTGGATTTTGTCTCAATATTGTTTCTTGTGCTTTCAAATCTAAACCACCGATTGCCAAACCCATTTCGATGGTCGTAAATTGACACAATTGCTTCGACACCTGATATACTTGAGCGCCCAGCTCACGAGTCGGCACCAATACCAATACACGGGTCACCGATTGATTGTTGGCCGGTCGATAAAGTAAACGTTCAAGTGTCGGTAACATATAAGCGGCCGTTTTACCCGTACCCGTTGCTATAAATACATGAACGAAATTTTCATGCGAAACATTTAAACAATTACGTTTCAAAAAAAAAAAAATGTCATCAATTACCAGCACAACCGCAAATATCACGGCCCAAAAGAGCAATTGGGATGGTGGAAGCTTGAATTGGCGTTGGGTATGTATAGCCAAGAACGCCAATTGCTCGCATCAATGGCCGCGACAAATTCATTTGATAGAATGATGATACTGTTGCGCTACCGTCAGCCTCTTCAAAGAAGTCGGCATCATTGTTTTCACCATCACTGTCCGGCATGTCAAGCCCTTTGCGTTGTTTCTTCTTACGTTTTTCTTTCAATCGCAAATTATCGTGTTTCAACTCATCTTCGGATAAATCGAATTCATCCTCATTTTCCTCATCATCATTGTCGTCTGATTCGTTCAGCCCATCATCCGTACGATTTTTCAATGTTTCGGCAATTTTATCATCGGTCTTTGTACGTGCCTTTCGTTTCACATATTTCATCAAATCATCCCATGTGTCATGATTGTATTGTTTTACTGACGAAACAAACTCAAAACTATCGCTGAACTCTTCCTTTTTCTTTCGTCGCATTTTTGTTGGTTGATACTGAAATTAAAAATAAAAAGAGACACAAACAACCACATTTAACATTTTGATTGAAAACGATGAGCACATTTTGGCTTTTTTTGCTTCATTATTTACCTCGACTTCAGCATCGGAATCATCGGAAAAATTTTCCACTTCTGCATCTTCTTCAATCGTTTTGATCAAATCCATCTTATTTCTATTTATGACAAGAAGAAAAAACTGCGGAAAAATGGTATGAATCCGCGAATAAAATACTCTGCAACAGCCGGGTATTACAAAAAAAGTATTTTATATTCGTCGCACAATGTTGTGTACAGAAATTTCACGTGGTATGCTAGTGACATTTGACATTTTGAATATCACCATCATTGTCGTTCGCTTCGGTGTGGTGAATATACGCCTATAATGGTAGATTTCGCCTAAATGAATGCTTTTTGCATTTAAATGAAATATTTTTTTTTTTCAATACATTTTTTTTATTTCAAATTGCATCAAACAAAAATACACTCAAATATTTGTTGTTTTTAATTTTTTAAATTGGTTACTTTTTACTACTTATCGGTTCCATGTGTTAAATATGAGAACGTGTGTTTATTTCAAAGCCGAAATCGTTTGGAATAAATTATTGTCACAAGAGTCTAATCTGCTTTAAATCATTCGGTTCATTTGGTAATAATAGTATTAATGGTTGTTGATCGTCATTGTCATTGCAATTAACAAAGGTCATCGTCAGTTTTGAGAAGGTCAATCTGGAATGGTCTTAATGAAACCTGCAATATATCTGAATTAACACGAAGGACCGTTACGATACACATTTGCCGCTTTACAACGATAAATGCGTTCATTCTTCTCGCTAATCAGATTTGATGTGAGCAACGATGGGGCTTCGATTGCATGGCATGCACGTGTTGAATGAACCAATGCATTGGAACCTGTTTGTTGTTATGCTTATCGAATTTTTGTTTACATGTTACGACCGCTGCCCGTTTGTTGCATTTCTACATGCATACATACAAACACAAACACAGCCGCCACTGAACAGTTTACACTTGGTATCGGCAGACTTTTCGGCATTTCAACACCTAATTTTATTTTCTAAATTGATCACTAAAAATAAATCGTGACTTTATCGCTAATGCGGCTTTTATGATAATTTTCACCGCAAACACTTTCTCACACTATAGACATTTTGGGATTCTCTTAGAGAACTTTTAAGTTACCGCCTGGCAGGAACACAGAGAAATTTTTTCATGTGAACATCTTGAAATTAAGTTTGTTTGTTATTTTTTAAAGCGCAGAATTTCGCAACAGACAACATAATCGGCACATCAACAGAGAGTCGAACCGATTTTCAGCGTTAATTTTAACGTTTTCGATGGGGTTGTTTTTTGGAAACATAAATCGAATTTTATGAGTGGATTTTCTGAAACAAATTGTTTTTTGTTGCGTAATAAATTGTATTTCATATAATAACCGTAGAAATGAAGCCATGTAAAGTGAGAAAATGAAACTAAAATTGCGAATGTGCAATAAAAATCTATTTCCGTCGACCAAATTGGAAATGGCAAAGAGTTAGTATTTATTTTCATCTGATTTAAGCAATAAAAAAGGTGATTAAAATACACACCCAGGAATTTAAATATCCGCTGTATGGTGGTCAAATTCTTTGGCAAATTTCGAAGGCATTTGAATGAAACGTTAGACTTTATATATAAGGAAATGTTGATTAGTTGGTCGTTATTAGAATTGCAACGGTATTCATAATTTGAATTCGGTTTTAATGCCATTTTACCCTAAATGTAAACGAACACGGCCGAGTGATTCATAGTAAAAGAGTTTGTATTTAAAACTATCCACCATAAATGTAATGTGCCGCACATGATGACATTGTCTATGATTTTGTAATAAAGAAAAAAATTCTAGCAATTTAATTAATCAATTTAAAATATGTTCACGTTCGACTTTATCTATTCAATAATAAGATAGGAGAAAAATTTAACTGAATGAAAACAAAACCCAACACACACTCGTACAAAAGAGAACAAAAAAATGGTTTTCATTTGACTTATTTGGTCATAGCGCATAGCGCTAACTGTATCTTTCATCATTTAACTCTCTAAGTAAGTCCGTTGCTTTATTTATTAACCATTTGTGCATGTGCGTTAAAGAATGTCACAAGTCGTTAACATTAGGAAAAAGAACGTTCGCACATAGAAACAACGACACACACACACACACAAGAACGAAAACAAAAAAAAAATTGTGTAAATGAAAAGCCGGTATAAAGTGCTCAATGCTTATGGAATGAAACAAATTAAATGGAAAAGGCGCATATAAAACATGCTCATTCATTTGTTTGGCCGTTGTGTGTGATCTATTGGAATTAGTTGCGTATGTTGTTTTCGTCATCATCATCATCAATGTCACTGAATGCCATGAACAAGTACTAAAATGGGTTTTTCGACGCGAATTATTACACACACACACAAACTGATTCAGCTACGATGCCGAGTTTATTGTACGCATTCGCTCATCGACAGAGTCACATTTCAATAGCTACTTTATACGGGTTGAACGTATTTACAAAGAAAAATGCGTGTAAAATTCGAATTTACAAATAATCTGTATTTAGATCGGGAGCCTTTGATAAAATTATTGCTTTTAAAGAAAATTATTTTGACTTTACGATGGCTCACCAAAAACCATGTCAATCGGCCATTTGTTTTTATATATCCAACTTAGTGCTTATTTTTACGCTCGAAATGCAGAACCTTTGACGTTCGCTTCATCAAAGCTGTACACTTCTTATCATCCGGTTTTTTTTTTTCTTTGAAAACTGCAAAATATGATTTTCGGTGTGCACTCCTTTTTTTCTCTCCTTCGGCGAACAGAGCAATAACTCAGCATCATAAAAAAAAATGTGCAAAACGATCAAAAAACGAATGTTGATTTTTTTAGGTCTGATCGCATCACGAATGGTTGTGTATATGCTATACATTTTGGGTAAAAGTAGCGAACAACGCCTGCTCAAACAACAGTGTTTCGATTAGGACGATCTCATTTTTTTTCATACCGAAATATTGCTGTGCTTGAAATGAGTCATTCACATAGTTTATGATGCGCGACGTAAGATATTTTGCCACCCGCCACTACATTTATTCCAAAATTGTTTATTCGTTTGGTATAGTGTTTATTTATCGATATGAAATTGCTTCGGAGAACATTTATAGTTTTTTTTTTTTTTTTTCGTTACATTTTAGTCATGCGCTGTTTTTTCCACAATTACCAAACAAACACAATACTCAATGAATCATTTGGCGAGAATTTGCATTGAAAAAAATAAAATAAAAATTAACTATCAACAATCATTTGGGTATCGAAGTGAAAACAGAAAAATGTAAGTATTTAATGAATATGCGTGTGGCATAAGCGATTTTAGGGTATAAGTATGTGTGAGTGTGTGTGTCTCTCTCAGAATAAAAGATAACGAAATGCAAAAAAATGTCCACATTCATCAATATTCAAAACGTATCGGCTCGGTGATTCTTCCATGGAATTTCGAATTTCAAATGCCATTCAATAGTTTCAATTGTGTATTGGCATTTTTGTTACTTATTCAAAATTCTAAACGGATTGTTGTCTTTTATGACTACATCCATAAAAAGGTGAAATACAAATGTTAACATGGAAATATGTGGAAAATGGCTTCTTTTGGTGTGACTTTGATTTCGACATTTATGGAGATTTCTGTAAAAAAAAGACAAAATTTCAAATGACACAAAAATCGATTTGATCCAGAAATGCGCGCGTCACGTTATTTCATTGTTTCTTAATCTCAATCACATTGGCATTTATACGCTGCAACCGAATATTTGGTTTCATAAAGTGAAACTGGATAATCTTTGACCTCTCGATTCATTTTCTAATAGCGTACAGCAATCGCATTAAAAATGATTGCGGTTTAAGAATATATGCGTTTCGAATCTTACTTGATTGCCTTGCAGTCATGAAAATCATCTTTTCTCCTGCACATAAACTCATCTCATTTTGATTGAGCATTTTCTGCATATGTTTTCAGTGTTTATGCATTCCAAAATGAAATGCGATCTATTGTTATAATTTACAAACCACGATGCATCCATGAAAGCGAAGATCGTTTAAGCTCACAAATGTAGGTACACAATAACAAAGAATGCAAACAATCTGCAATTCATATTTGATGTGATGGGATATGTTTAAACGAATGCGAGAGAGAGAGAGAGAGAAGTACACTGGATTGTGTTTTGTGCACAATTGAAATGTGAAAAACGTGTGTGCGTGCAAATAGAGTAACATTTGATGACTATATGATGAGAGCGGCTCATACCATGCATAATGTCTTATGTTGTTGCTGCTGATGCTGCCGGCTAGTATTGTACAACAATACAGAATATTGCCCATTTAATATAAATGTGGCATTGTTGTGACGACGACTGCAACGGCGGTGGCATAGACAAACAACAAACAAAAAATACACAAATTTAGAATAAATGCAAATGATTGCATGTTAAATCTGAAAAGAAACAATAATTCTAATAATGCAGCCATTTGATGCACTCAATACGTGCGATTGAAAGACCAACGAAAGACAAATAAACCAGACACACACACATTCGCGCATGCATCAAATCGATAGGCTTGGAATATACATTTGCCATCAATGTACACAAGTGCATCGAATCATCTTGAACAATTTTCTGCTGTTCTTCATTGCCGTTCTCTCTGTCGTCGTCGTCGTTGTTGATCTCTCGCGTGATTCTAGTCGCACGACACACGCAAGATCAACGATTGACTTTTTGTTCCTATTTTTTCTTACTCTCTTCTATTTCGATTTCAGTTGCGTCCGTATATTTACATATCATTGCTTTTATGACATCAGTCTTTTAAGAAAGTGATTATGTTTCATGCATAAAATATTTATTAGTACAAAACGATTACATGTTTGCGTTGTTTCGCCTTCTCTTTTTTATTCTGGTGTTTTTCTTTTGACATTTTCAATTTCAATGGATTCTTATTCTTAAGCCATTCATTTTTATTTCAAAAATATATTGTTGCTTGAGATCGATGCTGGAACGAATTTTTTGTGCTGGGCGTTAAATTGAAAGTTCGTCAACATTATTTGACTAGATTTTATCCATCATCATTGAGTCGATTCTAGGTTTTTATGATTCTCTCACAATTCGATTTAATTTTTTGAACATCAGTTTTTTCTTGATAATGCTGCGAATTTAAATAGTCCAACGAATCAAGTGATAAGGAATGTGACAAACCAAAGGTGTGCTTTTTGTCTTTATCAAACATATAACGTTGCTTATGATATTCCCAATTTTAATCATATTTAGGAAATTCAATTTGGTGGTAAGTTTGATAAAATAAATTTAGAAAAAGCTTTTGTCACCATTGTTTTTGTTTACAGAACACTTTGGATCAGATCGATCGACCACAACTTGCGCCATAAGGTTGTTGTCGTGTTTTTTTTTTAATGAGCTCACTTTTATTGTACTCTGTTTCCCATGAAATATTTTATGAAGTAAGCTTTTGATGGTGTATTAAAAAAATAAATAGAACAGTATTGTCTAGGGGAATGGATCTCAATAAAAGCATCGTGAATTTCGCTAAATTTTGCAACTTTTATGTGAAATTAAGGGGTGATTGAAAAAATTCACGAATTCGCAACAAGTCGCAAACAATTCGGTATAGACGTAAAACAATGCGTACTTTGTATTTATCAAATTATGACAACTTATTGCGATTTGTAGCTACTTTTTAATGAAATAACCAAGACTCGCTAATATGGTAATTCGAATATATAACAATGAACGTACTCTTTCACATTTTACAGTACAATGTAATGTTTCAGCGCCAAATTTGAATTAATAAAGAAAAAGCACACACTGTGAGCCTTGTGCCAATTATTTTACAGCTTCAATAAACTTTGCCCATTCGCAACTAGATCATTTCCCCTAGAGTCATGGTTTCTTTTTTCAAATTTTTATATGGCAATAATAATTCATGATACAATCACCATTAGCGTCACACTGCAAATAATTAAACGTTGATGCCATTGCTTTTTTGAGAATCACAATTCAATTATTTAGCACACAACATCGTGCTATTTATTCATTCATATAAATAATTATTCAGAAGTCGATGTAATTCATTATTATTTTTTATTATTTAACGTTCAGACGATCGATAAATAACATAAAACAAGCCATCAAGTGGGTATTGATTGCGTAATTGTTGCACACGCACAAACTAGTCGATAAAACAGCGAAAAACCGAGTGATAGAAAGAGAGTCAGAGTGAGAGCAAATGCGAAGGAAAGAGGAGAGGCTCGGCTTGATTCATCAATGGATTAAACAAACATATATTATTTTTGTCCCGCAAATAATTTATGGCCGAGCAAAAATTATTGAATCAATATTTAATTTTCGTTGTTTTTTGTCCGTCTGCTTTTTCTGTCGACTCGCAAGCGAATCACGTTGACAATTTCTTTTTTCTCTGCATAAATTATGAAAATTGCATGGAATAAAATGAAAGATATACACCACACTCAAGTTATATCGAAACGGTGACAAGCAATCATGTTGATTGCACACAAATCAATTGTTGTCATTGAATCATTTATACATTTTTTTTTCAACTGGGTGACTATTCCGTACCGCAGAGTTTTTATTTTTGTTATTGTTCACAGCAGTGTCAAATGCCATTTCAATCGAAATGTTGATAGATTGATTTTATATTTTATTCTAACGTTGTTGTTGTTTTTTTTTATTTCAAGCGGCCGCCGCACGCCCTATAAAGTTTTCTTTTTTACACAATAGATTCGCATAATTCCCTTCATTGGTTGATATTATCACATTTACAACATTCATTTGAATAAAGCAATTCGTTACTGCATTTTCTCTTACCTCTGGCCATATTTCCTTGTGCAGCTCAAGATCATGCCTATCGATCGTAAACATTGCAACACAATACACACACTCACACGCTCACATCCATTTATGAAAAAGTGGCGATGACTCATTTCGCTGATGGCAAACGTGACGAAAGGCATCAAAACACGCGCTCATCAAACCATTCGATTTTATTACCTGGTGGAAAAAAAAAACTAAAACACGGAAAATTCTGCCATATATTTTTGTTGCTATTTTGCGGTCAAATCGCACACTCACCGAGATTGGTTTTTTTTTAAATACTATGAACAGATCAACATTTTCATTATTGAAGAGTTATCCATTGTTACATTGTTGGCAAAACGGATTCCATCCGAGCGAATACGTGAAATGCATCACCAATTGATATTTGTGGCTTTTTACGGCGCGTTTTTTTACCATCATTTGATCAACAACCACAATCTTTTTCTCTAATTCACAATTTTTAATGCATCATTTCATGACGCATGCATACGAGATTGTTCGATCAAACGTCGCTTAAGGAGAAGAAAATGAAGAAATGCAGACAATTTGAATAATCATTTCAAAGCAATTACTCACTATATGGGAATTTTACTCGTGTTTATTAATTCGTAACACTTCGATATTGCTCATTCAGTAGTATTTATTTCGCGTGACACTTTGTTAGATAAAAATAAAATGATGCGTGCCGCTACAATATTGACAATATTATTCATCGCTTTACAAGATAAGATGTTTATGGGCTGTGTATATCAACGAAATTCAATCAAAAAGCTCAAGATTAAGCATTGATTGAACAAATCATGAAATGATATGGTTAAAACACGATGAGAGACATATCATTTCACAAAAATGCGAAAATTTAGTGAATAGTACAGTTTTTTGGGATTCGAATGCTTGTAAATCGATAAATATGACTGATAGAAAGTTTGGTTACAATTATCGAATTTAATGCAAATTGCCATTTTTCACAAGTTTTACGGACCATGAAGGAGTCATTTTCGATAGGCGGTTTATTCAGACGAAATTTTAGTTTTTTAGGTATTCAAATTTGCAACCCTCTAAAATGTTTATATTTTAATATGAATATGATAATATGAGTATATGTGCTTTTCAGCCAATAAAAGTTTGGGATGGAATCATTTCTGACAGTAAATATCTTCAGATGAAATGTAGTCCATGCTGTGATCTATATTTCGTTTAAATAGACCAACTATGGAAATGACTCCTCCATGGTCCGAGACACCTGTGAAAAACGTCAATTTGTATAAAAATCGTTAATCGTATTCAAAATTCAAAATGCATTTTACGCCGGAACAAATGAAAATTCAAAAAAGAAAATCTATAAAAATGTCTCTCAATATCATGGTGACTATTGGTAATCCTTTAGTTAACAGATATCAAATTCAAACCAACACAAGATAATACATGTTGCTATCGGCTCAAATCGAAATAACACTCCACAACTATTTTTCGATAGTTCAAACTGACAGATTTAGTACTAATGACCGAGATTACAAAACGTAAACAATGTTTGTGGCAACAATCAAATAGAAATCGAACCGCCTCTTGAACATTGAAGATGCTTTTTACCGTTTTATTTAAAATACTCTTTTTTATCAAGTATGTTTGAATAGGATTTCAACATGTTGTTCAAAGAAACGTCAATTTATTTACAAAATGTGATTTTGTTTTTTTAAAAAAAAGAAATCACAGTTCTTTACTATTTAACTTGAATTAGCCTGTGAATCAATTGAACGATACCAGCATGAATCGGTGAAGAGAGAAATCATGTAAAAAAGGCTCATTCTATTTACATTTGTCAATGAGTCATCATTTATTAATTGACAGAAAAGTTCAAGTGTCAATCGCGTCCGCCACCAACGTGAAATTTGCATTCGATTAGTATTTTCTGTAAATACCAAAGTATTCATTCAACACCACAAAATTCTCGTAATGCTTCGATGAATCGAAAAGTGTGTGTGTGTTCACTTAAAATCAATTTGTTTTGCATATATTTGGCTTACGAATCATATAATCAAAATGCAATCAAGTTAAGTTACCACTGAGTGCCTAAGTGTATGTATGAGAGAGTTTTTATTGACGTAATTTGCAATTTTACCATTACATGTGCAAACAAAACAAAAACAACAAACAAAAAATTGAAACAAATATTAAATTGGCAAACGCTGTGAACTATAGGTATATCTGTGCCAATTCACAGTGGTCAGATGCACATTCTTTGGTAATGTACCGAATTGGAACGAATAAACAACAAATGAAACCGAATTAATACAACGTTCTTCGTTGCGTTAAAGTTTGACCGAAAAAAGATGAAACTCAATGAAAAACCACAATTACATCATCGACTGCAACTGCTTAGCACATATATGAGTGCGCATTCGCGCATTTACATCGAAAGCGTGAACCGAAATCAGCATCGCGAATAACAAAAAAAAAATCAATTATGAATGCGAACATTTGAATTCAAATGCATGCATGCACAATGGAAATCGATGTGTCCACTAGTAACATTGAGTTCATTGTCGTGCAATAAAGAAAAAAACACACTAATGAATGATAACACACATTGGATGCATTCAATTCGAAGTGCGAACTCATGGCACAGTTTTGGCGGAATATACGAAACATTTCTGGTGCAAAAAGAAAAATAACGAAGAAAAATCACACTAAGAATCTGATTAAAGAGAACGAAAGGGAAACAAGAAGTACACATTCGGTACTGTCGACAGAAATATCTCTTTCTCTGCCTGAACGCCAGTCAGGCGACGAGAAAATACTCTTACTATTTCTTTCACCGCCTCTCTGTCTCCCTCTCGGTCTGTCAACACAAACAAGTGAAAGGTCAATCTTGTGGCTCGATGACAACGATTTTGCTGGCACACACATAAACCCAAGGTTTTTACATCGCATACAATCGCTCTCACAAACACAGAGATAAGGCAACCTGAAATGCAACCAGTTCTCTAGCGCCAAGCCATTAAGTTACATGCTGATAGCACTAGTTATTAGTGGCTGAAATAGAAAAAAAAATACCATTTGCCACAAATGACATCATCACTATGATGCACATCATTCGATAGTGCAATGCACACCATTACGATTTTTATCGAGCTAAAACTAGGGCGCCCCATCATTTTTATTTACCAAATTTACCACTGTACAAAATTGCACTCGCCGATATGTGGCACAGGGTTTCGTATGCATCAATGCAAACCAAGAAGAATAAAATAGTTATTGCGAGCGGAAGAGGGAGAAAGAGAGTAAAAGATAGATCTATTTGGAAGGCATGAGTATTGCACAAAAAAGTACTTGACAAATGTTGAAATGATATGATGGTGTTTTCTTTTTTGTTTTCGATTGGATCATAAACATTATATTTCAGTTATTTTAATTGGGAGTCAATAAAACACATTTTAGATTTCATGCGATAACATTCAAAACACAAAGAAAAAGTGAGTGCGACTTTGAGGTAAAAAATGCTATATAATTTATTACTAGAGTTTTTTTTTAAATAGAATTCGGACACAACTTTATCATCCAAATCACGAGTCAAGGTGACTTTTTTTTCGTTTATATGATGGAAAAAGAATACATGAATCTTATCAATTGTGCGATAATTAAAATGCTAAAAACATTGCCCCGGGTAAAAGAGATTCTGGGAAAATAATAATAAAAAAATGTTATTTTAAATATTCTATAAAGCTTACACGACTCCGTAACAATCAATGAATGTATTAATCATCGTTTATATGAATAATTGAATGTGAATCATTCGACTGAATCAAAATGAGCGTTGTTGTTGTTGCTTTAATCTTTTCAATTTGGTTAAATTAGATATCGATAAATATGACTGAGTCAACAGCGTGAATTCAACCGGTCGTCGAATGATCATTGATTTATAACCATTTAGATCGTGATTTTCACGCTTCATAATTATCAATGTCCCCGGAAACAAAAAAAAAATGAATGAATCCTTCGATCGCCACTAGTATAAGCTGAATCGAATCAGTGCACGTTGCAGGCACACATTCACACACATAAGACGCACGACGTTTTTCGCACAAACCTAATAAACTATATTTATAGTGTCAAGAATTTGAAGTGCGATTTTTTGCGTACGCCTGCGTTAAATAGACAAAAAAACGAAGATGGAAAGATACAGAAAGACGGAGAGATGCAAAGGAAGAGAGAAAGCATCACAGAAACAGTGAACGATAGATCGTTGAAATTATATTTTTAGGTTCGTCCAATATTAATTGCAAACGAATGAGACTGTTGCGTGCGAATATTTTATCACTGCAGACGGGCTCACCAAAAAAACCTCAAGAAATGAGAATAAAAAATTTCAGCGAAAAAAAAATGTATTTCATTTCAAAGAATATGGGCACGACCCGTGTGCAAATCGTTGTGTTGTGAGTGTGCCAGTAAATGGCGAATCGGGGACGAAACACCGTCCAAAAAGCCATCGCATATCAACAATTCAGTTTTCAGTGTGCAAAATCTGTTAACAGCCACGAATTTATTATGAACATTTTGGCTTGCATCCCAAAAAAAGCGTTTTTATTATCAATTTGGGCACGTTCATTTTCATTCGTCTCTCTGTTTCACGCTTCAAATGTAACACCAAACCAATATCCAAATATGCTTGTATTAACCACAACTAACATGCAACTCAAATTCAATCTCACACAATTTCTATTTATAAAACCATTTTATTTTTTACACTTACAAAAAAAAGAGTAGAGTCTGTCTGTATCAATCTCAGTCAGTCTCACTATACTCTCTGGTTGGCTGGAATGTTGGTGTATTCATTTCTATCGGGCATTACGTCGATTTGCAAAATTTGCACAATTTAATATGCGAACGAGTTGTTGAAATAACATTTATTCTTTATTGTATTATAGTCGTTCTTTTTTTATTCAATTGATAAATTCTCGCCAATGCAATATGTAATAATTATAAATCTAATCGTGATTTGAACGCGCCAATGGCACTGACTCAGTGATTATAAATACACAACAACAAACGGAAAAACGAAACATTCAAAATAACAAGACACACAAAGTTAACATGATATAAATGCGGCTCAATCGAAGTGATTAAAAAACAAACAAATATGGAAATTGAATTGTTGCTTTCGTAGACACTTCGATCAAACCCATAGGATCGTGCATTTTCCATCGAAGGTCATCATAAAAGGGAAAAAATGGTTATACATCGCAAAAGGAAGATTTTGTAATTTGTTCAATGCCATCGTAGTTGCAAAACTATTTAACCGTATAAAGCATTTTGTGTGTGCGTGTTCGTGTTCGCTTCGGATTGGAAATTGCTTTCATCTGGTTTCTAGTGAAATCTTCATTCTATCGGCTAAATCGGCAGTTATCAGTTAAAAATTACTTCATTTATCTGGATTGTATGAGCGGTGTCTGTTTCTGCCAATTACAAAAGTTTGCCCATTGGTGGACAGTTAAAAATCCTTTGTGCAAGAGAAATCGCATCAAATTGCTGTGGGATAAACGCGTGTACATGATTTCCTAATATTATATTCAATATTCTTTCGTCAGCATAACCGTTTGTAATCACAACGAGTTCTGACATTAAGTACATGCTAGCGCGCCCTGTTTACCATATTATGTGTGTTACGCGATTGTGTCTTACACGAGCACACTTTGTATTCGTGCATATTGGTTGCCTTGTTCAATTTGCTAATTGCTTTTGGCTTAATGAAATCGTGAGTGAATCCAATCAAGATATAGTTTATCGGCTTTTTAGCTTTGTGCAGTCATTTAGTTTTATTGTTCTGAACGGCGTTTAGTTCCAAGCTGCAAATACACGCACGCCGACACCCGAGAGACAATGAGTAAAAGATCATTTCAACAGACTATCAAAATATCAGACCTGCAAAAATATGCCAAACTCCGATCAGTCGCTCTCCGATCGATATTCTCTCATCACTTTTGATGCTCTACTAAAATTAAACTTACTCGTAAAAGCAGCAATAAATATATTACATGATCGAGCAATGAATGTGTCAACGATAAAATAAATTTTAGAGGTCATTTGGGAAAAACGAAACATTCACAGAGAACATAGATTGTTTCATAGTTAGATCATTTCAGATTTGGCAGAAATTATGACACGATATTTATTACTCATCGTCACTGCTTACAACACACACACACACTCACATGTGGCCATACAAAGAGCTTTCGATTAGCATTCAATTTGCCAGCAAACTATTTTGCATACTGCTTCGGATGAGTTTTGTTGTGATAAAATGTCAAGAACAACAGCCATGCACGAGGAACTGTTCATTGTCATGCGAATGTTTTTGTCGTACAACATGGGAAATACCGTTTCGATTCAAATTTGAAAATACGAGCCAAAAATTGTTTGAGCCAATTCTCTCAAACAAGTTTTGGTGATCTAATGATATGTTTCAATTTCTTTTGATGTTTTTTTTTACATCAATTTTAATTCGCTGATTTAACTACTATTCTGAATAGCTTTATTGATTTTGAGTGAATTTATTGATTTCCAGAGAATTCTCGAATCAAATTCGGGGGACGCGAAATGTTATTGATATTCGTCTGAATTCTCCGTATTCTCATCAACATTTTGTACTTTTGGGTATGTGTTGTTTTTTCAGCGATTCAAATGAATGGGAAAATGAATCAAAACAACATGAAAAATGTGTCACTTTATCTATAATGAGATAGTGAAGATGTTGTCTGGTTAAAAAAAATTGATACGACCTTATCAATTACTTTCTGTATAAAAACCAAAATTATGTTCGATTGACTCAGAATTGTAGACTAGGAAGTGCATTACACACACCGAATAGGTTTCTTACAAACAAATTCTACGGACGAAAACAGAAAATGAATGAATTATACGAAAATAAAACTATCGACGATAGTTGCTTATTGTTGTTTAAAAAAAAAATTGTTTCCATCGAGTCGATTCTCTTCTTGAATCTTCAAACCGTTTACGTGCCGCCAAATACTGACACCAATAAACAATGAATCAACTACTATTCTCTATTCGATTTCAATTCTATTCCTCTTTCCTCATTGTGCACACACAGCAGTTTGGCACACATAGTCGCGCAACACACATCTGTGGCACCAACAGCAAAGATAGGACTATTCCAACCGTCGCTTCTGCATACATTCACACAACACTCATACACACGTCCACGCGCACACATACACACCATGTCTTCAATGCAACGCGAGTGTTTTGGCTTCAGTACGATTTCGTTTCGTTCGGTTATTTTAGTTTCAAAACAGATTTTGTGCGGTGCGTTTGTGTGTTTCGTACGGTTTTGCTTGTGGTGTTTTCTTATTCTAATACAATATTTTTTTTGGCTCAATTTAATTTAGTCATTTGATTGGCCATTTGGTTTTAAGTTATTGACCGTTGTACGTTTTTTTCATTATCGATTATGAAAAGCGACTAAATAAATTGGTGTGTGGTTTATTCAAATTTTCATCAATTGTTTATTTTTTTCAACGAATTTTGCGGATTTTTCTGGGATATATTTTGTGCTGTATATTTTTTTTGAATTTTTTTTCGCGTCCAGTGATTTGATAGAGAATGAAAAAAAAATCTTTATTAAAAAGTGTCCATCGCAAGTGATTTTCATGTGATAAACCAGTCTGATTTTTTTTATACATTTCATTTGTATCAATTCAAAACGATCAAAATTATTGCGCACACCACTAACGAGATGAAGAGAGAGAAAAAAAGTGGTTTAAATGGATATGATCGCAATCAATCATGGTAGATAATTGACATTGAATAGTGGTGATCGATTGACACGCGTTTGCCCATTTCTTCAATATGCCGGCTATTCATATTGGAATTTCGATCATCGAATTTGAAGATCGCAGTTGGTCGTGAGAGAAAAATGCGCTTATTTTCACTTTTATTCACCGTGTATTCTATGCAGGCAATTTTTCAAATCGACTTAAAAGCAACACAGTCTTTCAGAACAAAACAAGAAGAAACAAAAAAGTATATATATATATTGGAAACGATCACCATCTTCCATGATTTATATCCAAATGAAATAGAAAGAGCATTAGTACGATAAATCAGTTTGAACCAAAAAAATAAAGAAGAAGAAAAATACCTATGAAACGAATTGTGTTTGTGTAAGCCAAATACCCGAAATTAAGTCTTACCTCCTCAATTTGCACCATTATTATTTTCTCTGTTTGCTTCTTTTTCATTTAATTTCGTTGTGTGTACATTTCGCGGTATCGTAATTTATTTTCGAATAAATTACACATTCCGCACTGTCGGACTTTTAAGCCCTGCCGGGGAACGAAATGCGAATGTTTATTTGCGAATAGGCAAGCGATCGTAACTCAAACAGTGTTGAGAGAGAATATTGTGTGCGTATATTAGTTTAATGTGTCAGCGAAAATGTAGTTGTTGTTGTTTTTGAACTTTTTTTGTGTGTACAGTTTGAATAATTCGGTAGCTTAAATGAGCGCGCCAAATGACTCAAGCAAAAAAAAGAAGAGCAAAGTAAGCATCACATAATTTTCGGATGCATGTGTGTTAGCGAGCGATTGAGTTAGTGAGAGTGTTATATTTTGAATCGATTCATGAATTGTCGTCTTCTTTGGGTCAATTTGTTAATGCATAATCGCTAATTGATTGTGAAGTTCAACAAAATTGATTTATTTACACATATATTTACGATGTTTGTCTATTTTTAAGCAGTCGCAATGCGCGCTTAATCATCAAACCATTACATACAATTCAATGATGTTTACTTCCAGCGACCTTATCACCATCGACCAATGAAAGAAAACAAAATTATTATTATTTTTTTTTTGTATTTCTGACTCGGTTATGATGATCATCGTTTTGTTGAGTACTTGTGTATGGTTTCTTTTTCCTTCATTCAATCGATGGCAAGGTGGATCGCACTCAAAAAGAAAAACATCTTCAAGTGATAAACAGAAGCATTAGTTGAATGCATGAATGAATGATTACAAAAACACACAATTTCGAGTTGTTCACATTCCATATGTGAAGCAGTTGGCGTTGCTAGCTCCGACAGAGAAGAAGAAAACAAATTGATCGTTTCTTTTCGTATGTGTGTGTACGTGTGTATGCTAAATGGTTTGGTTTGAACCAAATTAAACCACGAAATTTATTACTAAGTCTCATACTTAGTCACACTACGCAGTAAAAATGAGATCGAGAGCGATTTTGTTTGTGTATTTTTTGCGTATACCGTTCGAGTTCATCAATTTCGAGAAAAAAAATACATCATTTTTGACTTTACATTTTAACTTTACGAATCGCTATCAACGAAAAAAAAAAATAGAGAAAAAAGATGGAGAAAACAAGACCAAATTTCGATGTGATACAATGCAAGACATTGAAATAAAAAGCAAACTGTAGATGAATCGCTTGAACATGCCGGTAATTGAATTGCAATTAGACGAAAGGGAAAAAGAAAATAAAACGAATAACAACCAAAAAAACACATCATTTTTAAAGTGGGCGAAAAATGAGTACAAAAAAAGGAAGCGCTTACTGAAATTACAAGCGCAAACATAAAATGCTATTTCTGTCTTCGTTGATGGACTAGAGATCATATTGTATTTGAAATTTTTTAAAAAATGATTCAATACTTATGAGAGACACAGAGAAAAAGAGATAAAAAGCGAAAAAAATTGAATTTTTTTAAAATACTTTTCTCATTTAGGTTTTTTCGTTTGTTCTCGACTTAGCCGTTGTCTCATTCGACATATCCCAACGTGAACATATATTATTACGTGCATCAACATTAACAAGTCTCAAAAATGTACGAAAAAGTGTACGAAATGCTCATTTTGCAACACATAGAGACACCGAAATCTGAGACTGAGAAGAAATCTAATCCTTTTAGTTTACAAATAAATGAATTTACACACATACACAATCGAAATTTCGTAAACCGAATGAATACGAGTACGAATATGCAATTCAATTTAATTTTGACAAAAGAATTTCCCGTCATTCTTCATCTGTTTTTTTTTGTTATCTTCGTGATTCTCTTCCTTATAGTTAGTTGATGTCATAATGTATAGTTGATGTCATGCAAAAAGGAAGCTGGCGAGGCAATCTGTCGCCAATAATGTTGCTGCTCACGAGTGGTTGGAATGTTTTTGTTTTCATTTGTCTCTGTGTGTGTGTCTGTGATGTGATGAAGATGAAATGAAATGCATTTGCCTGTACAAACAATCGATATTCGTGCGAATTGAGTTAAAAATGTAATAATTGAATTGAAATACCAACGCATAAACACATCATTTATGTGCGCGCCCAAATGCTCTAAGGTTCAATGTAAAACATATTATGATTGTTCATAATGATGTTTGAAAGTATCGTATGCTAGATCGTATATTCCATTTTCTTTTCTTCAATTTTATTTGTTTTGTTCGTTCACCAATTTGTTGCGTATGGAATTTTGTGTAATGCTGATTATAGTATTAAAGTTGATTTGTTTGATGTGCACGCGAAAAAATTGAGACGCCTTCTTCAGCCACCAACTACATCCAACATCGTCGGTCGCTGTGGTCGTGATCAACACCATCAAGACATACACACAATACTCTATATTATTTATTTACATAAAAAGTAATTATGCTCATGAATACAAAACATTGTCTACAATGATATATATGTATGATTGAAAATTATGATGGCAACAGCACACAGAACACAAGAGATGACGATGATTGCCATTTTGTTGAGTTTTATTCACGTTATTTGTTTTTTTTTTTGCTCGTAAAATCTACTTATTTACAGACAATACAAATAATTTAATGCCGTTTCACGACCAATGTGCACTCACTCACTCCACCAGACGCACAAGTGGATTCTGAAATGAGAATTAGCGCGGTCGCGTTCGCGCACGCATATGCTTCAATGAGCCAACGAAGCAACAGTTTGTTTGTCAAGTGCGTTTGTGTATTTTGCGGCATTTTTTCTTTTCTTTCCTCTCTTGGTTTGCATCAACAACAACGAATTGGCGACATGTTTTCCTGTTGGTACTCTTTTCCATTGCACATTCATTTCGTTGGCTTCCTTTAATTGTGTTGCTTATATGTAAGTGTTCGTAAGGAGCGTAGTTCAATGGATCAGATCAATTCAAATAATCGATACACGGTTATATGCTGCTGGTGTTATGGGTTACGGTAGCTGACTACTTACGCAAAAAAATGAATCATCATGAATGGTGACGAAATCGATGAATAAATCGTGCAAAATAATGACATTTTTTTCTTCTTCTTCGATTTTTTTTTTCATTTCGCCTTCTTCACTATCTCTCCCGCTCACATTCGTATGTTCATGACGGAGAATGTTTGCAAATGCAACAATATAATAAACACAGAATTCTTGGCAAAGCCGAGATGTCGCCAGAACTTTGTGGTTTCAATGGTGGCCGATTCAATTACGCACGCATCCATGTCACAGCGCAGTTTTGTTCATGTTTTGAAAAGCACTTTTATGTGCACATCTACATATATGTTTGAAATAAAAAAAAAAACGAAGCGGTCGTGAATGTGCCATATCCATAAATTTGCCAAGCTAATGCACGACGAAAAGCAAGCGTGAACAAAAGCAACAAACTGTCGATAAAATATTATAAAAATAAAGGCAAATAAAAGAAAAGAAAATGACATTTTATTCGTAAAGAAAAAAGAAAAACATAAGAATCATAATTTCGATCGTTGTCGAAGTGCTAAACATTTTCAAGTAAAATGTGCACGAAACATTTCACAATTTTACGCATAAATATAGTATGCATACACATTAAACACATTCTTGCATAGATCGAGCGTATGTATGATCGAGAGAGAGAGAGAGAGCGAGAGAGTAAGAAAGAATAATGAAAGAGAGGCCATGAATGAAAGAATGAGTGACGCGATGAGCAAGTTAAGATTGCTGCTGCCGTTGCTGACAAATGTCAGTGTGATTTATATCGTCTTTGCAATTAGTTTTCATTTGTTTTTTTCCCATTCTTTCGTTATTTTTCACCATTTTTTTCCTTCATTCGTCGCTCAATAAACTGACATACATTGTATATTATGAACATGCGTGTGAGTATGTGTGTGTGTTGTGAATTTTTCTGACGATTGTGCTCACAAGTAATTGCAGCGGCTATTCACAGCTCAGTGTGATTTTCCAACAGAAAAAAGTTTGCTTCTCTCGCATTTTTTTTTAATTATCGCTTTGATACTTTGTTTGGGTTTAAAATACACCAAAGTATATAAACATTTTTAGATGGTTTACCATTGATTTATTTTGGCTTCCGTTCTTCACGTGGAGACACAATTGCGGCTAATAAATTCAAAGCGAAAATGAAACGAACGACGAAAACACACACAAAAAAAAACTCCATCTCAATTTTCCAGAAATAGTTTTGCATTTTATTGCGAAAAATTTACTTTGTATTCATGGCGCACTTGAATTGAATTCCAAGGATTGATTGTGAAAATCTGCGCTGAAACGAATGAAGAAGAAATACCAAGCAGCACAATTATTATATCCCAGAACGCCATGGTTTTAGTGCCATTTTTATTGCGCAAAATTCCAACTCATAATAATAATTTTCTTTTAGATATTGATTTATTTTTGTATTCTCTTTATGGTTTCCAATACAGAATAAGAAAACCGAAGACGGAAAGATAGTTAACAGACATTAAAAGGTGAAACGAAACAAATCAATCGTTGAAGTGGTCGTTGTACAAACGTAACGTTTTGTTTGAATAATCGTTTCTCGATCGAAATTTGAAGAAGAAAAAAAAAACGAGCAAGAGAGAGAGACAGAAAAATCGCATTGATCTCTCTTGCATTAAAAAAGTGAGATTTGTAGATTTAAAAAAAATCCGACCAAAAAGGACTCACACAACAACAAAATGAACTCTTGGAAGCTGCTGCTATTACAACTATTAATCATTGGATTGATGACATCAGGTAAGACACGTATTGAATATCATTTAATCATGCCATTTATCATTACGACACGATGCCAAAAATTGAACGTTAATTTGAATACATATTTACAGAGTATTGCTCAGCGCTGCTGCCATCCACAGCATATTAAAATATCTTGCTGAGAATGCGTCGTCCATCGCATGCGAACGTACGTAGCAGTTTATACATCACAGCGAACAAGAATGAATCCATTGTTCTCTTCACGATTATGTGACTCAAAACATTCAAACGATTGAATAGAGAACAATGTATGTATTGTTGTTCGCTGTGATGTATAAACTGCTACGTACCTTCGCATGCGACGGACGACGCATTCTCAGCAAGATATTTAAATATGCTCTGGATGGCAGCAGCGCTGAGCAATACTCTGCATATTTATCGTGAGTGTATGTATCCTGTTGCCAAGTGTGCATATTGCCAATGAAAGTTCAAAAATGTGCGTGCGTTCTGACATAATCGCAAATTGAATGGAAGTTATGTGTCGTTAACCGGCATACGAGTGGAACGAGAGCAAATGCGCACATTGAAATAAAGCGACCAGAAAAAGAACGGCGTCAAGAGACCGAAAAATAAAACAACCACCGCCGAGTTCAAATATGTTCAAAGCGAAGACGAAACCATGCAGGCCAACTTTTGTTTGCCCATTAAAGATTAGCCGATAACAAAGTGTCAGTTGTTGCAAGTGACCCATAAAATGAACATATTGTACGTATGTATGTACGTATGTATTATAAAATCGCGTCATCAACATTGTTGATATTGATGGCGTGCACCGAATACCACGTAATCGTTTCAGGGTATACTCCCAGTTTACATTAATTAATTAATTTTGATTGTGTATTTTATGCATTTTTTTTTGCTGGCGTTTGGGGCGAATGTACTGTGAAAAGTGGGACACATAGCGAAATAAACGTGCCGATATCAAAAACCGTTTCAATGTTTGTTCAACGTTTTATTTTAAAGAGAAAAAACGAATGAGCAAGATTGGGCCACATTGTGGCCGAAAAGCGTTCAAGACAAAATCATGCCATATACATTTTATGAGCCGATTGTTTTGATTCATCTAACTGTGTTTGTTTTCTTTTGTTTATGCGCCCAATCGCGATGATATGTCGCCCGGAAATCCATTGTCTTTTCGGTGATGCGTGGCCTTGTATGCGCGCGTACTTGCAATTTTATTGAACACATTCGACATTTTTATTTTGTCACCGTATAGCACGTTCGATTCGCCCAAAAAAGTCATATTTATTATACTATTGTTTAGCAAACCGTATTTTAGTTTGGGGTCTCTAGCGATCTCTCCGTCGTACCAGAAAAAAAAGGTTGGCAATCATAGACAGCACGTCAAACAGGTCAAAAACAATTGATCGTTTAATTCTCTCGCTAAAATTTCGAATCACGTTTTTTTGTAATCGATTTAAACCGTTTTTGGTCTTTGGCCCACTAATTTGTAATAGTTTTGATACGGAAGCACAAAAAGAAACATTCATTAGATAAGAGCTACGTTACAACAGAAATTACTCTTATCACCGCGTCTATTTGCGTATTCATTTTTTTTTTTTGAAAATTATATTTAATCATATTCGAAACCCATGGCGACACACATACACATATACACTTTATTACGGTGATAAAGTGAGACACGGCAATGATATAAAAAAAGTGGCAGCAGAAAAGTACAAAACGTGGACTGTAAATTGTGTGTATATATCTTGCGTTGCCAAGGTGTACACTGTGTTGAAATAGCTAATAACACAAAACAATGATGTATAACCGCCAACCAAATAAAAAACACACCAGATTTCTACTTAACAAATGACAACAACATATATCACAATATTGTTATCGTCGATTTGTTGTCGCTGTTTTTCGCGTTGTCGGTTTATCGCATTCGACAACATGGCAAATTCAATTGTCAACGTATCATGTGCGGAAAATCGTAGCCAATTTGTTGTTTTCATCATTCGCAATGATATAATCGAATCGTAACATTAAACTAAATCGATGTTGGAAGGAATCAATTGCCAAAGATTTGGATCTGATGTGATATTTACCACGCACCATTCGGAAGTTCGAATGTCGTTTGTAAGAATATCTACGATTGAACGCTGTTTTTGTTGTAATAAAACGATTTGGAGACAAGGTGATTTGGCCACCGTAAAATTACCAAAAATCGAGATCTAATCTGTCTGATGAATAATCCGAAACCGGCGAATTGGGTCTCTTAACGTAGTGTTGGTTGTGGCTAAAGTTCGCGCGTGCACGTATAATTCAAATGAATTTGAAATGTCACCACACCCAAACATTCATTTTACTTTGCACATTTGACATATTGTGATAAACACGATTTTAACACACACACAAATTATTATTGATATTTGATTGGCAGAGACAAAATGGAAAAAAAAGAAAGAAAATAAAATATACGGTATCAAAGTTAAGACGAAGTCAATTTATTCAGTAGATATCCATTTATGTCGAATGGCGATTGATCATCGTCAAATGTACGTCATACTAAATTGATGTTATTGCCGCCACCAACCTATCTCGAAAAAAGACACAATATTCACCAAACCGTTAAACTAGCAATTCATGCATTTGAAATCAGGCAAAACTAACGAGCACCAGCCCAACTGGTCGTAAGAGATCAGTTGGAGTTTGTAAAAAAAAACCGCGGCAACGACAAAAGCAAAAAAATATATATGCTTTCTTTCGTCAATAGGTTATATTGATCACGGTCGAATGACAACAATTAATTAATTTTCCCATTGTGATATTTTTCATCTTGTTTACGAGCCCATAATTTGTATATGCATATTAATTTGATGAATGTAGAAATTTCAACGAATCGAAATAAACATAATGAAATGCTTTCTTCCGTTCTGTTGTTGTTGATGGTTGCTGATGTTGCTGTTGCTGGCGATGCTGAAGATTCTGATCATTTTACCTTTTATGCGTGTCCCATGCTGCTTTTGCAACATCTTTCATTTTATTTATGTGTGCTGTCATTCGATTCGACTACGCAACAACGATGTAGTAATACACACATACTCATATGCTCGCATGTTTGCCACAATATTAGTCGATGTGAATTGAATTTTCCTCTTTCGATGCTATTTTTGCTCCGTTCTGTCTTCTATCGTCTCGTTAGAGAAAAGAGTTTTACAGCAGATGTGGCTGTCTGAAGAAATTCCCATCGAAAGGGAAATAAAATGCACATGAGAATTCGCACCGAAATGGTCATGAATGAAACGAGATGGAAAAAGAAATCGGCAAATATGCCGTTTAATTAAAACCAATAGTAAATAAATAACAAAATCAAAAGAATCAATTTAAAAATTAAAAAAAAACAAGAACAACAACAAAACGGTACAGTGAATGCAATCGACCATCATGATAATTAATAAAGTAATAAGAATAAAATGTATGGATTAGCTTCATCCGATTGCGTGTATACGGTTGAAGAAATGAATACGATGGCATTATTGAAAAACAAAACAGAAGAAGCGCTCTTGATCTTCGGTATGTGTATGTTTACTTCGTATTATTATAAACAATAGATTATGAGCTGATTCCTGATATGCCTCTATCGACATAAATGTGTCCGGTGTTTCGATGCACGCCGATCCATTATCATCTCTAGCTGCGGTCGCATCTAACACTGTGTATAGAACGATGCTAAAGCTTGAATGTGACGACGGAGAGACCGAAAGAAAAATAAGATCCATCGACTAGAAAGAGATAAATCAGTTGTTCGAGACAAAAACAAGTTTATTTTACATGTGTTCTTCATTTTGTTTTTGATTTTTTGTGCGTTTTTTCTTGTCTTCTTGAAAGCGCAAGCTTACCAAGACCAGTGTCCAAAGCAGAGAGTCATTCTCTAACCAAGCCAAATCGTAATGGCACAAAACAACAAATTTACACACGTAGTACACGTTGAAATGATTACACAAAATGGAATGGCAACGAGGAAAAATGTATTGAACAACAACAAAACAGGCATTGACGGATTATTTTTGCCATATAAATATAGAGATAACGATATTAAAACGATTATTATGGCCAGTCTCTGTTCGTTGATGATGATCGAGAGCGTGATTTTGTATTAACAGCATCGCATGTATTCGTTGTTGTTTTTGAACGAATGAAAAAAAAATGATTAGCTGGATTACAGCAGCGCCAGAAAATGCATGCTACGGTCAAGGCAGTTAGCAGGCGAACGCTAAAAATGAGCGCTGATTTGTGCCCTGTGAAGTACTTCGATTTCTATTTTATCCACACATTTTTCCATAGACACTTCTCGATTTTCCATTCAAATCATATAAAAAGACACGAAATGCTATGCATTGAATATAAAAAGAATAAAGACAACAGCAGCAGCAGCTCCAACAACAGCAGCCACAAAAAACCGCAGCAACAAACGACACCAAGCAAATACACGATGGAAGAATAAGCGGAATAATGACACACCTTTATTATTTACTTCATTTATGTTTTACTCGTTTGTTCGCCAGTGTGTGCATATGAGCATGCTTTGTTTTTCTTCATTTTGGTGGTCGCGCTCTTTTATTTTTCCTTTATACGCTCGTGTTTTTTTATAATATTATTATTTTTTTTTTGTTTATTTTTTTCTATTTTTTTATAATTTTGTTTTCATTGCATTTTGCCATTACCATTTCCAATTCACTTCACTCTCAGTTCGTTTTTTTAACTCTCTTTCTCTCTCTCTCTGTGGCATGTTTGTTGTGGAGAAAAGCACCTGGGCCCGATAGTCCATCGCGCACATATGCATTCTATGCATAGCTATGAACACACGCAGTGCATTGCCTCACGTATATAAATCGCTCATTCGTTTGTTCGTTCCCTTTAACGAAACGCGATCACATGTATGCTGGAACTTATGCTTTTATTTATATTTTATGCATATGTACAACGGCCATTGCTTGCATGTGTCCCACACTAGTCCTGGTCACAAAACGTTTGCGACGTTAGATTTGGTTTTGTCAATCGGTCAATTTAAAACGGTCGATAGCAACAGTTATTTTTCAAACGAATTGCCCGCTTGATCAAATAAACATATTTCGTGTGACCCCTTTGTCAAAGTACAATTTAAAATTCCCCATCATACATTTTCTCGGGAAACTTTTTAAATGCAATTGAACCGTTTTTCAGCTCTTCAAATATACTTCACAATTTAAATCCAAGCTAATGGCACAAGCCCATTTAGCCGACATACCACAGATAGCAAATTTGATTATCGCGTGCACACATCATTCCATGCTAATTTATAATTTTTTTCACATGCGCTTCGAACCCTTTTGCTCCAAATGAATTACACTTGATAAGATGCAAATTAACGTAATGATCAATTTACGTGATTGCATAGCTTTTCCATAGATTCATTTTGTGGACATAACCGATCTGGATGAAAGTGTTTTACTTTCCTTTGGTACGTGCGCATGAGCGTGAAAGCGTATTTTCTAAAATGATTTTCAATTACAGAAATTTTCACCAAAATTGATCAATTTTTTTTATCTTCTTCGAATCGATTTTGTGTGTGTGGTTCAAAGTTGATGGTGTCTTGGCCTAGATGTGGTATCACTTTCATACTCAAGTGATTTTTCTATGTGACACCAATCTTAGCATTGATTTCCCGCATCAATTTCACTTTGTGGAACGCAACTTTGTCCAAAACAACAAGAAAGCCATACCATCAGGAATGTGCGCTGTGATTCATCTCTCTCGCTCACTCTCTCGTTTGACCGTGGTAAAAGGTCAATTAACCACTTACGTGTTTAACTCTCTTAATAATGTTAATAATAGTAATAATGATCTCGGCTTTATGTTATCTTATTAAATGACATTTATAACTGGAAAACGAGATATTCCATTATTATTGAGTCACACACGCGCGCGCGCGACATGACTCATGGGCAACAATGTGATAAGAGACAAATGTGTCTCCAAACGATGAAGAAAGAAGAGAAGCTTCCATGTTGTTAGACAATTAATATTGTTTGAGTGAATTTGAATATTGCATGTCGAGATAGAGAGAGAGAGGAGAGGGGAGAGAGAGAGAACACTAAAATTCTAAGGCTTACAAAATGCATCTAAAATGTGAAGCTATTCATCGTTTGATATTCTTTTTTATTATACATAAAATTGCAATATTTTCTTCCATTCGATGTGGAACACCGGAAAAGAATAAAGTCGGTTTGGTCGAGAGAAGAAACAAAAAATAACGGACGAAAAAATGGTATTAAAATGAGAAGGATATTAAAGCACGGATAGCGTTCGTGCCGTCCAATGCTAGGTCCAATGTGTTTCAATACGGGAATTCTGTTGTCTTTCGTTTGATAAATCGTATTTGACTTGTACGCTCATCGCACATTGAAAATGAATTCAAACGACCGATTCCGATTTGGGTGTGTCGAGTGAAAAAGAACAAAAATACGCGGACACGAAAGAAGGTTGCTCATGGAGTTCAGATGCAAATGCCAGATATATCGTTGCTGTACAAATCGCATCAAATCGGTGAAAACACACACAAAAAAGAAGAACTATTGTCTCGCATGGAAAACCGCTATCAATTAAAAGTGATTTTAGTCATTTATTTGAACATAAAACCGAATCTAATTCGAAATATATCCAATTTAATTACGGTCATTTTTGATAGAGTGAGTGCTTAATATGCGGCTCAAGAACTAACCATCCAATCTTGCTGAAAGTCATCAAAAGTAGTTATGAGCGAAATTCAATTTCAGTACGTTTTTTGTTCGCTTTGCATTTACCACGAATCATTTATCAGGGTTTGTCGATGTTTTTTTTTCTTCTTCTTTCGATTTGCCGGCACTTTTTTGTTCTCTAGCAAAAGACACACACACTCATTCAATATACCATCTGACTAAATCGATCTGAATGACGACGGCATTTGAAATGCTCGACGTAAAAAATGGTGGCAATCAAAAGTCGTGCCTTAACACCAATAATAGCGATTCTATGCAAAAAAAAAGTCCGCTGATTTTCAAATGGAGTCGATGAAAGGATAGTACTTCGTGGCCCAACAATGGCAAACCATTTGAAAATTCTTTTACATGGCGTATGAATTCCTCTCGTTTTTTTTTACTGCCACCGATAGAAAATCGTCTTTTAAATGTCATCTCTCTGAGCGAGCGCATTGTCTAAATTTTGAAATGAAAAGCAAATAACCATTTCATGTTTGTTGTGTAAATCGCGCACACTCGCACGGATTTCTTTAAATATTAGAATAATGAGCACACATCTAGCATGAAAATCTGATTTGACCGAACCGATCCAATCGCTTATTCGTAGTGTAAATGAACAGAAAAAAAAATTCAAAAGCGGCAACCAAAACGTTTATTCTTGTGCTGTCACTCACTCTCTCTCTCTCTCCTTCGTCTGTTTCTTGCCCTTTTCTGCATTTCACAATAATAATGAGGATAGAATTGAAGCCCATTTTCAAGTAAAAGCAATGCTACTTTGAATTAAATTTATTGTTATGCATTGCGGCGCGGTGAGCAACATGGCCATTGTATGTATGTGAAACATTCATTGATCGGTGTTTGATAAAACTCAGTGCGCTGCGAAACAAAATGAATGAATAAAGCTTCGCACTCAATATGTATATTGAATATAAACATTTTACTGATGATAGAGTGTAGCGGTTGTGTGAGTTTTCTGTCTAATTTGCACTTCATGTGTGCGATGTACTGCAGTCAACGCTCCATTTTGTGCCAGAGACGGAGAGAGAAAGAAAGAGAAAGAGAACAATCAGCAAATCAATTATATTAATTGAAAAACAAAAGAAACAAACTGTGTGCGCAGTACGTGCACAAAAGACAGAGAAACGGACACTACAATAGCTATTAGAATATAATTGAATATTTTTTTCTTTGTTTTTACTCCGTGATCAACGGACTGTTTTTCAAATATATAAAATCGGTGACCCAGATTTTTCGTTATAACATTGCCCAAAAGCTAAAGAATCAAGAAATGTGTAAATTTTGTTTTTGGTCAAGATTCGACGTAAATTAAGTGCCATTCTCCTCGGGTTTTTTTTCTCACTTTCGCCAATATAATTTGCCGTCCGGCCTGTGTGTGGCCAGCCGCCTAGAGTGATTGGCACTTTTGCTGAGGGCAGGCATGAGATAATAATCCATTTTTTTTATTTATTGAATATTGAATGAAATATGTGTTTATTTGCTGCCTATTTTGATGGAAACGATTAACAGCACGAAACTACTGAAAAATGTGCAAATTACAATAAACATGAAAATATTATTCGATTGAATTGTGATACTTTTGTAGAGCGATAATTTTCTGCCACATTTAGCAGTTACAAACAATGATAACATAATTCATAATAAATCAGTTTACATACTAATCGAATATAGTTAGAAAAGAAAAAGATGCAACAACGGCGAACAAAAAATTACGATTATTTTCTAATTGACAATATACACACTTTCGTCATAACATCGACAGAATGATGCGATTCTAATAATGAATTAGCTTATCGTTTATTTGTCATTTCCTTGTTATTTGATGACCTTTTCACCGAATAAAACTAGCTCAAATATGGTTCATGCATACAATCAACAATCTTGTTTCCCTTTTTGTGTAAATTCATACAATTCTTCCGCATAACAGAATAAATACTTATTATTCATTCGGAGCACACAATTATTTGTTTATTATTTTTGATTTTCTTTTTTAAATAACAACAAAAAGATATTTACTATATCATTTTTCACGTTTGCGTATTTCATTTGAATTTCCAAATTGTGGCGCTTCTTTGAAAATGCGGTCAAAAATCAAAATATTAACCGGATTTATGAGCTCGCCGACAACATTGTGTAAAAGGTTTATATTATTTTTGGTGATAAATCACACCAAGCATGCGATGTCTTTCTTAGCGCGACCGAAAGAATGAAAATATACGTATATCAAACCGAGTGCACATCAAAGGATTCAAAGCGAAATACACCGAAAATTTACTTGGAAGTAATGCTTGATGTATAAACGAGATGAATTTCAAAAATATATCACAAATATTTTTGTGATCCGGGGGTCTGAAGTGGATGAGGTGAATTAAAACGAAGTCGTAGGATTTGAACTCGACTTATGACGTACAGTAATTTTCACGATTTAAAGCTTAACGATACATCAAGCAAAATAGGCGGACAAAAATGCGTTTGCATAATCCATTCCGGCATTTGCGCATCTATGAACAGTTCAATCGAGATGAGAGAGAAAAAAACTGCGGAATTTCAAAAAGTATTTTTGTGATTTTGATTTATTAGAATTTTGTCGAAAAAAAGAAAATAATACGCAATGCATACCTGCGATTTTGAGTCAACGATGTACATAAATACATTTTCGGCATTTCATAATTTGAGACGGGAGACGCGCAAATAGGGCGTCTGAGCGTATGTGCAATCCTGATTGATGCGGGATATGTAAAGTGGAAATGTGACACTACAAACGGAATCAATCGTAAAGTATGTATGCGTGTTGTGACTTTGGTGTGACGTGTGCAGTTTCGACAGTATAATATGGTTAAAATTAAAAATATGTTGCCATTTCGTGAAATGTGTCACATGTTTGGATATAGTATACATATGCCCAAAAAACACACAGCAGAGATAAAGAGACCGCGTCATTTTCGACACAATCGAACAACACAAATTCATTTACAAACCGAACAATACACCATCGTTCTATTGAATCGGGCATTTCATTATGTACGTGGTTGGCAGAGTGTGCACGCACGCATTAGCGGGCGTATGTCCAAATAAAGAGACAGAGATCGAATTGCCTTCTACATTTCATGTTTACACAAGTGTCCAAAAGAATTCTATTTTTCGTTTGTGAAAATACTTGAGGCAGACACGACACCACCAAATAAATGGATATATATTTATATTTTTCTTTAATTAAACACATCGATGGATTCGTATGTAAAATATGTCTGTATAAAAATGATGATGAATTTTGCACCAGACATATCTTTATCATTCCATATTTGTTTTCGACTATCAAAACATGTAAATATCTAACTCAATTTCGATTGGACGAGTTAATTTTCAATGTTGAAGCGCCGAATATCAACGCACAATTTATTTTCACAGCTTGATGCGCGTAACTGTTGAATGTCGACACGAAATGACGTATCGCCGAATTTTTCGTTTGCAGTATGAGATAGAGCGCGGAATATGTTTATGCTTGCACACACACACATACACAGCATATCAATGATGATCCGAAAATCCACATTTTGGACACCATGTGTGCGGCATTTTTTTCATATTTCTATACTCTGCTTATATTTAGTGAAGGAATGTGCAAACGCGTGAATTAGAGAAGAAAAGGGGAATAGAATGGAAAAGTCGACATATGATTCACCAGGCGAACTCATAAACTGACATAATATTCAGGTCAAACTCTGAGAAAATCATTCTGCGCATGCACATAGCTATTGAGTAATCCATTATTATTCCGGGCAATGTGGATCATTCGATTTTTTCTTCGATCATCATTCAGCGAAAATTGGAGCATTCGCTTGATTCTATTCATGTAAATCGTTTAAACTTCCTTTTCACACATTCGTTATTAAACGATGTTGCGAAATGATGTGCTTTAATGGTAATGACGGTGTGATACACTCGGTGATAAACAAATTCATTCGCACCAAGTCCTGTTTTGCAAAAAGCGGAATATGGCCACTCTAAATTACAACTAAAAATGTAATTTAGATCGAAATTAATTCATATTATTATTAAGTTATGTCATGTTGAAAGAGAGCAATTTAAGCACCATGTCTCTCTGTGTGTACGTGAGTGTTTTTATTTTATCGGCTAATTGAATGGCAGCTCATCTTATGAATGGGATAATACAACACTGCGGGTGCTAATGATCGTAACGACTTATGGGCAACGGCTTCTTACGGCCATAAACGATTGTCGGTCACTTTTGCAGCCCACGGATTTCTTATCACTTATTTCACCATTTGATTTCAATTAATATTTATCGTTCGCATCAAAGAAACGTTCGCATAAAATTATTATGACGAAATTACTCAACGAACATAAAGAGCAGTTTCTTCGAACATAAAGTGAAGTCTCTTCGAAAGAATCGAATTTGTTGATGCATAATCAAATGGCTGTTTCGTGCAGAGTAACAACGATACACAGAGAGAGAGAGAGAGAGAGTATGTGTACGTGTATGCAAATCTTCTAATAAAAATAATTTGTGGACTTTCAAGTTTGTCAAACGAAACGACAAGCCGCGCCTTTCTGTATGAATTTTCAAATAAATAACTAAATGAAATTTAATTTAGAGAAAGAGAGCGAGCAGAGAGAGAGAGTGAGAAATAGATAGACAGAGAGTGAAGGGAGAGAAAACTGAAAATATTCTCGTGTGCGATAATCAGATTTGAAATGTTGCACGCACATTTTAACTGACTTGTCGACAAGAAACGCCCCACTAAATCACTGAACGAACCGCAACAATTTCATTCTCTATCGCATACTGCATTTGTACTTTTATTATTAGAATTTCAAACCAAAAAAATGAAATTCAGCACAGACGCTTACATTGAATGTTAATTTTGAACAAAAAAAAACAAACATATTGTATCGTCAAGCTTCGACTAGAACACATTGAACGTTTTTTTCTCTCTTTCAAATTCAACAGCAATATCGGTTCGAATTTTATTTCGATGGATTTCACTTGAAAAGTAAATTGATGAATTGATTGAAGCAATTCAAGCAAGATTTATTCCACAGAATGTGCTCACCGATCGGAGTCAAAATATACATTTGGAATTAGAAATCGATTAGAACAATGCAGTGTGATTGAGACGAAAGTGCGGAAGAAATTGACTTAAATGGCCGAGAATATAACCAAAGGAGCAAATTACAAACTATAACCATGATTATTGTTATTATTTGTGGTGCGTATGCGTATCGGGTAAAACATCGAAGTCGGTGAGTTTTGAATTGATCGTCGCATCGATGCAGATGTAGTTGTTAATAATCATATTCGACTCGTTTTATTTTCGTGTTTTCTTCAAACCGTCGATTTTTTCCTTCTTCTTCTATTTTCTTGAATGTCTTTCTTATAAATATGTTCAAATTTTTCAAGTGGATGTGATGGGTTTTCGGCATTGCGAGTGTTTCACACTCAAAAATTGGTACGTGTGCATATAGCGATCGTGCATATAGCGATCGCGCTACCACATTTGTCTCGGTGCGCAGTCATGTGTGCCATTTACATTGGGCCGGGGAAATTAATCGACAGAAAAAGAAATTCGTCAATTTTTTTTTCTTGGCGGTTCGTTTTTCTCCACTCTTTCGCGTCTAGTAAAATTCAGTAGTTTGATCATTTGAATGCTCAATTCAGTTGTTAATGAAGTTAAATGCTTGTTTTTTTTTTCAACGAAAAATGATAGACGCGCGCTTATAAAACCTAACCAACATCATAACACAATTACAAAGTGACGATGATTTTAAGATCACAAGAATGATTCCACAAAAAAAATTATTACGGTATTTAATTGGACGACAATGTAACAAGTGTAAAATGATGCGCATTTTGTGCATTTGGGGAGTGAGTTTTAAGCAATAAATTATAATTTTTCTCTTTTCACATGAATATTGTGAAATGGAACTGAGATATTTTCTGCTGTTGATTCTTGGAACTGACGCTCTGTCAAACGCTCAGTTGCGAGTGAAATTAGAATGGCGCCACCTCAGGTGAACTTGAACCATCTAACTGAAAATGCACTGCATCAACCGTCCACACACGCACTAATTTTCATGAAATTGCCTGATTTACATATACGCATCCATATACGGGGCACAAATGAACTTCCGACCAATTTCTTTCTCTTCTTTTTTACAAAATCTCACTCTTTGTGGAATTTTTTTGTTTGTGATCGTCCATACTGTATAAAATGCGTTAAAAATGGAAATTTCGATTGATAAAACACAAATGAAAATGATCATTCGCCCATTTTCACTACTGTGAATCACATTCATATACCAAAAAGAATATAAACAAAAGAAATAACGCAACATAATTACATATGCGCAATAAAACTGAATTCAGAATGAAAATAGTCAAATGATTAGATAGATGTTTTGGTTTTTGACCAATTTGATGTTAACTGCACTTTCATACATCTGTCAAGTATATGGATAGAAAAATGGTTGAAATTCTCTTGTCACATTTTATTTGTGTGTGACTACCGTTTGCGCTCCGTTCGCCCATTCAGTTACAATGTATATTTCAACATTTTGATTGTTTCCATTTATGGTTTGAATCGATTGAAAAGACACATTTTCTTAAAAGTGATTGTGACCAATTGTTTTATGATATTGTGTTTGAAAAATGATTGGAAAAAGAAATGTCAACATCGTTTGAATGAAATGCAAAGAATCGACAACAAACGAACACCATAATTTTCTTGTGTCTTTTTCAATGTCTTCAGCTGCAAAGCGGGACGATTCAATAGCGAAATTTACCATATTTCAAGTACACCGAATGGCATATATATGATGCAATTGAACAATGTGCAAACATTCATTTGCACAGTCCATATTATTGAAGATATTTTCTTTCCCTCAGTTCAATTCGTTCAACGTCATCACTATCTTTCGATGTGGAATGACTTTGACGAATAAACCGAATCAAATTTAAATAAACATGATTTTCAAACATGATTGAGTTCATGTTGTGTTCGACAAATAACCGATATTTCAAATGCGAGTGAAAATTTTTACTGTGCATTTTCGTTCATCAAAAGTGATGATGATGATTATTGTATTCAAATGAAGTATCTAAAAACAAGTGCAATTTTGAAAGCAACATGTGACCAATTCGACAGAAGCTTGTTAGTCGGTTCATAACACAAAAAAAAAGCGTTAAAATAGACGAAAGAGAAAAAAACCGAAATAAAAGCATCAATTTTATATGGTGGCAATCGACAAATGAACTATGAAAAGTTATAGAGACTTAATATATGCAATGTAAGCATTTTACTATTCATTGACCCGTGAATGAGCTGACTCGCGCGCGTACTCCTCTCTCTCTCTATCTTTATCGTTCGCTGTTTTTTTCTCTCGCTCACTGTTGCAGCTGACACATTTCTGTCTCTCTGGCTGCGAATCATTAAACAGCAGCATTGGCGGCAGCGGCAGACGCAACAACAACACTAAATGAAACATACACACAAAATTATAATTATGCAAGCACCGAATGCATCACGAATAGATTTAAATTAACGCTTAGTGAATGAACGTTTGTTTTTTTTTATGTGTATGTTTTGCTATATTTGTGATTTATACTTTCCATATTTCATTCACTTATGCAAGAATATTTGCGTTGCACAGTTGAACGTTCGCGGCAAATACAATTCTATTCGTTTTGTTGTTGTTGTTCCACGTACACGTTTCACTGACAATCTCATCGTATTAAAAATAAATAATTCCATGCTATTTGCGTAAAGCGTTGTTGCTTTTTTTATAAATGCGGACATTCATTGATATTAGCAGTGCGAAAATCAGTTAATAAATCAGCAAATGATGTGTGCGCGTCACTTAAAGCTCTAACTAGTTTTTTTTTGTTTTGTCTATTTCTGTCTCAATCTATGTAATCGGTGTGTCGTCTGTCTCTTTTCTCCCTGAATCAATTGTTCATTCATGCGATTTGAGCACATCATTTTCATGAGCATTGTAGACACGATTGGTGGCTGCTTAGCGAACGCACTCATTGTCTCTCAATTTTTGCCGTTTCAATTCGATTACTGATGTAGATACATCGGGTTAGTTCTGTTTTTTTTTTTATTCTCCTCTCATCGTCTTCATCTTACACTCTCGGTTACATTCATGCTCTGTGTTCGTTGTCGAGAGAACTGTCGCCGACGCTTCGCGTACAAATCGATTTTAGTCTGTATGTTTGTGTTTATAGTATAAAAAGACTATTCATTATTATTATTATGAATGTTTTTGTGAGATTCTATCTCACTGTTGCTGCCAAAATATTATCTTTTCGGAATTCGTTACACAATGTGCTGTGCCGCATGTGCTGTGTACGTGTGTGTGTATATGTGTAAATGTGAGGGTTTCATTGAATGCTCCATAAACTTGTCTGCGGGTCATACTGTCGACTTGTCTGCAACCAAGAAACTTGACGACGATTTTCTCTAGCTCTATGTATACACACTATTGATTCGTTTATTTATCCTACACACGTTATCTGGCACAGATATTCAACATTGACAAACGAAACACCAAATCGGCATCGAATCGTCGACACAACGCGGTTGAGTGAACCAGCGTTTTACAATGTTTACATCGATGATTAAATGAATGGATGGCGCCCTTGATACGCGATAGGATTTGGCCTAAAAAACATCAACCAATACATACAAATAAAGTCAAACAATAACAACACATACCATCATCAACCGAAATCATGCTTCTTTTCATTGAATTTGTTTGCATCGTCATCTTGTGCTGGCTGAACTTCCCAGAACATTCAACACATTTATACGAAAATCAGTGTGCATAGCCGAAAAGTGCCTGCTTTGTGTATGTGTGTGTATGTATCTTGACGAATAGTCATCGAGAACCCTCTCTCGTTTGTAAACGATTTGGTTCGGTTTGTTGTTGCTGCTGTTTTTTTTTGCAAAAGAAAGCCGGAAGAGATCAAGAATAAAATGGTACATCATACGACATCAAGCAACGAGCAAATGAGAAGTGACACAATTGATTGCAAACAATAAAGTATGAAGAGGGATTAAATTTATGAATCAGAATTATTATTGCAAAGTAAAAAAAAAATCGTTTCCACTCTGAAAAACTTTAAAAAGTCATAAAAGTCACTCGATGCGATTTGTGTTAGCAGCATCGAAAATTTGACAACGACGGAAATATCAACAGTACACATTTGCTGGATTATTTTCGTAAATATTGTGACATTGAAGTAAGCGAATGCGAAAGGCTTACTCATGAGCCACGGTAGCCGGTTGATTTAATCATAATAAATGCATCTATGTTGCACCCACACACAAATGTATGAATTCTACATTTTATATTGATTTAATAAGTGCTTGGCTTGCTTATTAACGGCGACTCAATTTTTTGCATTCACTAGTTGGTTTTTTTCTTCTTCACTCTAGTTTGTTATGATTTGCATGAACATATTGAAGAAGTAAGCAGAAAAAAGTCTGTGAATTTATATTGAAATGGAATTTTGAAAGAATTTGTGAGCGCATGAGAATTTATTCTCGTTTCGGTCGTTATTATAGTTTAGCTTGGACAATTTGGAGCGCGATTTCGCTGTTGTTGTTCTTTTCTCGCTCGTTAAATATGCTTCGATTGGAATTTACGATATCTCATGTACATTGAAAATCACCATTATATGCTGCAACAAGCAGCAAAATTATCTTCAAGCACAACGAATCTTTTTTGCTTACTCCTTCGAAATGTATGATGCCATTAGTTTTGGCATGATTTCTCTCTGTCTCTATCGTTTTCACTCGAAATTTTCCGGTTAGGTTTATTTTGAGGAAGCGCATCATCACATTTTCGTTCTCGTTGCCACAATGAGAATAATATACCGCAGGTGATATACAATTGCGTCGTTTGTTTGTGAGTGTATATGTGTCGCATTTACTCATTTCGCTTCTTTACACAAATACACACACACACAGGTTGCTCCGGGTGCATCCGGAAATAATTGGATTGTGTGTTTTGGTTTTTGATGCACAACTTTCTTTCCATCTCTCTCTCTCTCTCTCTCTCTTTCTGTCTCTGTATATTTCCTTCACATTTAGCCGGCTTTAGCACAAAATATTTCCGGCATCAAACCATATAACAGATGATGGCATTTATCAGATGGTTTATTTGTTTCGGTAAAACATAAATTGAAGATTATTTTGAACATTTCTACCTCTCATGTTCGTTCTCTTTAAATATCAAATTCATGAGAAAGTAATTTTGGCGCATTTTTTACGTCGCGGATTTGCGTTTCATTTTTCGAGAACTTCATCAAAACCATTAAGTGCATGGGTTTTTTTTCTCCGTCGATGGCGATAAGTGGCTTGCACTTTGGCCCGTCAGCACGAACAGTAAACAATAAATCGCGCAATTTGCACAAAGCATTGTACATAAGTATGGCCGTTTTGTCATTTGCATACACAAAAAATTTTTGCTACACATTGTGAAATCTATCGCGACAATGAAACACAAAAACTAAAGTGACATTTTTCGCTCTCCATGAACGACTTTACATTTTTTTTCTTGTATGGATTTCGACGACAATAGGAATTTTGTATGCCAATGAACAAAACGATTTTTTTTTATTAAGGAATTATGTATCATGCTGAGTGAGCGAGAATTGCTCGCGTAAGGCGAGCAAGCGCATAAAAATGGACATTAGTTCATAAAAAGTAAGTTCATAAAGCATACTTTATCGAAAATATGCAAATCAAATAAGAATTAGTGCTCATGAAGTCACATTTTTTCTTAGCTGAAAATACACTTAGAAGTTGCAGCCATTTCAAAATGTTGCCTTTTTTAATGGATCTCGTCATTCTCGAGTTTTACAGTGTTGACTGGTGAAATAAATTCAATTATTTGCTCTGTATGAGTGAGCTGGTATTGTAATTCAAGCACGAGTAGTGTCATTCGAGGAGATTTTTTTATTTGGCATTTTGTATCGTGTTCAATTTTTAATGCATATCACATTTTTGCTAATGCAACGAGAAAAAAAAGATATATGAACCGTTGGGTAAATGGCAAACGAGCATGAGATAGAGGCGGGTGTGTGAGCGAATTCGATGCAACAATAAACGATTGAAAAACAGTTAACAAAGTAGAAAATTTTGTTGGTTATGGACAAATTTTTGTCCCCATCGTTTTGTTAGACGTCGCATACACATTGCAATTCACAAAAGAGATAAAATTTCGTGCATCTGCCCTTGAATCAAGCAGAGCAAACCATTTAGCAACTGCAATTCGCACGTACGTTTTTCGCATTGATTTCATTGTGTCGATGTATACGTTTGGGCTCGTTTCCATGCATCATCATCATCATATGCACGTAGTGCACGTCGTGTCGATTTGTGTGTGTGTGTGTTGGAATCTATTTACAGAAAATAACATTAACGCAATTCGGTCCACAACGGTGTCTAATTTTCCTTTAATAGTCCATGTTTACCGTTTGCTTTGTCCGGTTTGGAATGCGCCCCGATTCACAATATCCAGCCGTGCACAATACTTTTTTTGTTCTTCAGTTTCGTTTGCTTCTTGTTTGCTCCTTTCTGTTCCTCTTCTTATTTTTTCCAAAAATTTATCAGCAAAATAGAATCAAAGAATCAATTCTTCAAGTTGCACAAAAACCCATAAAACATTCGTTCAATTGGGAATGCGGTGATTTGAATTTCGAGAATGCGAAAGAAGAAAAAAAACCTGTGTATGCGTGTTCGTGTGCGTGTGTGTAGGTTTAAAAACAAATGATCGATGTGTCTAAAACCAATGATCACCTCTCTATTCGATGTGATTTTGTGAGCATTGTTTGAATGAATCGAGTGCTCGGTTCATCTGGGTTTGGACAATTTGCTGCTGAATTGTCGAAAATTCTTGTATATCCTGTGCGCTATGTATAGACATCAAATTTCCATTATATTGCAAAACATATTGGTTATTTTTCAGCTTTGTTATTTGCAAATGCTATTGTTGCCGAGAGCCAATTTTCAATGCGGATTTCGATTCATTGTTAAAAATGTATGCACATATTTTTCACCTTTATTCTCTCTCCCTCTAAATTTCTCTGTTTGAGCACGGCCATTTAGTCATTTTCAATTCAATTTGGTCGGTCGAAATAGATAAATCGAATATTTCGACTTGATTTTAAATAAAAATGTCCGATTTGATGGTTTGTTGTATTGAGAGATGAACAATGCACACCAAGGGTTCGATTTTGATGTATGGCAATCGGTCGAAACAGCGTACGCCTTCTAATAAAACATAAAAAAAACCAATCTCAAGATGAACAAATCCAAAATCGAGTGGATAGTTCTCTAGAATTAATTCATCGACGCATCCTCACACCAAAAAAAAAACACACAATGTAAATAAGCCAACCGACTGATCGGACAGAGAAGTGCCGATTCGATAGACAGAAAGAGAGGACGATCGAAAGACAGAAAGAGAGAATGAATAATAGTATTATTTAGAAATAAGCCCACCTAATCGATGTAATTTCATCTTTCTCAGAAATTCTGTCTACGTTTTAACTCCTCTTCTCTCGAAATGCATGCGATTGCATTGTGTGAGTTTCTCGTCTTACGTTTTTTTTTTTTTTTTGTGATTTCTGTTTTTGTCTCTCTTCTATGTTCACTCTTTGTTTAAAGTCGTTTGGTTTTTTTTTCACTCTACCATGCATACCTTTGGTCTCATCGGTTATTTTATACATGTTTTTATATATTTTTTTGTATATGTGCATTATTTTTTTTCTATCTTCGATGTTGGCTTCAGTTTCGGTGGTATCGTTTCGTTGTCGCCGTCGATTCCTTTACATTTTTTTTTCCACTTTGTTCTGTTTCTCATTTTCAAATCGAAAACAAAAAAATAATAATAATACACAAATCTATTGTGGAAACAGTGGTACAAGAAAAAAAGAGCGTATCTCAGCTGGTTTCATGTGAAGGATGCGAGTGTGTATGCGCAAAGAGTGATAGAAAGAGAGTAAGGTTCGGTAAAAATGCGCCTCGCTTGTCCCGTTGCAAGTTGATACACAAAAGTAATTTTCAGTCACGTTACAGCACATACGCACATTGTATTTGAAACCGTACCTTTTAATCGACATTGTATACCGTTTACGGGTTTTGTTTTTATTCTTACCTGAGTCAGAGAGGTAAAACAGCCTCGTTCGATCAAGAACAAGGCGATTCTCAATTGAGTGCCACAAATCGATGGGAGAGAGAATAGATTCTCTGTGAAGTATTTCAATAAATTTCGATTTATTTGAAGTCAAGAGTGTCTTGCAGCACACACATTTGAACACAAATACTCCCTGTGTCGACAATCACAACCAATTTTGCTCTGATACACAATTTTCCGCTTAAAAATTGAGTGACTTCGTTTTTCTCGATACGCACATTAAAAATTCATAGAGAGAATAATTGGTCGACGGTCAGAGGTCCATTCGAGTTTGATTTTGTGTGAGTGTGTCTCATTTTCTGTTCACATTCATCTATTATATTATCATTGACTCCTGCATTCACCGTTTCTTGACCATTTTCCTCGCGCAATTTGACGTTTTTCGATTTATCATTCATTCACATTTACTTAAAACGAAACAAAAAAAAACAAAAAAACAATGACGGCATTTCTAAAAACTGTTTTTTTTTTTAACATCCATGTGAGCGCTGCTTACAGAAATAATGAACGCCGATACTTCTTCACACGTATAGTGTGTATTCACACTTGAACAGCAGTTGGGATGATGCAAAGTGCATCTCTCGATTTTTATATGTTGTTAAATAAACTGAAGAATGAAACCACAAGACCTCCGTTTATGAATCGTTCGAAAGTTGCTATTGTCATGGGTTTTAATGTGTATGTGTGAATACACTTGTTAGATTTTTGTTTCCAAGCTGCTTCGGTCAATGTGTTGTTGTTTTTTTTTTTTAATTTTTTCCTTAATATAATTTCTATGTTCCATAGAATGCGATATACCGCAAAGCGATTAAAAATAAAACGCGCGTTTTAATGGGGAACTCAGAAATGATCAAGGAAATTGAAAATAACAACAGCAACAAAAAATGCCCAAATAGAAATCACAATCATATTATCGATGAGCACCTGTTTTAGTAATGGCCCTAACTGCGTGTTCGTTTCGTGCATTATTTTACGGGTCGATAAATGCTATAAAATTTCATTTCACATGTGCTATTACAACGATCCAGTTTGAAATTTTCATATTTTTAACCCACACAGAAGCCGAATAACGAAAACTGAATGAGAACAGAAAAAGAAAACTAAATAATAATTTATAATAAAACACAAAATGAGAGAGAAAAACCACGCTACAAACAATTTTGAAAATGGTCTGCCATTTGCTTCTATAGTTGGAAAATAGTTGTGCATCGCAGAAAACAAGAGATCGCCTAACAAGCTGCCAAAGTATAACGACCAAGTCATTCAATCTTCACACGTTTTAAATAAAATCGCTAAACTCATTTTGAATCGAAAAAAAAAACAGGAGTCAACATGTAAAAAAAAAAAAAAACATTCCGTTCGATTCTATTTGTGTTGCCGTTGCAAATTAGATAGTTTATTATTTGAAGAAAAACGATGTCAAGCGCTCATATTTTTTAAATGATACGGTCGAATGAAAATGACAGGCCATGGAATGCTGAACAACCGACCGAGAGACGTGGAAACAAAAAGTCCAGTTAAAAATTTATGTGCTCCTTTTATACGGAGTGTATGTTGGCAAATAAAATAATTTAATTTGCATTCAAAGTCGTAAGCTCAGTCATTTTGGTCTATTGCGTTCGCGCCGCGCGCGTTCACAACATAAAGAAAAATTCATTGCAACCAAGAGTAGTTTGCAAACACAAAACCACAAATTATGGCCTTTTCTCGGCTCTCTATTTGCTCATTGAAAAATATAATATATTAAACATGTAAAATGGCACATAAAATAATGGAAATTGGAGTGTTTACAGCTTGAGAATTATATATTTTATTTTTTGTCGTTGATGGGTTCGCAATTGATGTGCAACGTTTGTTCAAGCGACGACAACAACACATTTACGATGTACGACCACAAAATGTGTCATCATTGGGCACGATCCGATAATATAGTTACCGAACGAAAGAAAATAAATCAACCACATTGAAGGGAATAATAATAATCTATCGCCTGGTCACAGCGTCGATAACTGAAATGAAACAAAAACAAAAACGAAATCCAAAAAAAAAGAACGAAAACGAGACCGAGTGAAAAAGAAGCGATTTTAAAAAGCCACAAAATGAGTTAGATATACTTATTAAATGCGCTTGTGCTTGCGCTGTGCAGCACAATTAATGGTTTCATGTACTTTGAAACAATACGATGCGAGACAGAGAATTAACCTTATTCGATTAATCGTCGTAGAATACACATTTGGGTGCATTTAATGATGCAGAACACACCGAGCATTAGCACAACACAGCGAAAGTATCCGCAACAATATAACAATAATCAACAACAACAACAACGGCAGTAATTACAAAATCGTTTGTTCATTGATTACGCAATTTGTGGGTGAGAAATGGTTAATTGGCTATAACACGACATAGTTTATTCACAAACACACATTGTATTATGCTCTAGAGCTTGTTGTTGGCTCTCTCTCTCTCTCTCTCTCTAGTTTTTTGCGGGTGCGCGTACATAAGTCACAAATGACCTGAACCAAATTCTCATACGCAATTTGCTTTGTGGCAGCACTTTGAACTGCATCGAGTTCACCGTGGTGCATTCATTTGGGTTTGGTCGACACACACAAAAACTACCAAATTAAATCATCTTTTTCTCAATTGGTTGCCAAGTTTTCGACGGAGCGATCGAATTATCCAAATTTAAGCCATCGAAATGAAACAATTCGCTACTCGTCGTAGTAGCCACCAAATCTATCGTGTTGGAATTCAATTTGTTTAAAATTCATTGCGGTTCGGTCACACGATGCATCGTTTATTGTACAATTTATTGTGTGTGCGCACGCTCTTCCAATTCTCTCTATCTTTGTCTCGACTCTTGACGGCCGCCGGTTCAGCTATCACTCTGGCTGGCTTAGCTGTAGATCTAAATCGATGGATTCTTTTTGATAAAGAACAATAAAAATAATTATTATTCGTGTTAAACAAATAGAGTGTAAGATGAACGTCTTTAGTTTTCAACTCTACTCTGTAATATTCATTTAAAGTTATCATTTGTGTGTGTGGAAGTTTATTAGTAAAATGAAAATGGTTGTTACTTGTATGTTTTTAGTGTGTGTTTGATGCGCTCTTGGCCTTTTACGGTTTCATTCCTTCATTACTTAAGTTTTAATAACAAGAATTAGTTGCGAGAATAAAGAGAGAAATGACGGGAAAAACGAAGAAAAAAATAAGCATTAAACGCGTACACGCATGCAACATACACGCTTCTCTATCTCTGTCTCATATTTCACTGTGAAGAGCCAGAAGAGATAATGAATAGAAAAAGAAAATTGAGCGCAAATGAACATTGAATCTAGAATGCAATCGAAGTTGCGTACCGAGTTCTATTCCAAAGAGGAACGATATGACTGCATTCTTATGACTCTTCAACGAGAGAAAAAGATAGAAAATGTTATATTTGAGGGAGAACGAGAGATAGAGTGAGTGAAATGCGGCATCGTCCACTTTTCAGATGGATTTTTCTTTTTCGTTCGTCTGCGATGGTGTTGTTAGAGAGAATCTCAAGATCGCTTTTGTTACAATACTGATTCTCTTGAAAATCCTCGAAACATATACGAATGTGAAATGTGGTTTTTTTTCACATCAGCCCGACCGGCAAAGAAGATTCACGTTCGTGATTTACTTTCAAAATGAACTAGAAGAAGAACTGAAGAAAAAGGCCGGAGATAAAAAGGCATTCCAAAAATTCAATCCATATTCTAAAGAATTTCACAAGAGAAAAATATTTACTCAATTTATTCGAATCATGCGAATGAAATTGACAACAACGATGACGACACACGATATCGTTACAATGAGAGTGAACGTAATGCGTACATACACATTTATTGCACCAAATAGCGAATAAATGTGATGTATTGTAATGAAATATTCATTATTAATTGGCAACCAAGCATATACGCACGCAAAAATTTAAAACAACAACACATTCCACTATTTTATACATGCAGAGTTTAATTTTAAATTCATACTGTGTGTGTGTCCGTTCATTCGTTCAATCAATGACATAATGAACACGCGCTTACTACACTACATAAATCGATCGAACAACACCACTGACATCGTTAGATTTTATGAAGATGAGAAGTGCACATGTTTTCCATTTTCCATAATTATGTATTAAATGTATATGGGTTCTGTCATATTCAATTTGCATTTTGGTTAAGCGAGAGTAGGAAACAAACGAAAGAAAAAGAAACAGATTGAGACGAGGAGAGAGAGAGAGAGATAGAGAGAAAGCGGGGCCAAGGAGGAGATAGTGCGGATGTTTGCCTCTTATCGTGTCGGCATATGCAATTTGGCTGGCGAACACACGCATACGCCATTGCCACGGTTCTTGTGGTTGTCAAGCGGCACAAAATCAATTCAAATAATACTTGAAAACTTGTTGCTATCTGAGAGAGCCAGCCGACAATTTTAAAAATAAAAATAATTCTCAAGTGGAAATAAAATAACATTGGCGCACAGCATCGCCGGAGCAAGAGAGCTGAAATTAACTCTTTTTTTTGTAATTATAAGTCGAATTTTATTTTGTATACGTATGCGTACCATAGCATTAAATCTCAATCAGTCCGTCATCTAATCGATGCTTATTTTGATTCGACGGTGTCTTAATACTTTGATGGATTTATTATGACGTATGACAGACGCCCGAAATTTAACATCAACGCAATTTGACCTCAACACAAAATGTTGTTACCATTTGTAGTTACTTTAATCGTATTTGGTAGTCGAAATTAAACAAAACTATCTGGTTATAAAATCAAAACAAAAAAAGAACTATCTGGTTGTCAAAGTCAATTTGCGTCTACTTAAACAAAAATTAATTCGAAGAAAAAAAAACTCGTCTGCGATTCAAAGAGCATTTTTGGTGTGCGAAGCACTTAAGTATTGATTTTTGCACCTAGTTTGACCATTAAACTGACAATCACTTTGGTCTATTTGAGAAAATTGCTCCTCTCACCGTGTCTAGTTCGCTCTGTCAATTTTGCGTTCTCACCCACTTGAAAATTGAAAATAGAAACGTTCCAACATGGGAACAGCTGTTTCAAGTGTTTGACCTGGTATGTTATTTTTTTTTCTATTGGGGTTTTGTTTGTGCACGGTATACAGATAGACAAAGTGGTTGATCATTATATGGCGTCTGAATTTGAACAATATATCGCACAAGTGATCCGCAGCAAATTTATGCAATGCGCATTTTCGATCATTTTCAAAGCATTTCGAGTTTGTTTATATTTTTTTTTGTTTTCACCGAAATACTCCGATTCCGAGAATGGTCTTTCTTTTCTTTCACTCTCAACTATATAAACATTGTATACATTGTGAATTGAGGGCGCGCAACGTACCTGTAAAAGGAACAACATAATAAATGCGTTTGAAAAAACAAACGCACCGATTGCAATACACACCTATGCATTTCATGTGTACAAGTAGAAAAATAGACCGTTTCCCATTTTATTTGGTTAGGCAATACAAGCAAAAGCGGAAATTATCCATAAAACACCAAACAAGCACCGGAGGCAAGCATGCATGGTAACAAAAACAAAAGCAACAACAACAGAGAAACAAAAAAACTTAACGTTGTTTTGGTCACATACAATGGACAAAACATTTGTCGATGTTATTCTAGAAACGGTGACAATTGATGAACGAAATTTTCAAAATGGTTTTGATAAATCGAATGCATTCTGAATGGGAAACAGTCGTGTGTATTTTATCACACACACATGCACCAGGCGAAATCAGGAAACTTGTGCATTTTTCTGGTCGTTGCAAGTACGAAATGATTTATAATAATGAATAACGGACAGCATGTGCATATTTACGATCAACTTCCTTTGGATTTTTTTTATGATCACACACCCACATATACCAAATCACAATTGTGATTATAAAAAAAGTCAAAGGAACAGTATGTTTCGTGACATCGAATCCTCTAAGGCCAGAGTGAATGTGTGCATATGGTGAAATAATTGTTGTTGTAAACAATGCGCAAACACATACACAAAGTGAGCAGCCGTAAAACTCCAAAGTGGTAGAGAGAAAGCATGATTATGGCCTGCACAATGTGTACATATTAATTTTTATCCCTTGAAATGGAAACAGGTAGATTTTATTTGAAGTGGATGTGTTTGGGTGCTTTTCGCTTACAGCTGTATTTGAGTTTTTTTATTTTAGTGTGTGTTTTTTTATGTATGCGCGACAAGCCAAAAAAAAATGCCTGGGATCATTTGAGAATAAAAAAAAGGTAGATTAAAATGTGCCGATTAAGCGCATAAACTCAAATTCGAGCCATATTCACATAATTCATATGTGTCCTGACGTGTGTGTGCATGCATGCAACAACACACACACACACGGCAATAAGTGCTCAAAATCGGCATTCGTTGTACCTTTTGTTGCATTTCACCTATTAAAGACGAGAAAAGAAATAAATATTTGTTGTGTTCACCCAATTTTTGATTGTGTGTTCACACCATGGTTCGTTTGTTGTCGATTTTGTCATATGATTTTTTTCACTCTCAATGATTTATGAAATGTATGCAAATCGAAGTGAAAAATGTGCGCACACCATGCCTTCTTCTCTCCCTTCTAACATTCCCAATTGTCATATATACCTCTTAAAACGACTTGAAATGATCTATTGACAAAAGATAAATATTTTTGGATTGCATCTTGACTTCCTCCATAGAATAATATGAATGAGATTGCTGTTCTCTTCTGCGAGAACTCAATAAAAGAGAGAAAGATCGAGAGAAATAGAGGGAAACGAAAAGAAGATCGCTATAGATATTCGAATAAAATCAGCTGTTCGGGATTTATATTGAAGCTCAAACAGAGAACATCCGTGCTATTGCTATAGATAATTCATGATCAATGCAAACTGTATGCTCTGCTTTAAGGAAACAATGAAACATTCATCGTAGTCAATATTAAAAAAGATAAGATACGTCTATGTTGTCGGGCACAAAATCTGGTACGCCATTTGTGTACCTGTGAAAAAGATTCCGATATCTGTGCCCTTTTCAAGCGAATAGAAATGCTGTAAATAGAAAGAATAAGAATAAGAATCGGTGGGCGACGCCAAGATGAGGTACAATTATCTAAACGTTGCGACGAATCTCTGATTCATTGAAGCGCTCAAAACAATGGCTCGCACATATCAAGAGTAAAAAAAAAACGTTTCAAACTACCATTTTTACCATAATGTTTTTCTTGAAAAATTCATTTCATCACTCGAAAATCTTATACGAAAGCCAAACAAGTCCCGAAAACATTTGTTTCCTCGTCAAATTACACAAATAAACTAGACACTAGTTGCATTTGTTTGTTTGTTTGATAGGTCGTGCGCGAGCGTGCTTGTTTGTTTCTTTGTTCTATGATTTTGTTGAATGTTTTTGGTAAATATGTATCTTGTTTGCTGGTAATAGAGCCAGCTAGAAAAGCCATAAAACAATACAACATTTTCTTCTACACAGAAAAAACAACAACAAGAACTCATAAAAATGAGCAACACATCACAAGAACATAAAATGAGCTCGTTTTTTTATCAAGTAAAAATTCATGATAAAAGTTCACACCATCTTCTCGCGCCAACACACAACAACGGTCACTGAATTGCTTTTGTGTAATCGTCCAAAAAAAAAAACCCATATATTATCTGTCCAATAAACAACATCTTAATGTTTCTTCATTTTCTGTTTCTCATCACTTTCGGTCGGTGTGTTTAACATGTCCACAACAAAACATAAGAAAAGTGCTCAAATTTAGATAAACATTTGATTAGATTTGTGCTACAACACCTGCAATTTTCTGAATTGAATTCCGGTTGCACTGATGTATTTGGCAATTGAAAAGAATGCCAAACGATAACAACAACGACTTAATTGCCGTGAAAATGTCTCTTTTTTCTTCTTTATCCGCCGCCGCCGCCGCCGAATCGAGATAATGGTAATGTAATAGTGTGAATATTCTCGGAATGTAATTTTGAACGAATATTACTTTTCAGAAACGACCACATTCATATTACACACACACACACACGACCGCACTGTGACAGTTCAAAAGAGCACGCGGCACGTTTAATGAATACATAGATTTCATTTAAATCATAATTTTATTGCATGCGCTCTGCACAGCAGTAATTGGTTTCTGATAAGCGTGAAAACAACGACGACACTGAAAACGAAATGCGCAAACAAATAGATAGAGCAGAAAAGAGAACGGACAAGAGATAGATATTTATAGAGAGAGATAGCAAGAAAGTGAGAGACAGAATCAATAAAAAATGCGTGTGTATCAATGCAGCCAAGTAGTAGAAGTGTGTCTAAAAAGCGAACGCATGTCAATAAAATAAAAATAAAACCACATACAGAAACTCTTCATTATCTTTCGGTATCGCATATGTTTTACCATATTCCTATATACATAAATTACGTGTGTGTGTGTGTATCTTTTTTTCGGCGCGATTCAATCAGTTCACATTGAACCACAGATTTTCGGATTTTTCATCACGAACCATGTTTTTTTTTGTGGATTTTCTTTTTCGTGTTTTTTTATCGTTATTTTATGTCATGCACAATACAAAAATGCGTCTTGTTTTTTCACCGGTTTATTTCTCAATTTCATATCAAATACAGATTTGTTTATTTGGTACGTGTCATAGTCTCATTGTAATAGTTTATTGCCACACAGGCACACACATCGGCAATAAACTGACAACGACGACGAAGATGAATAAACACAACGAACCCGTTTCAAGGAAATGCGAGACAGTGAAGAGAAAAAAAAAGAATCAAAACATTGTTAATTCATTGAATGTGTATAATTTCATTTGACGACATGATGAAGATTGCCCGAACAAATCTCAATGCCATTTTCAATTTAATGCATAAAGCAGAAAAAAACCAAGAATAAAAGAATTAGAAAATGCACGCATGCTGGAGCTGGACAGTAAGTTGTAAGTCTATTGAATTCTGTGGCCTCTCTATTTCTTTGATGAAAATAAAAACTACGAAATGTTCAATGTGATTTGACTCTTTTCTCTTGCTGTCTCACGCTTACAAAAATCTAATAAAATGTTAACGGAGTTTCAGCAATTCGTTTGGAATGCACATGTGTGTGAGTGTGTGCATGCGTTTTCATCTTTTGTTGTGCCAACTCATTCTCGCATTGTTCGAATTGAATTTCCGATAAACATTTTTTTATTGCAATGCCAGTACTAAATGGTGGTTCAAACTCTGTTGGAGTCTAACTAAACGAAGTAGTGGTAATGGACAGAATGAAGAAACAAAATCAAAGCGACAAAAGAGCGTTTATGATGGCGATTAAAGTCATCGATAATGTCCATTATATTATTACATGATATTTAATGAGATGGGAAACAAGCAACAATCAACGAATGCACCAGTCTCGTACACATTTACACAATAAATTGACAACATGACATACAATGAATCGAATGACGCACTCATTTGCATATCACATTTTCTACTTTTACCGAAATTCATTCCGACATTTGGTTTCATTTCAATGCAAGATTTCCACCGTTGACCGGTGATCTCAAGTCGATAGGCAGCCTAGTCGTTCTTATCGCAACCGCGATCGATCCATAATTTATTGGCCTACATCAAATTACTTTTATACATATTCAAAACTGCTGCTGCTGCGACGGCATGCATTTACGTCAGAATTCAGCACACGACCGGTCAATAGTTGACAAATAATTACCAATCTAAAATGGCTTAAATTGCTTTATCATTTTCAGAAATCATTACAACTCAATATTACTCAATCACTTTTATATCGGATAACGGGAATGCGTTTTTTATTCAAATTCAATGACTCTGGCTGATGATCCGAGTTATCTAGCTATTGTATACATTTGAACAACAACGGTTCGGTTCTTATTCGGCTCACGATTACATCGAACGATCACCACACACTTTTCTTTTTCAATTGCCAACGAACACATCATTTAATCGACAACATATATTCAATTTATTATTTCATACATGGTTTTGTTGTTGTTTCGATTTCATGCTCGCTTCGTAATAAATGTCTAATTATTTGGATCTCATAAGATGTTGGCGGTGTTGTCGTCGCCTTTGTTCAGTACTGACAACCGCATAACCGCGCACCGCACATTCTTACTTGAAATTGAAGAAAACATGACGTTCTTTTTCATTCACTTTAAATTCTATTTCTTTCGTTTTTTTTTTCAAGTCATAACGTGCATTATCTATTATGGATCATGTATTTCAATGTCACTTCAATTTAATGTCGTTCGATAATATCGTTGCTATTGAAATACATTGATGGTGTGTGTGTGTGCGTGTGTTGTACGATCGAATCGATCAACGGGGCAACGTCGACAACGAAACAGAATACAAAGCAACCACGAGAGAGGGAAATATGCATCATTTCCATTTGATTCAATATCGAGCATTTTTATTTTTGTTTTTCAATTATTATGATTTATGTATGGCACATACCGTTTGTCGAGATGTTAAAGTGAGACAGACAACAAGAGAGTGCTATGATTTGATTTGTTGAAATAATATGATCGTCTGTGGAATGTGCTGCATTAATTTCAGTCTCATTTCTTTTCGAAATTCGATGAAAATGACGATGATGAGCAGCAAAATTTTCATGAATCGCGCGCACAACAAAAACAGCAATTCACTCACATCAACACATAGATTATGATTTGTTTATATTTCATCTTCTAACACAAACAATTCGTTCATATTTGTTTAGATGAAATGAACAAAAAAAAATGCAAGAACAAAGAACGACTGATCTTACGAGGAGAAAAAGCGAGAAATCTAAAACACTGGGCAAAATGATGCGCTGACTAAAACAATACCCGGTTAAATTGAAATTGATCGACAGCAGAGAGAGAGAGAGTGGGAGAGACAACAAGGAAAAAAACGGCACGAAAAAAAAATATCGAAATCATATAGTCCGTGCTCAAATTAGACTGATTTCGATGGAATTTTTCTGAGAACGATAACTTTGTTGATGAGAAAAATCAGCGAAAAAATAACAATTTTTTTCAATCTTAAATTTTTATAGACTGCGGTCATCATGACTGCGTCTTTTTTTGCTCTTTTTCCACTTGATTACATCGAAAATGTAAAAAAAGCTGATTTTTAGCTCTTTTGATTTTCTTCGTGAAATATAAAGATTTGGTTGCGATGATTCATATTTCGATATGGCATTACATTAATCCTTTCTATCTTATCGGATGTATTCATCTTCATTTTCATTATTTGGTTGGGTCCAAATTGTGTGTTTGAAATGTACCGGTCGGTTTTTGCCTTCGCATCGTGTGATAAGTCATCGCGCTGGACAATAGAAAAAGGCACTGTGTGTGAACAACAGAAATTTGACATATTTATTTGGTGTCGTTTTTTCTTTTTTTTATTACAATTCCGTGTGTTTTATTGTCATTTCTCATTAAATGGATCCCAAAACGGTTAGGTTACCGACATACCACTGAGCCAATGTGACATTGTCATTTTAACGCTTATATCGCTTGTCGCGCAATGAAACTCCGTTTTGGTTCGAGGTTTTTTTTTCGTTGGTTCACGCTTGAAATGCATTCGCTTAGAAATTATTAATTTATATATGACTCCCGCGGTGCATGTGAGTACGGCTTCTTTCGTCAACTTTATTGATTGGTCAGCGCGCATTCTTGGCACGCATATATGCATTTAAGGGTTGACTATATCGAAAGAAAAAAAAACACGAAAAAAAAATGTTCAATTTAATGTTTGGATCAGGGTCGATTGAAACAAAGCCAAGCCAAAAAAAAACACAAAGCACTAGATAAATAAATAAATAATCGGAAATGAGGCCGAAGAAAGAGTGATACATTGAATCAGGGTTATGTGCGGTGTAATAGATGACATTGGGTCTCATGTGTCGGGCGTTAATCAAAATAATAATCATATCAAAATTCAGCAATTTCAGTTATTTTTCCTCTCAATGCTTCAAATCATTCTAGAATTACACGCACGACAATAGCATCGACTCATTGAGATATAGTATCGCATCAAAATGATAAAGTGAGATAGATAATTGGAAAGTGTGACAACATGAAGTAATCGAGACAGGAAGATAGAGATAGAGAGAGAGAAATAGTTGAATGAAAACATACGTTAGCCTTCACAAGTGCGCGCTCGCGCACTTCCTCGCACCCGATCATTTTAATTATTTTATCAAGTTCAATGCAATAATACTGTTAGACATTCGATGATAATATTACGGATTATATTCACCAAAATTTTTCGGTGTATTTTGTTGAATGGTGCTCAACAACCACTCACACAATCCAACAAAAACGAGTTCAATATAAAATGCTCTGTCCCACAAACTAAATGAAATTCAATTCGAACATATAAATTTAATAATTTGCTGTGAAAACTAAATATTTTCATTTTGGTTTCCCTTTCTTCTTTTTATTGTTCCCTTAGCGCATATCATGTGTATTTGTTGAGTGCTGAACGCTGACGGTCGTCACATTCTTTCTCTTGAAAAAAAAAGAAAAAAATATTCCATTCAGAATCGTTTATGCCAGCAATTAATTGCTACATTACGTCCGTTTTAAAATTCATTGTAACGGGTATATCATATTGCGTTCAACGTGTGCGCAATTTTTTCCATCTCTCAAATTACATTTACACTTTTTCCACTGTTTAGACAAGAAATGTTTGTTTGTTCGTTTCTGTTTTTTCTCTTTTGTTTAAAATGTTTGTCACCGTTATTTTTTTTTGCATTGATTTTAAAACTGGCATTTATGGGAAGAGCAATATCTCAATAGAGATATTTTTGCTTTCAATGCGTAACAGTAAATAAACTGTTATTCACTTAAATGATTGGCAAGCAGACAATAAATGGCTGCAAATGCACAAGAACACACATACAGAATTCACTTTCTCATCAACACAATACCAGGATTATGTAACTATTTAATGGTGATGTCTTTATCAATGTATATCTTAAATAAAATAAAATCTACTCACTTAGTGGGTCGATATACGTAGCATTTCCCCTTTTCTTCCCATGTCCATGACCATCAAAACATTTCAGCAAACCCTTGGCAAATAAAAGACCAATTGGTGTGCATTTAATGTGATACATTCTCATATAGCCAATAAGTCATCGACGAAAATAATCGGAAAAGAAGCATAAATAAAAAAAAACTATATATTTATATATAAAAACTTTCAACAATGAATTGTGAAGCAAAGTGCTGTTTTCAATGCAATCGACGACGATGCCGATATGTCGGATGAATTTCGGAAAAAAGAAACAGGGAAAAGAATCTTAACGATCCAAACAGTAAATATAAACATTGAGCACAAAATTCGGTTCGCTATGGAAACATTATTGTATTGCTGTGATTGTGAACCATGCGACACCATATAGCTACGATATTTATGTATATTTCTCTCTTGAACTCTTCATTCCATCTCCTCGTCAATTTCTCTATTCGCATTGCACATTCCCTTTCTCTCTCTCTATGTCTCTATTCTTTATCGCCCGCTGAATGGAATGGAGTGAATCGAAACCATAAAAACTCTACACCCATTTATTGATTAATATGCTGGGTTGTTTACTCACAAGAAGAAAGAGAGAAGAATGAAATGCATATGAGACATAATTCGTGCTCGTTATTCACTGCTCCTTGCATGACTCATATTTAAATCTATTTTTATTCGAAAACAAGCACAATTTTATGGAAGACGAAAAACTTTAACGCACAAAACACCCGAAAACTATCTCAAAACCACATCACCATATTTTTTCATCAATCCGAATGAGAGCGAAAACAATAACACAGAGAAATAGAGACGATTGACGATGACGGAACCAAGCTATTCGATATGGTGATGATGATGATGATGACAATAATCACGACGCGTCCAAAACGATAACACAGTGTTTTTGGATTGAACATGACATAATTTCAACTCGTTTTCGGTGCTTGCCCAATGCACTCAATATTTTATGTATGTGTGTGTGAGTGTGTGTTTTGAGGGCGGCAAACCACGAATACCGACGATGTATAGAGCATAAAATTCTTCCGGATAATTGATGTTGGAAAAGCCCGAAAACAATTTCAAAAGCAAGTTGCAAGTATTCATTCAGTGTTAAATGCACCGAAGCCATCGTTATGGTTGACGTTACCTCTGAAAATGCCACAATAAGAAAAATAAAAGGAAATTTTTTATTAACAACAGTATATCCCAGCTATTGTAATAAAAATGCAAAAATTTCGTTTTTCTTTTATAATCACGATGATTTTGCCAAAGCAAATGTCGTATAACATTTGTAAGACTAGATGACTACGTCCGACTTGTGTGTTCCGCGGTAAGAAAATAGTTCAAATATTCATTGCATTTGCTATAAATGTGTTTCGTCTTTGTGATATGCAGACAGCATTCATTCAACGGGCCCGATTCATTGTCGACAATCGCATGCACATTGAAGAGAATATAAAACTTTATGTTGAATGCATTGATTTTTCCGTTGTTACACAACAATTCCAACAGGATGGAACAAAAATTATGTACATTTTCTTCGTGCAATCCCATAAGTCAGTGACAACATTGCGTGAAAATGACCAAGCATATGGTAAACACGAATAATCTCTCACTGTTCTCTCTACTTCTCGCTTTCTGCCGCAACTTTAAAATATATTACGCGATTCATTTTAAATTGAGTGCAAAATAGCCAACATGTTTTCCTTTTTTCTATTTTTCTCACTCACTAATGCTTTGCCCTAATTTATGTCCGATCCTTTATTTCACACAAAATGTTCGGGATTTGCATGAAAGTCAAAATTAAATTTTCCTTCCGTCCACTGTCCGTATGTTGGATAAATTAGAATTGATTGCAGATATAGTGGCGAACAACGAAGATTTCAAAACATCGATTGTACTTTTACATTGCAATAAATGAGAAATAAAAAGAAATGTAAAGTTTTAGCGTGTGCGCGCCCATATTTAAAGTGCATAGTTGTAAAATGAACATTTTCGCGAAAGTGTGGTTTTGCCACCGGCAACTGGCATATTTGAAACGAAGACGCAAAATAGAGAAAATAAAAAGAGACAAAATGTAGTGAATTGACTGAAGATCCAAACAGGGATATGAGTTAAAAGCATCGTTGTCATGAGTGCAAACACGCACGTCATTCATTACGGTTAATGCAATGCGCCGACCCTCATTTTATGTAAATTTTTGAATTTACTCAACCAGAAAATATTGTCCGCGTTGCATTTACCTCTCTCTTTCTCTCTCTATCCACTGCACTCCTTCGCTCTTTTGCATTCGCATTTTCCATTTAATCACTTAGTTTTGTGTGGTCATACCGAAAAAATGCGTGCGACAATCTCGAGGAAAAAAAAAACAGTTTTTTTGACTCTCCCCAAACAATATAATAACAACAACGACGAGAAAAAAAATTCGGCACTTTTGTTTGTTGTTCAGTTTTCTATGCATGACGTTTTTTTTCGTTCTTCCTATTACCATTGATTCGCTTGCATGGCATTCGATCGGTTTTTTGTGCGTGTGTGTGTCTGTGCGTTGCTGTGTGTACGCACTTGTGTGACGCGTTTATTTTAATTGACGCCAAACGCCCATATATTTTATGTTGTTTGAAAAAAAAATCAACCGAATTCAAATTACGTTTTGATCAAAAAAAAAACCTAAACTCACGACTTTGAGAACTCATTTCATGTAATCAAATGGAGAGAGAGAAGAATTGATAGAGAAAAAACTCGAACAATCGAAGTTGATAGAGAGGAAAAAAAAGACACTGAATCTAATTAGAATTGGTACGTTTTTCCAAAAGTTTAAAGCCAGTTCTAACAAATATTTACATTCCATTCAGAACCAAATGAAATGATTACAATGAAATTGAAAAAAAAAAACCGAACCAATAACAGAATGTAAATAGACAGTTTAATTTGCATTTGAACGGATATGAAGGAAGAGAATACCGGCCCATGCACAAGTCGGCAAGCACGTATGCACAAACACGGCATGGGAAATGATCTCGATATATAAATATACACACATCGAAAAATTATGCCACACGAAATGCATTCAACCGAACCGAAATTCGATTTATGATCAATAAATTCATTTTGGATATTTATATATACAGCAACAATTAATTGAGTTATATTTAATCGTTATTCGGTTGATTATTGGAGAGAATAAAAAAAATACATTTCAATGATATGCGTATTTTGTGAGAGTTTGTTTTTAAGGACTTAATAAAATGCGAGCATTTATATCCAGATAAAACTATTTTAAAATGTTCGTTGAATAAAAAAAAATGGTAGCTCATTTAAGTCAAATACATCAATTAAGTGCCTCAATCATTGCGTCGTAACAGATGCAATTGATCAAAACGCATTTATATTTCGATTCAATTAAGCGTATGCCGGCGTTAATTTAAGCTCATAATTTTGCGTATTCCATCGTTTTTTGTGTGTCGCTAATGGTTTCTTGTGTAAAATTAAATGTTTCCTTTTAAATATGACATTTTACTAATGAAATGGAATTCTCTATTGATTTTCAGGACTGTCTGCACCATCGGAAGATGCCAAGCTATCGGATTCAGATTATCAACGTAATTTGAATAAGAACCAAGGAAAAACCCCATGACATGAATTGGACTGATGTTTTTTTCTTCTTTCTTTCGTTTATAATATAGAGGATGGTGAAGGCGACGATGACTATGACGATGATGTGTCAGATTCGGTGCAAAAGCAGGGCAACATAAATAGTAACAGTGTTGATACAAATGTTAATACGGCTGCAGCATTTTTCAAATTGTCCGACTACACCGAAACTGTACGAATTGGTGAAACGGTAACACTAAGATGTGATGTTGAAAATTTTGCAGGTAAACACCCATTCTTTCAGTTCCTTTTATTATGAGTCACTCCCTATAAGTTGCCGTTTATTCGACCGAACTTACTAATTTCTTCTGGTTTTTTTTTGTTGTCGATCACCTTTTTTTGCAGCACACAATGTGGTGTTATGGAATGTACAAGGAAAACCTTTATTTGTTGGCAACCAACGTTCCACAATTGATGATCGATTCATCGTATCCGTAAAAGATCATTCGTTAACAATAACCAATGTACAAGAATCAGATCAAAATGTGTATAGTTGTCAATTGTTTCCAAATAAAATGAATATGACAGCAAAATTGGTGGTTTTGTCAAATTTGCAAGCGCATATCATTGTGGGTGAACGTGATGTGAGCGGACGTTCAATAACTTATCGTCAAAATGATCGAATTCAAATCGAATGCAAAGCAAGTGGTGCGAAAAATGATATTGTCTTCAAATGGTCGGCCGGTGGAAATCGTCTTGAGTCGAACGATAATCTTAAAATAAATGGTGGCATTTTGACAATTGAAAAAGCAAGCCATGATGATGTTCGTGTTTATCAATGTTTGGCCGATGATGGAGCTGATGGAACTGCACATGCTGTTGTTACAATCAATATTCAATGTGAGTGCATTTTTTTCTGGAAGAATCAATCATTTATTTATAAATTATTTGTGCGGGAATCGATTTTAATATAAAATTTTAACAATTTCATTTTCAGACACACCTCGTGTTTCGGCTCTACGTTCAGTGATTAATACAAAAGACGGTGACAATGCTGAATTATATTGTGATTATGATTCATCAATTGAAAGTCAAGTTATTTGGAGCAAAAATCAACAAATTTTGCAAACTGGTGCTTCGCATGAAAAACGTTCAAAGTACATTATTCTACCACCAAAAACATCACCAACATCACAAAATCAAATGCAATCGATTTTGGTGGTGAATGATGTTAAGCCACAAGATTTGGGTGTATATGAATGTAAAGTTGAAAATTCAATTGGCAATGAAAATGTTAGCATTGATTTGACAGACGCACCGGAACCACCAAAGTTACATCAAGTTGAAACTGATGGAAACAGTATCGTTACCCATTGGCACATTCGTAGCATGCAACCACTTAAAGAGATCATGTTGAACTATCGACTTAAAGGAGTAAGTTTATTGGGGTTTTTTTTTCATATCGTTGATACATATTTTCATTCAATTAAATATGCTTATGGAATGGTTTCAATCACTTTTATAGGAAACTAATTGGTTAACCGAAGCTGTAATTGATCAGAGCCCAGGACATTCTGGTATTTGGAAGTAAGAATACACATTTATTCGATTCAATTGTGATTTATTTTATGCATATGATTAAATGGTTTTTTTCTTTCTTTTTTTTCTAGGATAAGACATAAGCTTACTTTGACGCCAGGCGATTGGCATGTTCGTGTTAAATCCAAAAACACTAATGGATGGTCTGTGTACTCAACTCTAGAAGATATACCAATTAAAGGTAAGTCATACACCATTTAATGTCACAAATTTCACAGTATACTTAATCTCATCATAGGTATTTCTCCCTCTCTCATTATTCATTCAGGTTCAGATACAAGTTCAGCGAACCAAATGGTATCACCATCGATTGCATCATATGCCATTAAAATTGCGGCGCTTATTTCTATTTATTCAATTAATTGGTCATCGCGACTATTTGGCTAAATTAATTTCATTTTGGTGTGCTTGAATAAAAAAAAAACTATTGTGAATAACAAACAAACGAAACAACAAAAGATATCTTAATAAAAAAAAATTATTTTTTATTATTGTCTAAATAATAATTATTATTTCGAATTGTAGAAAAAACGAACAGGTTCAATCGAAATATACTATTATAGAATGAAATTATTTAAATAGAGTTTAGGCAATTTCGATTGATGATAAAATGAAGAATAAAAAAAAAATGAATGGGCCATTAAGCACCAGCTCGCTTATACTCTCCGCAGCTATGAATCCATGAATATTATCAAAAATAACTCACATACTATACAAACACACATATACAAAAGGAATGCATAAATGTTTCAAGCACATTTTTATTGTTGATTAATTGTATATTTAAACTATAGACACATATACCGTAAATGCTAAGGAAGAAGGATTTATTATTGCAGTTTCAATATATTTTTTTTTTCAATGATGACCGAATGCATACGAACTCAGTCGAAAGGACAAATCTTTGATGACAACGGAAATATTCCGTGTGCGAGAAAAATTTATGATGAACCAATTTGAGGCCGTTGATTGGAAAAATAGACAACTTAAATTAACATTTGCTAAAACGTAAAAAGTTCATAAATGTTCGACTACAGCAGATTATTTGGTTACGCTTAAATGTAATTATAGTCGAACGCCGGCCAAAATATTCCAAAATAATTGATTTATTACTAAGCGACTATGGTCGATTCCAGAAATATCAAAATTCGCTGTTTTTTTTTTCACACGGAAAATTTTTTGTTTGACAAAAGAAAAACTATAAAATTTCAACCAAATAAATAATTTCGTCGCATTGAAGCCATAAAATGAGATGATTCATAGAGTAAAATAGATAAATTAATGAAAAACGGATGTTCGTCTAAAATGTATTAACGATTTGTAGATAGAGGACATACATGAAATTTTCAGATTTCAAGCGTCTATAAAAAGCACTCTCCATTCACACATAGAGAGTAAAAATGAGAAACAAACGAAAGTAACAACATCAATTATCTATATTTTAGTACACTATAATGTAAATGTAGATCTGTAATATTAATTTCCAAAATAATTAATATTTTTATTTAGTAAGTTGAGGCAAAGAAAACACCTTAAATCTTTAAAATTCAATTCCCCTTTGGTTCGTTAAAAGGAAAGCGAATTTTATTAGGGTCAATGAAACTGGTTTTTGAAAACAAAAATGAAAAAAATGAAGTTGATGCCGAATGTTGTATGAATGGGACTTTATTTTTCATATAAAATTTAAGTGAGTTTCTTTTTCAACGAGATTATAAATACGTGTCTCTTGATATTTTACATTTCATTGTCTTTTATATATACCAAATATCTAATTATCTTACACTCGATAATTCTGGCTACTGTTTGAAATACTGTTTATCTACAAAAAAATATATATTTCAGCAACAAATCTGCTACTTACCACAATTTATCCGTTAAGCTTATTCAATATAACTATGCACCAATACAAAAAAAAACAAGTGTTTATTCAGTATCATTGCAAAGTGTTGGGCGGCCTCGTTTTAATCAAATAATATCGTTCATAAGATCTTATTTATAGAAGACTTTTTAGATGAATGTGAGTCATTAGAATATATACTTACTTACAGTTTAGGTGCAAAGGGAACATAAAACAGTTCCCATATTCATTCGCAAAATTTAATCACACACGCCCATACTATTCAATAATCATAAAAATCGAACGCTTCTTGCACCCAAACAAATCGTTCCGTTCAATACCATGCAAACTGTGTACTCACAATCATTAGCATGATGGTTTTTATTTTGTTTGTTTATTTGCTCAGCAGAAATTTCTTTTTGTGTATATTACTTACTTAGACTCACATAAAATGAAAGAAAATTATACCGACTACACGAAAAAAAAAAATAGAAATAATAAGAATAAAGAAGTTTTTTTTTTGTTTTGTTAGTGTGGAAAGAAGAAATTGCAAGTCTAAATTTCGGGTTGTGTTCTAGTTTCAAATTTTTTTCGTTTTGCATTGTATAAAATGAATAAGCTAGAGAAACTCAACCCATTGTCACCAAATATGCCTTCAAAAACAGATACAAACATACATACACTTTTTATTTGGTAGACGTTGGTAGCTAATTCATAGCCATTCAATGGATCACAGTGATTTACACCGTCCACAGATGCCGGTGATTTTTTTACAATTGACGACATCGGTGAATCTCTGTCCAATCTATTCACGAACCATTGAATCGACATGAACATAGACACAAACGGTACACCGAATAGAAATTGTGATAAAGTGTGCTTATCGCCAGAAACATCTACATTATTAGGAGAACGAAGAAAAAAATAAAATAAAAAATACATTTGTAAATGTGTGAAATTTAAGCTATAAATTTAGAAATAAATGCTTTTCAGTATAATATACCATAGGAAACTGCATGTTTAACGGAAATAAAAAATAATAAAAATTATATTTACAATATGAGATACGTTTTTTATTTGGTTTTCACATCGATTCCAGAATTTTCTTCTTTTTACAATTTATTTAATAGAATTTTTTGTTTTGATGTCTAAATATGAATTAAAAGTTTGTGTATGCACCAATATAATGGGAAAAAGTTAAGCACTTTATTGATATTTTACTACTTTCAAAACTAAGGCCATTCGGGCGGGACGGATTTTCGGGACAAAACCCGGACGGATAAGATGTAATAGAATAAATTATTGAATTTTAATATATCCAAATTCAATAACATCGGGCCATTTTTCGACAAGGTCATTTATCAATATGCTGTATTTTTGTAGTGTTGTTTCATCGAATTGATTGATCAAATCTGGGTTTTCGCCATTTTCAACGAGTTCACAGTAATCGTCCAAGTTTTTAATATCCTTTGCAGCAGCCACTTTGAATTGTAAAATTACTGGACCACATAAAAGTGCAAATTTGGCGAATTTCCGGAGCTGAGCTTGTAAATCGTTGAATATATAGAGTTTATTTGGGTCGCTGCCCACTTTTTGTATTCTACGATGCCTAATACACTTCCAATAGGTTATCGCAGTGATCGTTTCGGAATTGTTTATCTGTTATCGAGAAAATGTTTTAATGCAAGTCCAGTACTGGTGAGCAATATTTTGTAAGTTGCCAATCAAGGAAACATACACTTTTGCATCGATCATCCTACAAAATATAGCGAAATTGTACAAAAATGTAAAATATTTTGTAAGAAAAATTGAAATTGTGTCAAAAACATAGGATTAGATCGTTATCGGCATATTTAAAAATGCAATCAAATTGCCCATCGACCAATCATATCCACTTCAACTGTCTCTTCTTTTGAAAGATAAATCAGACACAAAATTACCAATTTTTAATTTCCGCATTTCCGCAAATTCCCTGCTCGATTCACCAGTTAAAAAATTGCTGATTATATTTGGGAAATTCTCACGAAAATTCATAAGTTGTTTGTGTTCAGGTTTTTTAAGCACCTTCGCTGCTTTTTCAAGCGATTTATTGTTGAAAGATCTCATTCTTCCGTTGATTACAATTGGAACAAATGTGTCCTCGATCTGCGTGAACTCTTTAAATTCATCGGGTTTCTGGTCTGGGTTGCAAATGAAATAGCATGAAATTTGCCCAGCTCTCGCATAATCGTTAATGCATAATCGAGCAGAATCACTTCTTCTTTGGGTAACATTACTTCTTTTTTCGATCTCATGTCTTCCATGATCAAGATGAGTGTGTCACTTTTTACATCGATTTCAGTGGCGTACACTTTTGGAAATGAAAGAAATGAATCCACTTTGCTGAAACCTTTTTCAGTCTGGAATCGAACGAATGCCGGCAATAATTTTGAGTAGACGTAAATTTAGTGACTAAATGTCATTGCATAGTTGGAGTATCTTTTACGTGACTCATTTGCAGTTGGATCCTTGCAAATTAAATGCAATTCTTCAACTTTAGCATTTGATTTTATTCCGAATATTTTGACAGCAGTAATAATTGCCACAAAATTATCGCCATGACTTGATCCGTCGATTTTATAATCCACGAAACCCTCATTTCCGGCAATCGTTCGGATAAGATTCATAATGCGATCGGACAACATTTTTCATTGGTCTTTTTTTATAAATAAAATTGAATTAAATATCGAAATGCAAATTTATGCACAACATTTTAAAATATTTGATATGAAATTATAACTTTATTAGATCAATTTTTAACACACAGAGATTAATTGAAAAAACATACTTAAATGAGATAGTCGATTCAACTTATTTACATAAATCGATTGAAGTGACAAAATGAACAGCACAGTTCTTTGCTCAGCATAATTTAATATTCGTCAAGACGCAAGCAGAAAAATGTAAATAAAAGTGAATTCAGTATACATAAAAAATATTGTTAAAATACATACTAAAAGTAACGCTGCTCAATCACATTCTTGAATATTCAATTCGTTGATTGAAGAAAAAGATGTCTCCAATGCAGAATGTGCTTACTTTCAACTTGATCTGTTACAAAAATATGTTATTATTTCCTAGACTTTTGTTTCAAATTGAAACTATTGCAATCGAATAACTATTGCTCGATAGGCAGTTGTGCCAGCAAAACAAAGCCACTGAACGTTATATAAATAATACATCTTTTGAATTCTGCTGCCTTGCATGTATCAATTTTCGTATATGCGTGAGGGCCCCTCAATTAAACAAATGCGTTCAATGTTTATGTATTTTTTATATATATTGAAATAACATTTTTTTGAATATCGTTTCTCCTGAATTTAGGCAAAAAAACTTTGAACAAATTCACCGAAATATCAAAAGTTATCATAAAATCCGACTTTTTGAATAGACAGTTAACGAAGAGGTGATGGTTTGTCGGGGTCGTAGTGCATTTCACATTGAATCGCATTATTGTTTTGCTTATTGATCGATTTGAGTATATAGATCAGACTCTATCTTACCATTATGTTTCATTTGTTTTTTTTTGTGTTTTTTTTCTTGAACATAGTCATAAATGTCTCAGTGAAAAAAAATTCTAATATTCTTTCTTTGTCTATTTTTTTTTTCTTTTGCCTATGAACAAACAATAACTTTTGTATTACAATAAAACAAAAACATATTAAAAGTAATAAAACTTCCATCGAATGTATATCAATATGCTTATTTCTCTTCTGAGAAAAATGGATACATCGGCATTCATAAACAAATAATTCCAATTGATAGTTGGACACAGAGTCCAACTGTCATTTATGACAGCAGGTAAAATATTCCAACGAATCATTAACTTAAAACTCATGTATCGTATTTAATCGGTTTGAAGGTGAAAAACAAGTAGTTATTCTGGTGTCGAACGTCAACAAGAAAATATCTCAAAAAGCTAGCAAGTTTTTTTCAAGTGGTGAAGTTAAAAAAAATAGTTGAATAGATACCATTTATACTCTCTCTGAAGTGAAGTATTTATATTTTGTTAAATCAGTTTCAAGTTTAAGTAATAAATAGAAAATATTATTTCAACATTTTTGGTCTGAGCTACTATAATAATGAGTAAACTTTTGGATGAACATTTATACGAACCCAAATCGAAAATGATTTGTGTGTCTCCAATGTCTTCGATTGTAAGTTATACATGATTTAATTTTTTTTATTTGATTATTTGATTCGAAGTTAAAGGAATTGGTGAAAATTTGATTCCAATGTCAAATTTAAATATGCATATTAATGCGAGTAAAAGAGACAACCTTATAGATTTCACCAACTCCTTTAAAAACAAAAAACAAATCTTTTTTTTTTTCTTATGGATTTTGTGAATTTCAGTTCTCGTTAAAACAGTACGAACTTTTTCGACAATTCGGAAATGTTCAATACATTGGATACAACAAAGACATGCGAAACGGTCCTCTGACCGGTTTCGTGGAATTCGAGGAAGATAAAGAGGCTGATGATAAATCAATTGCTGACCAACTAATTGCGGCAGGATATCTATATGCCAACGATATAAGGATGGAAGTTAAATCATACACAGACCATGTCATAGAACAAGATGAAGAGATGACTTCCATAGTTTTAGATGCAAGCGAACGATTGCTACAATTGCCAGAGCCAGGTTCATCGCGAAACATTTTGAATGCACTCAATAATGATTGTTTACGTGAAGTATTCAAAAAATTACATTTTACCACATTCAGTTCAGTTGTAAATGTTTGTAGTCGTTTCAATAGTATCGGCAATGAAGCCTTTTCAAGAAAATATAAATGGAAAAATGTTGATATTTTGGATTTAGAATTGACCCGAGATCCAACATTATCACAAGTACAACATTTTCTCAGCAATTTCGGTCAATTCATGACATCGTTGTCCCTATTATCACCATGGCTAACTAATAAGAATGATTATCTAAGACTGATCGTTAAATATTGTAAGAATATAAAACAATTGAAAATTGATTGTTTCGATGTGAACGAACAAACATTGTATGAATGTCGTCCATTATTTGAAAAATTAAATACACTACACATGATGCACGTTCAAATTTCGTCAACTTTTGACATAATCTCCATTTGCACCGAACTTGAGATTTTAAACATAAAATTCATTGGTTTGAATTACTTCGACACATTTACTCGACCAAGAAATGCATTTCCAAAATTGGTCGAAGCACGTTTCGATTACAATACCTACACTCATATGACAAATGAATCATTTTTCAATTCAATATATACATTTTTACAATTGCATTCGAATTTAAAAATACTTGAATGTCCAAATTTGGACAATGGCATCGTAAATGTTGTGAGGAACTTTAGTAATCTGAATGAATTCTATGTTAAAAAGATTTCACCTTCCGATTCGGTATTAGTAAATCGAGTACAAAGTGGCAACAATGTTAAAATCGAAAATCTTGAAATAGATATTGGTCCTTCATTCAGATTCGATACCAATTTGATCGATACAATTTCACATTTAAAAAATGTTAAAACAGTGAAAATTTCATCATCTCGCTTTGTCAATCCATTTAATCTGTCTTTTGTTGACAATATCTGTCGTATTCTACAAAATCTAAAATCGCTCGAGTCACTTACATTTATGTTATACCGACTTGTTGATTTTGAGGCCACTGGCACCACCACAATTGCTTTTATAAAAACCATTTTACAACAAGCAAATCAATTGAGAGAAATTAAATTCGCTGTTCGACATGCGATCACTAAGGACATATTCCAAACATTTCTTATCGACGATGGAATCTATGATGATATTTTAGAATCAGTAAAGAAACGCAATAGTGACAACAAACTAACAATTGTATTCAAGTGCGATGTAAAATACATATGTACGAATAAATCATACTTATCAGAATCAATTCATTTCTTTAATAAGAATCCAGAACTATTAACTATTAAACATTGCACTTATGCGCAATAAAAGAATCAGAGAAACTACTCGTGTGAAAAAAAAAACAGTTAATTTTGACATTTTCTATGGAAATCAATCGACTATGTCACTTTGTCAGTTAGTCGATTATTTTGGGACATTTTGACTGTTAGGCGACTATGATTATTGTCAACTATAGTTGGCACTCAGTCACTTTTTCTGCTCACAGATATTCACTAATCATCTATTT